>NC_034607.1:38430172-38464784 GCF_900095145.1 Mus pahari | reverse complement strand
AGTACCCAAGGAGCTGAAGGGGGCTGCAACCCTGCAGGTGCAACAACAATATGAACTAACTAGTACCCCCTGAGCTGGTGTCTCTAGCTGCATATGTAGCAGAAGATGGCCTAATCGGCCATCGTTGGGAAGGGAGGCCCCTTGGTCTTGCAAACTTTATATGACCCAGCACAGGGGAAGGCCAGGGCCAAGTAGTGGGAGTGGGTGGGTAGGGGAACAGGGGCGGGAGGGAGGGGTATAGGGAACTTTCGGGATAGCATTTGAAATGTAAATAAAGAAAATAATAATAATAATTTAAAAAGAAAGAAAAAAAAATCTAAGCCAACAAAACATTCTTTGCTGGCAGGAGATTTGAGTCAAGAGCTATGAGCTGTGGTCGTTGAGAGATGTTAAGCATCAGAGATCCAAAGAAGAGGAAGGGATACCATGCCCAGGCATGTTTGGAAGGATGCTGAACAGTGCAGACACACTCCTGGGAAGGCAGAGGTAGTGGAAAGAGGGCAAGAGAGAAAAGTTCAAGGTGGAAGGCTGTGGAGGGTTTTAAGTGCCTCTCTCAGACCAAGTATTAAGACTTAGTTCAGAATGGCATCTCAGGTTCCGCCCATGCTTGTTGGCACAGAGACTGATGCCTCTCCTGGCTGCTAGGGAGGTCTGTAAAGAAGGTTTCAGACCTTCCTCCTCTTCCATGAATACGTGCAATGATGGCTGAATGATCCATGGATGGGGGATTTTGTTTAACTGATAGCAAATACCCTGGTAAAGACCAAAACCATGTAATAAAAGTCGAATTGATAAACTCTGGGAGTAAGCCCTTAGTTTCTCAGCATCTGTCTTTTTTTTTTTTTTATTTTCAAACTGGAAGGGTAAATGAAGTTTAAAATATTTCTTTCTTTCTGGTTTCTAAGGATATAAAATGTCTTTGGCCACCAGATTTCTCTAAGCCAGTACAGGCACACTAGGAGCACATTATTTTGCAGGAAATGGGATCATTTACATACATTTGCATAGTGCTTTCAAAAAGCCTTAATTTCAACTACATCAAATAAAAACAAATTAGTGTCATCTACAGCCATTGTACTGCAGCCCAGCTTGGGGAATCTTGCTGGTGACAGGCCAGTGGCTGGGAAAGGCAAGAGGCAAGCTTTTGAGGAGGTCTGATCATCCCTCTCTTCCACATATCTAGAGATAACACAGACACAAGGAGGTTTGTGAATGGAGGGCTGTGGGAAGGTGTTTCAAACACAGGCAGGGTGCTCAGCTATTCATAAACAGAGTCTATTTGCATCCCCAGATCATTCCATTAAACCTCGAAATCTCGCGTGCTTGCAGTGAATTGGGATCTAGGAAGGGAATTGCAGAGGTTAAGTGACTTGCTAGCTCTCACGTAGTAAGTGGCTATGGCTAGTTGCAAACCCAAGACTATTCTAGGCCACTCAGACCTTGAAGGTTTGATGCTTTGGGAACTGATTCCAGAATTGCCTGGAAAAGAGGCAACGCATCCCCCATTGACTGTTGTTAATCCAGCCTCTTTCAACACTGCACTGACTTGGGGAGGTGGTGTGAAGGAACCCCCCCCCCCCCGGTGTCACAGAGACAGCATCACCCCGTCTGTGATGCAGCTGGCCCTGAGCAAGTGTCTTTTTATCACTTGCAGCAGTTATGAGAAAATTATGGTAATGGGGTGAGAATATAAGCAGCTTACAGTTTACTAGAACATTAATCCTCTGAGAGGTTTTTTCCTTTTTTCTCTCTCCCCCCCCCCCCCGCATCTCTGTGGGACCTTTCCCACTGCAGGAAGTAATTTTATTTTTCGGCTTCTCTGCCTATGATCTGCCATCACAGAGCTGCCCTTGCCTAATTACAAACATCCACATTTGCTAAGATCCACATAAAGGGTGCTAGTATGTGTTACCTCTGGCCTGGGGACTGCTGCTCAACAGGCTGAAGAGAAACTCGGGGAAGCAGGAGGCCAACTTGGTCTTGGGACAAAGCTGAGCACACTCACTCCCTGTTTCTTTCATCTTCGAGGCCTTAACCCAAGACACCCTAATATTCTACAAATGGGTTTTTTATAGCTATACACCTCTATGATTTCTAGATGGCCAAAGCAAGGTATTGAGGGTGATCCTGTACATTTGGGCTGAGTCTTGCCTAGAAGTTCGGGGCTGAAGGGAGGGCTGCTGCAGCCAGCACAATTCAAACACAGAATATGCTTCCAGAGCCCACGTATCCAGACGGAAGGAGCCCCAGTGCCCTTGGCTCGCTGTTACACTGCTGTAACTCCCAATAAACTAATTTCTTATAATATCAGCTCTATGGACACAGGAAGGAAGGCCTTATGCTCTGGGCACTGTGAGATGTTCGTGCCTAAGGATTGTCATGCTGATGATAAATAACTCTATACACAGTCAGGCTATTCTGCCAAAGGGCACTCTGAACTTTTCTAGACGTAATCCCATTTCTCTTTCCATCGCTCTGAGAGGGCTGTGCTGAATCAGGTCTAGTTTGCAGACAGAGAAACTGAGGCACAAAAAGCAGGAAGCCTTTCGTCTGAATAAAAATGATTCAGTTGGCTTAATATATAATTCTAATATATTTGTATTTCTACAAATGCAATGATCGTCAATATAATTGTTAATGGTTTGGGATGAAGGACCCCCATAAATGCAAATGTACTTAGTGATTCACCACCAGTTTATAGGATGAGCCTAAAATTGCTGGTTTTCGTCATCTCCATGAAAGCTATGATGTAGCGTTGGATCGTCTCACCCAATCCTTTGAGATCTCCAGCTGCTCCTTGACCAACACCCAAGCCACACAACAAGGAGTCAACACAACCACAACATCCAAGATCCCCAGGAAAACACACACCTTCTTGAGGAGGTCAAAAGTACCAAGATAACCTTCCAGTTGTCCAGGTGTTCTCACTCGCCTGCCTTGGGTCTTCCTTAGATCCTCCCACATTCCCCAAGTTCCCCCCAGGAGTCTGCCTTCAACCTCCAATGATCGGAAGCCACGCTAGGCGGGAGGCTGTGTGGAGTGGGAGCTTTGGGTGACATGTCGACTCCCTCAGAGTGCTGTGCCGGTCCAGATCCTCTCCATCTCAGAGTTGCTCTGGCGAGCAATAAGGAAGGCAATAACAATCTCATGGGTCTTTACTACTGTTCATGTGTTTAACATAAGCAATTGAGAATGCGGCAGAGTCATTCCAGTTTGTGATATGACTTTCTGGGCCTCAGTTTCTCTGCCTGCAAACTAAGCCTGACTAAGCACAGCCCTTTCAGAGCGATGGCAGAGAAGTGGGATTATATCTGGAAAAGTTCAGAGTGCCCTTTGGCAGAACAGCCTGACTGTGTATGGAGTTCTCATCAGCATGACAATCCTTAGGCTCGAACATCTCACAATGCCCAGAGCACAAGGCCTTCCTGTGTCCATAGAGCTGAGCATCCACCTCTTCCTGAATCACCATCGGTTTCGTCATCGCTACTACCAAAAGCTCTGATTATCAGAGGTTCTCCATCCATACTAAGGCCTGGGAATGAGTCAGCAGAGCGCTTAGCTTGAGAAATTGGCCCCGTCCTTGACCATTTCGGCAAGCCAGTGGGCAAAGAAGCAAGCATCTAAGTCAGAGGGCGGGGCAGGACAGAGGCAAGAGAGGAGAAAGGAGGGAAGAACAAGAAGAGAAAAGCCAGGTAGAATGCCACAGGCATGAGGAAGCACGGCCTCAGCCCCCAGTGTCACTCAGGACTGTGTCCTCTCCGTGTTCACTTCACAGATGTTCCCTTGGGAATCCCCCCTGGGCCTCCCACACCACTGCCATCCTGCAGCTCCTACATGATTAAAAAACAAAACACAAAACAAAACAAAACAAAGCAGGTGGTAAAGTCCTTCATCTATTGCATTTCTGAGTTAGCTTCAGAGACTCATTTGACCTTGAGGAAATACTGCCAGTGACTTGACCAAGCATTGCTCTTTTACAAACAAGCAAATTGAAACCCAGGAGCTTAAGGCCTTTGTGACTGCAAGTTCACAGCAGGGGAGTCAGGACTGAAACCGGGTCTTCTTTTGTCCAGTCCAGTGCTGACTTCATCGCACAGGCTCATAGGCACTCTGTTTGCACAGGCTCAGAGTCTAGGTTTGTTTTTAAAGTTTACTAGTTTATTCATCCCTATGCCAACCTGACCTGAAAAAATGAATACTATGCCCATTTTTACAATAACTAAAATAACTAGCAGGTATAAAACCTAGACTCATGACTCCTGGATACACCACTACACCGCCTTGGAGACAGTGGTCCAGTGAGTTGGCTACTATGGAGAAACCAGGATCCACATCCATATTTATAGGAAAACTGATGCTGGTCCAACTGTATTCATGCTTAGAAGGCTCAACATTTTTTAAAATGTATCAGAGGAACGAAAGTAACAATGGTGTTGATGGGTAATTTGAGTAATTAACACCCCAAAGCTCCTAGTAATAAGGTTTTTGGATTTGATGCATTCTTCCAACAGATGCTCTATTTACTGGTCAAGTGGCATTATCATGAGGATTATTATAATGGAGGAGGAAGAAATGCCTGCCAGAGGAGAGGGAGGGCGTTTGTCCTTAGTGATCTTAGGTATGCTTCAGTGTACCTAGGAGACCGCTTGCTGCGGCGAGTTGAATGATAGAACCAGTAAGTTCCAGAGAAGGAGTCGGACATCTGCTTCTCAATTAGTGTTAATTTAGCTTGTTTGCAAATGATCTGTGCCTCCGTAAGACAGCATAACTAAAAGTTGGTTTCTTTCCTATGACTATAAGGTTTTACTAGCCTCACAATGGGTCCAGATGGATGGAGCAGAGGGGCGTGGCTGAGCTGCAGAGGAAGGAGAGATATTGCTGTTTCTGCCAATGTCTGGAAGGATATCATGCTCAGTACGCCCATAATGCCCACACCAAGGTCTTCAGAAGCACCTAGCCTGTACATGTCTTGGAAGCTCCTAATGGGATTTTCTATGGTTCCTAGTTTGGAGCTGATATTTACATGTTTCACATGGCTCTGATTTTGCTGTTTATTAAAATACTGATGTGTTTTCAGTTGGTTGTAAAATAGTCCATTCCCCAAGTCCTAGAAATAGTATCACTTTCCTGTCTGCTCTGGGCACAGGGAGACCTGATAAAACTTATGGAGCTGACCTGGGAACCATGTACCTACCTATAAGATTTCCAGGGCTCCTACATGTCTGCCCTGTTCATGGATATTTCTTATCCTGTTGAGGAAACAGAATCCCTTCTAGCTATGTTGGGCTCCAACAGGAGAACACCTACTCTGTAGTTCTTGCCAAAGAACCAGAGAAAGATGGGTCCCCAAGTGCTTTGAAAGGACAAGATGCGCCTTTAGTCCCAGCACTTGGGAGGCAGAGGCAGGCAGATTTCTGAGTTTGAGGCCAGCCTGGTCTACAAAGTGAGTTCCAGGACAGCCAGAGCTAGACAGAGAAACCCTGTCTTAAAAAAACCAAAAAAAAAAAAAAAAAGGCCAAGCTGGGCCAAGCTTGGTAGAAAGTGGAAGTCCACAGTTGACTATTAGAGTCATAGGCTGCTGACTTATGAGTTAACAACCAGGAGCCAAAAAGCAGAAGACAGAATCAGGAAAGGCAAAGGGGAAGAAGAAATGAACACTCTTGTTGCCCTATTCAGAATCCATGGATGGAGAAGCCTTCATGAGTTCTCCATGATAACTTAAATGATGCTTTGATTCCAGGGCTAATCAGGAAGAGGACATCTTCACCTTCCTCCCTGAGGCTTGTTTCCTGTCCCTTAGGTATGAATGATGGTTCTTTGGTTGCCATAAACATGGGGGGAAAAAACTGAGTCTGACTTGCCAGGGTTGATACCTCGAAGGCCAGTTGCTCACAGGGGACCTGATAAAAAGAGGGTTGGCAGTGGTTAATCTCCCAAAAACCTTCTAGAAATTTTAATCCATCACGTACCCCCAAACAACATGGGCAAGTCAACAGGTAAAGACCCACATTCACTTGCCAGAGCTGCTGTGACATCGAGCTACAAATGAGACAACTCATTTGCTTGTAGCCCTGAAGGGTAGAGAAACTAAATACATGGCCATAGTGCCGCTGAGACTTTCTCTAGCTTCTTGTGGTGGCCATTAACCTGAGGCATTCTGTGTCTTGCATAAGTGTCCCTCCAGTCTCTGTCTTTACTGTCACATAGCCTCAGTTTAGGTCCCTCCCGTATCTTCCTTACAGGAAGAATAGTCATGCTGGCTAGGTCCCACCCTGATCACCTCATTTAACTGGATGACATCTGCAAAGACTCCATATATGGTCATATTTATAAGTAAAGAGGATCGTGTTTCAGCACATCCCTTTGGAAGGCAATTTAGTCTATAAACAAAACCTGAGTAGAGTGGGTTTATGAGGTGTTTTCCCTGTGAGCAGTAACATTGTTTCAGAACATAGCACTTGCCATAGCATGGAATTGATCTGCTAATTTGAACTATATGGTTTGGTACATTTATATTGACTTTATATTAAGTAGTTATTGAATTGTTGTTTGGTTTTAATAGCAAGCAGGAGCTATATGCATAAGGAAGTTTATAACCCATGTGTGCATATTAAAATAACATGAGAATACATAATTTGTCAACGGAGTTAACCCTTGAAACTTTTGCCCTGATTTATTTGCAGTAGTTACGTGTAGCATCGGCACTAGAGTATACTTGTAGATGAATGCCAGGTATGAGAGGAGACCAAGCCTTTATGTGTGAGCAGATCTGTTAAAAAGCTCTTGTGTATACAAAGTGTCAGCTTGCAAGGTTGCATAGCTCTTATGAGCAGTAGAAATGCCAAGGGAAAGTTTAAATTCTGGAATACCCTGGAGTACACCTTTGAGTCTGAAATTGGTAGAGCCCTATACTTCATGTATCTCAGTGGTATTGCCAATTAATTTCTTCCCTAATCAACCTAGTGGCTTCAGAGCATTCCTCGCTAGCTACCCATCCCAATGTTTTGGGTTCCCAAATGAAAGACACACATACACAAACACAAACACACACACACACACACTCACACTCATACTCACACACACACACACACACACAGAGAGAGAGAGCCTTATATTTTAATATGCATTAAACAGCTCAATGGCTGGACCACTCCCAAACTTCCAAGCAGCTAACACCTCCCCTCCAATATTCCCGAGTTATTACTTACTAAAATCTATACTCCATCATTGTTGCCCTAGACCCAGTGTGGAGGGGGAAGTGGGCTGTGGCCACTCTTCCCCGGCTCTTTCATGATTGCCATGCTTTCTCTTCTGCAACTCAGGCCTGGCAGCTACTCCTTTCCTGACATGGCAACTCTATCTCTCCCTACCCTACTCTGTCCCTTGCCAATGAGTCCCACCTCTGTCTCCCTGCCCAGCCATTGTTGGCTGGCAACTTTACTCACCAACCAAAACCAACTGGGGGTCAGTGTCCCTCAGTATCTTACAAGCAGACGTACAGATTTCTATGTAATTTGGGGGGGGGTCAAATTAGCATAAGTACCATTAGACCAAATCTACAATGCAGTGGCACTATCTGGATTGTAGAGGAATCAAGAGATTGGTTTAGACTCTACAGACAGGACTGATCTAGAGAGAGCAGAGCTCAACAAAGACATCTGGAGTAGTACAGAATTTCATTCTTCTAAAATCAGTGAAATATTGCAACTTATCCCATTGACTCACACAGCCCCAAGAACAAGTTTGTCCCGAGTGTCCCCAAAAGACAGACAACATGTCAGCTCAAAACACTCACTTCCAGTTCTTCAATTCGAGATGGATGGACATCAGTAGGGCCTCTTAGCTCCCCCTCAGTGTCCCCAAGTTTAGACTTCTAAGGGGAGGGCTGGAAGACTACCCTCGTTGCCAGATGCAGCAAAGAACTGCAAATTCCTTTGCTTTGCATCTCAAATTGAACATTCTTTGGAGTTTTCTTTCAAGTATAAAATTTTTAAGCTCTATTTTCTTTTAGAAAAAAAATTGTTGACTTTGTTTCCTCGAGTCTTTGTAAAGTAAGATATTAGAGATGTTTCCTGCATGATGGTACCTGCCTTCTACCAATTGCATCCCCTGCTCATCTGTAATCACTTAATTGGTGACATACTAAACAACAAATAGGTAAGGGACTTCTTCATTCTATGACAAACAAATGAGGGGTAGGACTCTGCATATGTAACAAGAATACCCAACTTGAACCCTGACTGTAATATATAGTAGAAGCTTTAAATTATACAACCCATACACCCTTACATAGTCTCAGTTACTATGGAAGTCAGTGGTCTATTTTTATAAGAAAATGTCTGAGCAAAATAATTGAAGAGAAGAAAAATATTCTTGGCTTCTGGCCGCAGCCCACCAAGTTAATGGAGTAGTAGAGCAAGATAGCTCGTCCTTTGGCAGTCAGGAAGCAGAGGCTTCCCATTTTATTCTACCTGGACCACCATCCTATTGGATAATACTGGGCTGCATCCAAAACAGATCCCTCTCTCCTTGGATAATTCTCTCTAGACAAGCCCTCCCAGATACACCCCAAAGTAGGCTCTACTAACTACTCTGCATTTTTTTTTCAAGATAAACCTTCATATTTCCTAGTTAGAAAAAATAGGTATGATAATAAACACTCATCTTCCTCATTTCTTTCATCATCAGGACTTAATAAGATAACGGCTGAGAATGTTTTTCAACATGTAAGTTGCTAATTTAATGATGATTATTTTCCCACTTGCCAGGTACCTTCAGCCATATAACACAGGAAGACACCTGTAGTTAAACAACCCTGATTAGTTATTAACTGCAGCATAGGAGAATGAAGACGGCAGGCACCTCATAAGGGAATGATAGAAAAAATATTACAGCCTTTGGGCTTTGGTTGGATAATTTGAGAGAGGGACTAGGGAACCAGGAGCTTGTTCTAAATGAATGCTGTCATAAAAGGGGAAATACCCAAGACTGGGCATTTGAACATCTTTGGGCATTTATAAACAAGTAGGAATACTTCCTGTGGGCAAGAGAAGGCTCTGTGTGTGTGTGTGTGTGTGTGTGTGTGTGTGTGTGTGTGTGTGTGTGTGTGTGTGTATGTGTGTGTGTGTGTGTGTGTGTGTGTCTGTGTGTGTCNTGTGTGTGTGTGTGTGTGTGTGTGTGTCTGTGTGTGTCTGTGTGTGTCTGTTGCTTATTAGGACACTGTTTAAAACTCATTATGTAGCCCTAAAACTCATCATGCAGATCAGGCTGGCCTCATACTTACAGAGAGCTGCTTGCCTCTGCATCCTGAGTGCTGAGATTAAAGGCGTGCATCACTATATACAGTGTGTTTGGTGGTTTGCATATAGCCTATGATCTTATTTTTCTCTTCACAGAGAAGTGGTCTTGCTTTGTCTTGTTACGGATGAGCTTAGGTGGTGGTATGAGACACCTAGTCTAGACTGTTGACTTGACTGAGAGATTAGGATCACACCCCTCCGGAAGTGTCCGTGAAGGCATTTCTAAAGAGGAATAGTTAAGAGGAAGACCCACCATGACTGTGGTCAGTCAGCACCACCCAGCAAGCTGGGAGCTCAGATGAAATAGAAGGGGAAAAAGAATGTCATGCAGTACAGGCATTTTCTCTCTTTGCTCTCTGTTTACCACTAGGCGAGCTGCAGCAGTCTGCACCCCTCCCTAACACGATCCCCTGAACCCTCTGACAGTATGTGCCAAGATCTCTTTGGTACTCTGATTGCCCTCGGAGGCCGTCCCAGCAAAGGTTAACTATGTCTGAGTGTCATGTTCTGTGTTCCCATCCTAAGAGAGAATCAGATGTCCTGGTTGTGAGTGCCAGGACAGCCTCCCCCCCCCCCAATTCCAATAGCTTCTCTTTCCTTTCCAACATATTCTCTCTGAAAACATCCTGAAAATGCTTTCAACATTGAATCTATTCAGAGTAGGCGGGAAAGAAAAAGTAAGAGGGAGGGAGGAAAAAAAAAAAACATAAAGAAGAATTAAGGAGAAGCATTTTCTCTATATTGCTCTTGTGCGTCCACTGAGAGTTGCCCTAAAGAGGAACAAGCATGCACTGAGTTGTTTCACCTGACAATGAGCCCCCCCTGGGGGACAGGTACGATGAGTCGATGAGTCAGAAGCCATGGAATCCCAACTCCATTTGGTGCCCTCAAAAGGCACCACTTCAATCAAATCCTTGGAGCAATCATGGGTTTGGTTCCTTTTGCATGCCCACATCTCGCTCTCCTGCAGGATTCCATGTCACACAGATAATTAGGCTTTGTGCCGAATGGTTTGAGGAAGATTCCAGAGCCATTTTTCTTTTCCTCTGGCCGGTCTAGATGATCAAAGTGCACAGATGTTTCATAAAACTTAAAATGACTGAGCCATTTTGCCTCAGGTGGCTAATCAAGCAGGTTTAAAGAATTCCAAGGTATCAAGGAGCCACAAGTGAGGAGCGAAAATTGAATTGCGGCCACAGATATGGTTTGGCCATTAAAACCTGGGCTTGATGGGCTAATAGAGAGCTATCAGCTGATGAGAGAACATCAGTGTGATAGCAACAAAATTGACCTCTGTGAAAAGAGCCTTTTCTCAAAGACCTCACGCTACCCAACAGAAGATGAACTCTTGATGCCGGCCATACCTCAGCTAATAGCTCTAGCCGAACCAGATTAATTTACAGGGGCTAATGAAGATGATGTAGGAGGAGAGTTTGGAGATAATAATTTCATGCTGGGACATCACCTGAAAGATGACGACATTAAGAAAGCAGTCCCTTGAGCAGTAGACAAAGAGAATTTGGAGGCGGCACGGCGGAGGAAGGTCCCCGTCTTCCTCATCATCCCATGTCATCTCATGTCATCTCAGGTAGACAGGGAGATGGAGCAAAATTAGCTGATGTCTGTCAGTGCCGTCGTCCATGTTTTACTACTCTAACAAAATACCTGAACCTGAGCAGTTTTATCAACACAAGAGATGGATACGGCTCAGTTTAGAATGTTCAAACTCCAAGACGGGTTGGCTTGGCACCACACGTGGCATGACGAAGGCAAGAAGAGACCCTGTCACTAGACGCAAAGGTCAGGCTCAGGCCTTTGTGGCAACTCACTCTTACAGGAGCTCTCTCAGGGATCCCAACGAGATTTACCTTAATCTCTTTCCCAAGACCTGAAGAACTCCCCCATTAGGCCCTACCTTTTAGAGTCCCCAGGTCTCCAGCAAATGAACCTCTAAGGGAATAAACCACACCTAAGTCATGACAATGTGTGGGGAAATTTTAAGTGCCTATCAAATGTCCAAGGAGCTTAATCCTTCCTGGTGGTTTTATAATACATTGTTCCTGACTTGTTCTCACATTATAAGATAAAAGACACTGGCCATCTTTCTATCATTTGCTTATTCCTATCAGTTTGGGCAGCAAAGTTATACTTAAGACAAAGCTTAGCATTGTCAAAGGTATGTCATATAAAAGGCTAAAACTTACTAAGATGAGAAAAGTGACATGAATAGCCAGTAAGAAGAAAAGGACCTCAGAGGCCCAATGAAACCGACCTTTATGAAACTGTGGGTCAACCTGCCCACATCCATTTCACTGGCAGCTTGTAACACAGTTTCTCAGTTGTCAGAGAGAGAGAGAGAGAGAGAGAGAGAGAGATGCTCATGTTGCCTTTGCAGGCAAATTTACCCATTTTCAAATCCGAGCTCCCGTGATTGCTACCATGACCTCCAGCAGGCATCATGGAACATTTTCACCTTCCTCTGTGGTATTTTCAAAAGAACAAGTGAAAGAGGAAGCAATACTCTACTGCTAGCCCCACGTGAGGACCCAGAAGGGAAATTGTCCTCCACTGACCTTAGTGGTCAAGCCAATACATTCCCAAAAATGCACTTGGTGTCCAGAAATGGATACCATACTGTCTGTTATCCTCTTGCTGATGGCATCTTCAGGACGGTCTCTCATAGATGCATAAAGACATTATTATTGGATGAGAAAAATGGTCCTCGCTGGTGGTGCTGAAGGCCTCTCTGAGTCGTTGATAAATGAGTTTTCCAGTCCCTGAAGGGAAGGGTAAATGGTTACTTAAGGATTTAATCATTGGAATCCCTGTACAGAATAAACAATATGATTTTTGTGTTATGAATAAGTGTTGAGTAGTTGAGACCCCATAGTTTCCTTTGATTGATTAGCTATTTTCAATTGTTTTAGGCCAGAGACATAAATAAATTTCTACTGGTAGAAATGGTAACACATTCTAACCTGGGATCTCCCAGTGGCTCTGATGGGTGCAGCTCAGATATTTCTTTGGCTTAACCACCTAGAAAGACTCACTGCTTTAACTAACGGGGTTATCTTGTGTAAATCGGCTCACTTCACTAGATCTGCTTCCGTATCTAGTAAATGACAGTTTGAGGCTAGACGATTTTATTATTCTTTCCAGTTCTAATGATTTGTGATTCAAAATTGACTATTCCCTTGCAAACGGGTTCCCCACTGACCTAATGGGAAAAGACACAATTGCTTCATCACCCAGCCATGAGCCCAACCATGTGCATCAAAGCTGGAAGGCAAGTCTGTGATGTGAAGTGGTTCTTATGTGATTCTGAAAGAGCCCAGTGTCCTTGCTTTGTCAGTTAAGTGTTACAGTGACAAATACCTATCATATGAATTTTAATCATGTGGATTATCAGTACTCCTCATACCTTCAAGACCAAGCCATTGTTATCACTTATTGACTGATTTAGAGCCAGGTCAAAGAAACAAGTACTGAACGTTGAAGTATTTATGATGCGGCTAGCCTTGCTTCCAAGTAACGTACCCCACAGTCAGGAAGAAACCTGTTATGACAAGCCAGAGCTTAAATTGATAAACATGTTTCCATTTGAACCACACAAATCATCTCTAAGAGAACAATCGATATGGACCTGATATTCTGAGGAAACAAAGCAGGGCGGTGTGGCCCTCAGGACTAACTCTGCTCTCTCAACTTTCAGAGAAGGAACAAACCATTCCCAATAATCCACCTGTGCTTGAATCCCATGTTAATTAGATCACTAGGGTCCTTTATCTTCTTTTAAAGGACAGTGTATGTCCTTGAAGCATGCTGTATAGGTGCACAGGATGGAGATAAGGTCTTTAATGTTTATTCTTGAGCTTTATGTATCCCTGTCTAACCAGAGACAGTATGAGAGTGGTCTCTTCCAGGTGTAAATGATGAAGTGCTAGGAAAAATATTCTTTCTAAAACTCCAAGCCAAAGGTTGTAGCCCCATTCCCATCCTTTACCATCGCTTCAAAGATGTGGGATGTTTCCAGATGGACCCAGAAGCCAGGCTCAGAGATGTTCTCAATTTTGAAATCCTCTGAAGGTCTATAAAGAAGCCTCCCATGGGCAAAATGGGATGTCGTACCATCAGTGGGGAAGCCATCTGGACTATATTTCCATTGGTGACCAAAAAAACAAAACAAAACAAAGGGCATCTTCTACCTTTCACTATAAAGAATAAAAACACAATTAGTAATTGATCACTTCTAGGCTCCTGATTTGAACATACACTTTGCAGGGACACAAATTGGCTGACACTGTGTTGTCTCAGATAAGACATCTAGCCTCCTAGAACAGGTCTCATGTTTCTTCATCAAAAACTCCTCTGGAATCTTGCTGCTCGGTGTGACATCAACATCCATATTAGCCAGGACCTTGTGAGAAATATCGAGTCTCCAGCAGAGGTTACAACTACCGAATCAGAATCTGTTTTAACAATAGCCTCCTGCCGTATTCGTGCATGTAAAAGATTGCGAAGCACTGCTGTGGTCCGAGGGAGTCTGAGAAACAATCACTTAACCAATCAGAGTGCTCATTGGGGGTACATCCCAAAGTCACTTCTATGCATCCAACAGTGTAATAACACTCACCAGTAGTTGTTGGACATTGCCCTGTCACTTTGGAAACAATTATAGATTCTCCCTAAGGGTCCTATAGGAAAGGGCATCTTGTTGATTATGTGAAATTATAGATGACACAGTGTAGAAGAATCTTATTGATTCCCTATTTCCTCTCAATATAGATAAGGCAACTTGGAGCAAGAAAATGATTGATGGCTCATAGGTAGCTGGCAAGCAGGGGAGCTGGGGCTAGGATTCCGGTTTCTTCCTATCTGGAGCCTATTCAACCCCACCTTGCTGAGAGACAAAGACAAGGTGAAGGGCACATCTGGGTGAATGACTTGAAATAGATTTGTGAACAAAGCACTGGACCACTCACCAAATATGAGTGCGCCTACTTTACCATTGAGCAACCCATTGTGTTCTGTCAACTTCTGAAGGAGAGACAGTGGGATTGTAGAAACATAGCCCGCGTGGGAATGGATCACATTTCATCATTAAATAAATATTCCAGTCATACAAATTCAAAGCCATTTGTCCCTTCACAACCCTGAGAAATAGGTATCAGAAAGAGAGCTGCCTATAAGGGCTCCTCAGAGTTCTCCTTGTGCTGGAGTCCACCCACCCACAGCCCTATCCTTAGGAGTGGGTGAAACACTGAGAGTAGACTAAACTAGATTCAAACATGCTTGTCCCTACTAACCTAGGAGGGCCTGAAGCTAGAAACAGATTCACAACTGGGTCCACAAAGTGCCTTGTGTGTTGGAGCATTCAGTCCTGTGTTTGATAGAACAATTGTCAACCAGCAATTCTCAAACTGACTCAGATCCTACCTAAAGAATGCTAGCAAAGGATTTCAGGGGACCCAACATCCACTAACAACCTTCACCAGGGTTATAGTCCTAATAAATAATGTCCCAAGTCCTTGTTTTTTGCTATAGACTATACTACCCCTGGTCTCACTAAGTCAAGAGAGCAGACGGTTTGAACAACATCCTGAGCAAGAAGTTTAAACAAAGTGACTTGTCATCCTCATGTGCCTAGAATAAGTCACTAAACATGGAAAAAAACAAATCACTTTAGTGGTTTCTATTTGTAATTTAGTTTGGGCTAAAATTCAGAATCAGTCAGCTATCAGGGTCAAGTGGATTGACTCCCATCTCCTTCTGAGTCCATTAGCCATGCTCAGTGTGGTCTTGTGTCTCATAGACATCGTCTTACATACCCATTAATGACTCGTAGGGAACATAACCTGAAAGCCTGCTGTCTTCCCATATCTGTCATTTGGTTTGCTTCTGAGGCATCCTCAATCCCTCCCTGTCACGTATCAGAAATCATTTGATTGAATCACCTAAATCAATTTTTCCTTTACTTTCAGCTGGCTTGCCATTGCCCTTTCTGGCTTCCAGCTGTGGTCAATTCTTGTGTGTGTCTAGACTCTCTCTCTCTCTCTCTCTCTCTCTCTCTCTCTCTCTCTCTCTCTCTCTCTCTCTCTCTCTCTCNCTCCCTTCCTCCCTCCCTTCTTCCCTCTCTCCTCTCTCTCTCTCTCTGTGTGTGTGTCTCTCTCTGTTTCTCTTTGTGTGTGTCTCTCTCTGTGTATGTCTATCTTTCTTTCCCTGTGTCTCTGTATCTTTCTTTCCCTGTGTCTCTGTATCTTTCTTTCCCTGTGTCTCTCTGTCTCTGTGCAGAAGTGATTGTTATGGGAACCCCTCTTGTAATCCCCTTGCAGTACAGCCATCTCATCGTCTTCACCTTGTACGTATGCCAATCTCTATTCCTTCTGGAAGGGTGGCAGACTACACCAGAGATGGTTTCTTTCCAAAGTCCTCAGTTAAAGTGCCCTGGGACAGGGTGTCAGGAGACTTGGGTAAAAATAAAAAAGAGAATTTCGAGAGAAGCATAGACAATTGGTGACCTCTGGTTTATCCCATTCATTTCCTTATTCATCTGTTAAAAGCTCTCACTAGTTGCTCTCTTTGTGTCCACCAGTAAGCACCTACCACCGTCTAAGTGGGTTCACATGGCACATTTTATCTCTGGAGTTGACTTATTATCTGTACCTTGCTTTGCTTGTTTAAGGGTTGCTCTAGGGCAAAGGATGACAGACTGTGGCTTACATAAACCAGCCACCTGTTTTGTGAATAAAATGTTATTGGAGCCCAGCCATGCTTGCCTGGTACATATTTTCTATGGCCATTTTCATGTAGCCATCACTGAGTGATTGTGCTGGAGGGAACTCTAAAATATTTACCACACAGCCATTCTCAAAAGGTTCCCTGCCGTTAGTTTGTAGAATTCTTTGTGCATTTTTAAACTTGAGTATTTGTCTTTTTGCTATTGAGTATGATTCTTTATGTATTATAGATACAAGTCCCATATCGGCAGTATGTATGCCTACCAATTATTTTCTCCCATTCTGTGTGATGATTTCTTACTTTCCCAATGGAATCATTTGAAGGACTCAAGTTTTCAAACTTTGTGAATTCTCTGACTTTTCTATTTTGGTCTTTCCTTGATTGTGGTTTGCATGTCACATCAAAGGCTTGCCATTGCCAAGTCTAAGGTGTGAATACTTACCCTTATGTTTCTGCGTAGGAGGTTTTTGGTTTTACATTCACATTTAAAGTGATATAAATGAAATAAGAGTAAAACTTCACTCTGTTTTCTGGCCTATCCAGTTGACCTAGGAACCATTATTTTTTAATTAATATAATTTCATTGAACTGTTTTAATGGTGTAGCAAATATCAACAAGTAACTGTGGAGGAGGAGCGGGACTTGGAGTCCTACAACATACTACTGATTACTGACAACCACGAGATTCTGGAAGAGGAGGTATAGTCCATTTGTACACCCATTGGCAAGGCCATCAGGCTGTAATTTTAGTTCCAAACTCAGGCTCACATAGATGATCATAATATAAACTCTGTGGGACTCATGCATAGTACAGATGCTTGAAATTGTGAAAGAACACACTTACTAATAAAAATAAAATTTAAAAAATCTCAACACACACACACACACACACAAATCAATAGTCTAAAATCTGGGGTTTGTTCCAATTCTTTTTCACTAACCTGTCATATGTATCTATTAAAGACATTGGCTTCAATATGGTTGCATGACAGTAAGTTTTCAAAGCAAGAACTCAAATCCTTTAACTTCATTCTTCTTGCTAAGAGAGGTCTTTTTGGATCCCTTGAAATTCCATATGAATGTTAGAATCAGCTTGTCAATTTTCATTCTCTCTACCTAAGATCCTAACAAATATTTCAGCAATCAATATATTAATTGGAGTATTATTATGTTTCTAACAGTATTATATCTTCTGATCCACGAACATGGGAAGTCTTTTTTATTTACTTGGCTCTTTGATCCTATCAACGATGCTTATAGTTTTTCCGATATGTATTCATAATATATCCGTTAAAATACTTGATATGTATCAACTTATAGAGAAATTAAGTTTATTTGGCTCCCAGTTTTTGAGTATTTATTTCAGCCCCATTGCTTTTGAGAATGTCATTACAGAGGCTATACCATGAAAACACTACAAATCTAATGGCTCAGTGTGAAAAGGAGGGAAAAAAAATTACTAGAGAAAGCCTAGTAGGATCTACCTGTCAGACAACACTAAGCTGAGAACTAAACCTGAAACAACACATCTTTGGAGGACATTGAAGGTACAAACTGTAACAGTAAGTTTCGTACCGAGTCTATAAGAAATATTTTTGATAAGGATTGCTAGCTTACTTTTCTTTGTAATTTCAAAGCTTTTTAATTTTAATTCTTTATTATTATTTTTATTTTTTTCTCACCTAATTTCTCTGGCTAGAACCTCCAGGACAGCATTGAACAGAGATGCTGAGAGTTAATGTTCTTGTCTTTTCCTCATCTTGGAGGAAAGCATCCAGTCTTTCATAATTAGCTGTACTGTCCATTCTGGAGTTTTGTACAGATTTTCTTTTTTAGATTAAGAAAATATTCTAAAATTTGCTTGTGGTATAGGCTGGCACAAAAGGATGCAGATTTATCAAGTGTACTTTATATCCCAATTGTGATATTATTTTACTCTTATCTTCTAATATTATGTATTACACTAATTGCCTTTGAAATATTTAACCAATCTTGCAACAAATACGAGCTATCTCAGCAATAACCTCCTTATCATATATTGTCGGGTTATGTTTACTACTCTTCAAGTATATTTAAATGTATATCCATGACAGATACTGGTCTGTAATTCTTTTGTGATGTTCAACATGGTTTTATCAGAATAATATTGACACCGTCAATGAACATAGATGTGTTTCTTCTTCTATTTTTGGAAGAGTTTGTGAGGAAAATGGTATTATTTCTTTAGATTTAGATTTAGCAGAAAAGACATCTGGACCTAGTATGTTCTTTGCAAGAATTTTTAAAATTACTAATTTAGCCTCATTGCTCGATCTTTCTCTATTCAGATTTTCTATTTCCTGCTTGAGTTACTTTCAGTAGTTTGTGTTTAGGATTTTTTTTCATAAAGAAGTATTTCATTTATTGACAAGGCCTCTTAGCTGTATTATGCTATTATCTTTATTATTTCTATAAGATCAGTAGTAATTCTCTCTCTCTCATTCCTGACTCTATAAACCAAACTCACTCACTCCCTTCCCTCCCTCCCTCCCTTCCTTCCTTCCTTCCTTCCTTCCTTCCTTCCTTCCTTCCTTCTTTCCTTCTTTAATTCTTTTTTTAACCAGTTGTGCCTTTGTCAATTTTGCTAACCTTCACAAAGAACCAACTTTGATTTCATTGTTTCTTTCTCTTTTTTTTCATTAACTCCTGTGTGTTTAGATTTAGTTTAATTTCGTATTGGGGTATATTAAGGTGGGTAGTGAGATAATTAATTTGATCTTAATATCATAAATATAACATCCTCTGAACATTCTTTCATATTTTCATCTCCTTTCCACATTTTAATGTATTTTATCTTTATTTTCATTCATCTAAAACACTTTTCTCTGTTTCTCATATATTTTTCTTTGACCCACCATTTATACTTATCCACGCATCTGTGTAGTTCCTGCTTTTAACTTACATTTTTACTGTGGTTAAAGAAAATGATTGGTGTGATTTCAACAGTTTTAAATATATTGAGACTTTTGTGAACTACACTACTAGAGAATACTTCATATGCACTTGGCAGAACCTAGTATCCATGGCCACTGTAGAGAGCACCTTAGTGAATCTTGTTTTCCTTCTCCCAGTATACACATGGTTGGCAAAACTCTCACTTTACTATTTAACATGTTTGTAATAATGGTATGATTACTATATTTGGATTTATGTCTGCCATCTTACTTTTTTCTATAAGTTTGGCATCTACGTTGTTCTTTTGAATCAATACCATGTTTTAACAATTAATTTAACATTTTTCAGAGTAACTTTTAAATATTGTGATATTTTTTCTCCATATTCTTTTTGGATTCTTTGTGGGTTTTTAAAAGCTTGCTATATTTGCCTTGAATTAATGGAATCTATTTTAGATTTATAATAACTTAGCTTCAGTGAGATATAGAAACATTATTCTCATATAGCTCAGTTTCCTTTTGCTTTTTAATTCTATTATTGTTGTATATATTACAGCTATATATATTATAACCCCTACAATGAATACATTGTTATAATTATTACTTATATAATTTTATGTTCTTTAAATAAGCTGGGAGGGGAAAGGAAGAGTAAGTATATATTTATAGTGTTAGTTATATTAACTTTTTTATTTACCATTTCTCTTAATTTGTTCCTGTGAATTAAAATTCATTTCCTTAGTCCAGTATAACTTTACTGCATCCCCATCTTTGTGCTATTATTACCAAATATATTTTATATATTATGCATGTTCTTTTATGGAACTGTTTTTTAAAAAAAATTGAGAGAAGGAGAAAATATACATTTAAAATGTCTCCTAGATGGCGCAGAGGTTAAAAGCAAGCATGATTCTTGCAGAAGACCAGACTTTGGTTTCTAGCATCCACAAAGAGCAGGTCACAGCAGCCTTGTCACTCCAGATCTAGGAGGTCCTCTCCTATGGCCTCTGTGAACACTTGTATACACGCTTTAAAAATAAATCTTTAAACTGAATAAATATGGTAACTTTCAGTAGTGGTGGATGCGTGTGTCTGTGTGTGTGTCTGTGTGTGTGTGTGTGTAGGTTTGTATGTATGTGTGGAATTAATTAATATCTGGTGTAACATGTCTCAAGAAATTCCTTTAATATTTCTTAAAAAGCAGGTTTGCAAGCAACAGATTCTCTCTAGTTTTGTTGACCTGGGAATGCTGTTCTTTAATCTTCGTTTGTTCAAAGATAGTTTCACTCGTCATCAGCCTCTTGGTTGGCAGAGATGTTTCTTCTCAATGCTTTAAACTCTCTCGATTGCCTGCTGTCCTCTGGTGTTTCTGTTGAGAGGGTTCTGGTAATCTTACTCCAGTTGCTTTGTAACTGACTTTGTTCTTTATGCTTTCTGTGTTTTCTCTCATTGCCTTTGGTGTTTCTATTCTGATGCATTTATATGTAGATAACAATAAGTTGAATTGTGTCTGCTATAAAGATTTGTTGGTGTCCTGATCTTCTGGACCTATGGATATGACATAGTATTACCATATCAGCATTAGTAAGCCTAGCTCCCTGCATTGTGACTCTCGTCATGCTGCACTTCAGTGGACTCAGCCTCAGATGCAGGCATCCTTGTTTAGTTGATTTGATGAAACTAATGCCTTTGTTGCGACCAGGCCCAGTAATTGTCAGCTGATTTTCCCATTGATTTTGGCAATGCTCTGCAGTGTTCCATAGTTGATCCAGTTAAATGAGAGTTACTTGGCAGCAGTATTTAAGGCCAGGTTTGGACAGATTTTTATTTCCCTCACCTCAACCAACTTCTTCTTAGCTGTTTCTTTCTATGATTCTCTTTGGTTGTTGTTGTTGTTGTTGTTGTTGTTGTTTAAGTGGCCGGTCTGCCATTTAGCTTGTTGCTCCTACAAATCTATCCGTTTCTTCTCAGTTGTTTCTACTAATGTCACCATTGCCTTGGAGAGTATACTATGACTTAAATACCCTAAAATCCTACCTTACCTAATGCCACCCTGGACATACACCCTGTTTCCCATGAATTCAGTTTCATTAGGGGGAAAACGTTGGAGACTTCCTTTTCTTTCTGTGTAAGGTATCTGAGTTATGGTTCTGGGGTCAAAGGTAAACAATTGTATTTCACTTCTTTTGAGCTAGAGCCTTGCTTTATAGACAGGGCTCATCAGTTCTCTTCTCAATTTGTATCTCTTGGCTTAGAACCTTTTTCCTACATTAAGCTGTGATAAGAGCATCAAGACTCCAGTGTTCTCTGGGTGCCATGCCAGGAGGAGCAAGGAGTAAGCAGGCCCAGGCCTCTTGCAACATTCTCCTGGAATTTAGCCTTCACCATATGTAGGCAAGATGCTGTGCCATGGCTCTCCTGGGAGATACCAGGCCCTACATACTGACGTTAGAAAAGAGTGGACTTGTTCTCAGCGGTGTTTCTACCACATTGAACTAAAAGGGGGAAATGAGAGCAGGTCATGGTTCAAATGCAACGGATTCTCACGATTCTAGTAGAATTTTAGTATATTTCTTAAACAGATTGTTTTCCACTTAATATTTCCTTAAGACAGCTACCAAAGTCCTGAAGTGATGACGTTTTTGAGATGATGCCCACCAGTCACTCCTGTGTCCCTGGGAAGCAGGCAGGCAGAGCACCATGGGTATTCTGAAAGTGGAGCCCTCTACTCTTCTTGCTTCTCATTTCCTGTGGCGATTTGAATAAAAATGGCCCCCGTAGGCTTATATATTCTAATGCTTAGTCAGGAGTGGGTGGCACTATTTCACAGGATTAGAAGGATTGGAGAAAATATGTCATTGGGGGTGGCCCAGGCCAAACTCAGCATTTCTCTTTTGGCCTGCAGATCAGGATAGAGCTCTCAGCTACTGCTCCAGCTCCTTGTACATATACCACCATGCTTTCTGCCATGATGAAATGGACTAAGCCCCCAATTACATGCTTTCTTTGATAGGAGTCATGGTATGTCTTCACAGCAAGAGAACAGTGGCTAGGAAGCTTCCGTACCATTTGGTAGCTCCTTCAGAGTTGGGGCACAACCATTTGAACCTGCATCTTTATTCTGTGGCAGGAATTATGCTGGGTCTTTTGTGAAATTTTACTTCTAAGCCTCTTGGCTAACAAGCTAGGTATTATCAGTAGTCTGCAGTGGAGTATAATGAGCCTAAAGAGGTAAGTGACGTGACTGAAATCTTGCTGTTAATAAATGTTGTAGCTAAGACATCCCAGACATCTCTCTCTACCTCCCTCTCTCAACCACCAGCTTCTCATCCCACCATGTTGCCATTGACTCTCATTGCCTGCCATGACACTTGGCATACAGATACCAGCTTGAGTATATGTAACAGAGACACAAGACGTCAACAACTATCAACACGCAGTTGCCCTTACCTCTGCCATGTATTTTGTTCATGGTGACAGTTTGTAGCAACCTCCTCAATTTTGCTAATGAATCCTTTTGCCTTGATGATAATCATGACATATAAGGATATTCTTAGTGCTAAATTTCTTCAACTAAGTCAGTGGGTATTTTATAGCTACAGAGTTTAGGAAATACTGTACTAGACTTTCTGAAACTTCTGAAAACCCTTCACGTTGAGTTTGTTTTGGTGCCAGATTATAGTAGCAGTATTTGCCCATGAGCCAATGTGTTTGTGTATGTGTGTGTATGTGTGTGTGTCCTCCTTTGTATCTGCATTCTTTGTCATTTTCACTTTTTTTTAGGTCAGCCATTTTTAATGTTATATTATTAAAAAGCTCAGGTCAGATATACATTAAATACTGTGACTCTACCTGGGGCTATCTTTAGCAAATACATCAATCTATTGCATAGTCTAGAAGCTGAATGAGAACTTTTTTTCCCAAAGTAAACTTTAGCTTTTACGTTTCTCTTTCTTCCTCTCTCTTGTTTGGAATTAAATTTTTATTACCCCAGTAACATGCATTTATTCTACTTGTAAACAGTTCTAGGAATACATATTTATGTGTCTGTGCCACATAGGAAAAAAAAACCTGAAAAAGTGTATTCTCAACTTAATATCATGTTTACCTCTAGATATGGAAATGGGAAGAGTCTGTTGGTCAAAGGGAATGCTAGACTTTTCTGTAATGTTAAATATTTTACAGCAAGAATTACACTTCTATCTTTTGTGATCTCTCTGTTCACTCTCATTCTTAATTCCAACACAGGGAACAGAAACCCACATGCATATAAAACAACTCCAATCCAAACATCCTATTGAGGGTCCCCATGCTGCTTCTGTGTAGTCTCTCACACCTTCTTAAATTTTCCATCTTGGGTAAGAGATATGGGGAACTATTATTCTTGCTTGTACAAGGATACAGTATACAATTTATATTAGCTTGGTCTGTTGCCATTTATGGTAATTTTATTGCTTAGATCGTCTGCCCAGTAAATAGTTTGATCACAAAGAATCTGAGAAAACTGAAGGGGACCTTCCAAAGGCGCATTCTGTTACCAGTAGCCGAATGTGTCCTTGCTTGGAGATTGGAGTTGAGAGTATGTGGACCACAGGGCCAGCGCAGTTTAATCCACTCAGCAGCCATCCATGCTGATTGCTGGACTGAGCCCAGTGGCAGTTCTTTTCTGTTACCTGGACCATGTGTGGTAGGAAGAGTGGAGCCTTGGTGGTTTCAATCCTGCAAGCATGCTAGTCATACTATTTATTTCTAGTTCAACATCTGACCAAAGAAAAAAATTTTTTTCAAGTAAATCTCAGTTTCTGCCTCCTTCCTCAGCCCCTTCTTCTTCTCACTTTTCTTTTAGAAGCCAAAGAAAATGACACATGAAACACATGAAAGAATCGAATTCAGTGATCACCAGGGCACAGATGTGGCATTCCATAATTGACTGAAACTTTCTTTTTCTCTCTATTAAGGAAAAAAAAAAACCTTTTTTCTTATGACAGTAATATACCCTTTTTATCTCGTCTGCAAACTCCAGGGAACACCTCTCCCATGCCCATTGCCTTTGGCATTCTTGGGGATGCTCAGAGGTAAAAACCCCTACAGCTAAACAAAGAGTTGACACAAGAACAAAGTGCCAACTGCTGTCCCAGTTATGGCGTGGCATTGTCTTAGACCCAGGCAGTACTTCCTGAGAAGAATTTTAAAAGGTAGTACTCTTAAGATAAAAGTACCCCAACAAGTGCAAGATGAACTACCCCAACAAGTGCAAGATGAACAAGACTTGGGCCCCTTGAGGACCAGAAGCCCTAAGCCAAGCCCATTGCATTCTTCTTTTAGAGGAGGACTGACATCAAGAAACAGCAGCTGGCAGATGTCTTAGCACTTCCACATGAGAAGGCTATTGTAAAGAGCATCAGTAAGTTCCTGGAAGTTAGGGAGAAATACTACATAAAAAACTTTGAGTGTCTGTTGCTTTCAATAAGACTTTTTTTTTGGAAGAAGAGTACTGGAGAAGCTGAAAGAAAATAATGAGGTATCAACCTGGACTAAACCCCTAACTAATAAGGCTAGGAGCATCCTCAATATCTGTGGTAAGAAACTTGGGGTTATGGAACACCCCTCCATAGACTCAGGAATGTTTTTTTTTTTCTGTAATTGAAATTGTCCTACCATATTGAGGCATGTGGCCTGAAGGCTATCACTCCATTAAGGACTGAGTTTTCTATTAGAAAGTCAGAATCTCGTAGTTAGGCTAGATCTCAACCAATTTAGCCAAGCTCCCTTAGATCTCTCTGTAGAGGACTTAATTATAACTAATGTTCTTCCCCACCTTAGAATGCTATGATTCTAGCTTTGAGAAGGCTGAACCATACATCCCTTCCCTTTGAGCTCCCCAAACATAATTGGTCTTGTTTTCTGGACTTCCCTAAAGTATATACTCTCCCAAAATATAATGCTTAAGGCCTCTCAATATGGAGACCTTATAAAAATGTTGTCGTTTGGAAAATTCCACTATGTTCCTTAGAGCTCATCCTAAACACTCTTTGAGGTTAATATAAGAAGATGAGAGTAACGTGAACTGTATTTCAGAATCTCTACGTAAACAAAGGCTCTCCCTCAGGACATCCCCCCATCTATAGCACAGAGAGGACTCCAAACACAAAGGCTCTCTTTACCCCCATTTTGTCTCACGTCCATACAGAGGCACTCAGAATGTTGGACCCAGGTTAGCTATTTGGGGCTCTTAGGCCTGAGTTGGATGCTCTGGTCTCTCTGAGATGTAGGAAGCAGCCAGGCTGAAGGTGAGGTGTTGAACTAAGAGTCACGTCTTCAATCTGTTCATCTCTGTGAGGGTCAGATTCAGAGTCAGAGAAGAAAGGTGCCTTCCAATCACTGTCCAGGCCTGCACTTTTAAAGGAGCCGGTGCTGGAGAAGTAGGCTGACTTTTCAGATCCCTTCTCTATAAGTTTATCCCTCAGGGGCCCTATTCCTCTTAATGTTCCCAGCTACCAGCACGCTTCATGACACTCCATGGGTGTTCAACACCTGTGGAACAAATGAATACACATTGCGCTGGTGGCCCCAGGATAGAAATGAGATTAGCATATGAGACTCACGTTTCTGTCCCCTCACTCAAGCCAGTGCTCAGCCCAGTTTTGCACATTCAAATATACACATACACACTTGAAGCTGAACACACACTCACCAAAATGGCTTCCTGCCTACTCCCAGTCTGGACAGCTTTTCTTCTTCTGGTAGCCTGTTGACCTTCAGATGGAAAGGGCTACAGTTTTCAGAGCGACAACCACTATCCATTGTCCAGGTTCCACTTTAGATGCTAGAACAGGCAGAGCCAACAGTGCTGCCTGGACTGAACAGAGGCTAGCTGCATGCAGTAAAAGGGGTCAGGGGCTACAACCGGCCCCTTTGCTTTTGCAGCTAATTTGTATAACATGTGACAGTGTACGGCCTCCATCACTGATTGTGTAGTATGTGCTGGGGCTGCTGTTATGCCATTGTCCAGTAGAGTCCACACATACAGCCCGCCCAGCACTTCACCACCTTTATTTTAAGTAACAGGCTGCGGGCTGGCCTTTCTCCTCGCTGCGGTTATTATCTGTTTCTATTTTTTTTGCAAAGCAAGACATTCCCATGAAGGGCGTCGGGACCGTAAGGCAGGTCATAAAGGGTGACAAAGCAGAAAGAGTCGCCTGCAGTCTCCTCTGCCAGCAATTCTCTCAGCCTGGTTATTCATCCGCGCAGAGGCATCGCGGGCCTCACTCTTAAATGGCTTCATTCATGATGATTGACTTAGGAGATCTGCCTGAGCTTTTTGCAGAACGTTAAGCAGGGGAGAATTTTTCCCTCCTCTGAACCAGCTATGCTGGAAGGTCCCCCGTTTCATAGCGTTGAGGTAAGGGACACCGGAGAGTGGGAAAAATCAGCCTTTTCCTGGAATGGCTTCCTCACATGAGAATAACTACCGAATAGAGAACACAGAAACAGCTCCGTCAGGCTGAAATTGGTGCTTTGGAAATGCAGGCTTATTTCTGGCCCATCCTGAGTAGTATTTAAATCCTTCAAACACTAGTAAAAGTTTGTCTATGAGAGATACTTTCATTTTCTCTATTAATCCCTAGATTACAGATATTGGGAGAGATTTGAAGTTAGCTGTTGTTTGTGACAAATTCAATATCAGGCGTGTTCATATGATGCTTTGGGGACTATTGAGTATGATGGCCCTGTCTTCCTAGTGAAATTGTCAAAAAAAACCTTGCTTCAACCCTTCTGCTCTCACATTGGAACCCCATCCACTGCTACTTGTCACAATGCTCTCCTCCTCCTGTGTCATTGTTACTGTTGATGCCAAAACTTTCTGTACTGTGGATGACTTTAGGCATGCATATTTCTTGATGAGGAATTGTCTTAAGCTTCCCATTAACTCTCTGATGAGAACCAAATCCTAACCTGGGTGGGTTAGGTGGGTGAGAGTTCTTGATGCACAATCATGAAGACTTGATTTGAATGTCTACCACCCATGTAAAAAGCCAGGTAGCCATACATGCCTGTAACCTCGGTGCTGTGGGACAGACCCAGGAGGAACATTGGGGCTTGCTAGCCACCAACCTAATAATTTCAGTAAGAGACCCTGTCTCAGAGGAAGTCAGATGGAGAGTGATTAAACAGGCCACCCTTTCTGTCTTCTGCATGCCTACACAGACATGTCTACATGTCTGCACCCACACACCTGTACATACCCCCACACATGGATGCTATACATGTATACCCATGTACCAACTACACAGAGAGGGGTGGGGCTCCAAATTTCTCATAGATCAGTATTTATCCTTGGCACCAACCAGCTATTCTGTCTGTGTCATATTAATCTTCTCCATGACCTCCCACTCTGGCTACGCAGGTTCACTCCTGTGATGGTTTGTATATGTCTGGCCCAGGGAGCAGCACTATTAGATGTGGCCCTGTTGGAGTAGGTCACTGTGGGCGTGGGTTTAATACCCTACTTCTAGCTGCCTGGAAGTCAGTATTCTGGTAGCAGTCTTCAGATGAAGGTGTAGAACTCTCAGCTCCTCCTGTACCATGCCTGCCTGGATCCTGCCATTTTCCTGGCTTGATGATTATGGGCAGAACTTCTGAACCTCTAAGCCAGCACCAATTAAATGCTGTCCTTGTAAGAGTTGTCTTGGTCATGGTGTCTATTCACAGCAGTAAAACACTAAGACCTTTTAGCCAGTGCTCACACCTTCCCAGCTCAGTAGCCCCTCCTAAGCCATGCCCCTATTCTTGAGTTGTCTCAATTTCTGTTATTGCCTATGACATCTCAACTTATGTTGCAGAGTTCTAAAAGCATTGATAGCCCCTGCTTGGGAACTCCTTGTATTATATGAATAACTATCTTAATCCCCCCTACTACAATTTATAGCATGAAGAGAAAGGAATATGTATACATTTCTATTATACCTTCTTATCTTGAAGACCTACTGCTTTTCATATTCACTAACTTTTAAAATAACTTTTAGGTGACAAGTAAATATGTAAGAGATCAATAAATCAGTTTATTTATTCTGGACATACTTCTCTTAACCAGCAACACTTATTTCCCTAAGCTAATCAAAGCAAAGAAAGTTACCTCTTAGTCACAAAGTCAAAAGGAAAGAAAAGCCAATATGTCATTAAGCTTTATCCTAGTCAATGTATTTTAAGATAGTGGAACATTAAAATTTTTAATCAAAGGTCTGAGTTTTCTGATCCCAAGGATGCTCAAGGAGTACTGGGGTGAAATTGTTAGAAATCAGAAAATAGAGCAACGAGGACATCCAAGAGGTTAGTGACTGTTTGGCTCAGATGAACATTTTTTAATTGCACAGTTGATCCAACCCTTGAAGGTCATAGACTGTGAAACTTAGCTCTGTGTTTCACACTAATCAGAAAATTAAAGGGCTAATAAAATCCAGGTAGAAAAGGAAACTAGGTTGTTTGTTTGTTTGGTTGGTTGGTTGTTTGGTTGGTTTTTTGAGACAGGTTTTCTCTGTATAGCTCTGGCTGTCCTGAAACTCACTCTGTAGACCAGCCTGGCCTTGAACTCAGAAATCCGCCTGCCTCTGCCTCCCAAGTGCTAGGATTAAAGGCGTGCACCACCACTGCCCGACCTAGGAAACTAGTTCTTATGGGTTGTCAATACAGTATATTCTTTCTATTTTAGCTACCAAAGAGAAAATTTTTCATTTCCTGATACTATTCTTGAAGGCAGTGGTCTCTGGAAATCTTCACTTCCTTGATTATTTTTGGAGAAACTCCTTCTGTTAATTATCTTAAGCACTTGAAAATATGTTTCTGGAAAAATCAAAACTAGACCCTGAAGCTGGGGTCATTCTGGAAGCTGAAAAGGAATTTATTCATGTTTCAAGTAATGAACCAGGTTCTTGAAGAAATAGCTTTAAAAACGGCTTCCCTGTAAATTGAACTTTTATTCCTAATTCCATTTCTGTTAGATTTACACCAAGAATTCTGAGACCTGGCAGTGACCCGGAGTATTCAGATATCTCTGTACCCACCCACCTTCCAGGATTTTCTCCTTTGCCATCCTTAGTTCTATGTTCCTAGATCAATAGATTCTTCATAAAAATAGGTCCAATAAGATGGATGGATGGTAGGTATGTGCATAGATAGGTGATGATAGATAGATAGATAGATAGATAGATAGATAGATGATAAAGGAACGGTAGAGAGATAGATTGATCAATAGAGAGGGATAGATGATAAACAGATGGTAGATAGATAGATATATAGATAGATAATACAAAAATTATTGTGTTCACATGACTATGGAGGAAGAAGTTCTACAATGCATTGTTAGCAATTTAGAGAACCAGGTAAAGTCAGTTGGGGACCAACAATCTGAAAAACAGGAGCCCCCAAGATCACAAGAAAGGGCTGTCTCCAAGAAAGAAGGAGCAGGGGATTATTCCTACCTTTCTGTTCTATTTGGACCTTCAGACTACAGTGTAGATAGCTACATTGGGGTGGGCAGGACTTTACACTGCCTGCTGAGTAGATTAGGCATTAGAGCTGATCTCTGCCTGAGACCCTTTCACGGTCACGATAGGAATTATGTTTTACCAGCTCCCTGTGCATCTTGGCAACCCTTGGCACCAGTTGAACTGACTCATAAAATGGATACTCCATGCCTGGAGAGAACAGCTCTGGTGGGAAGCCTGCCCACTCTAAAGTCACCCTTTGCCCACTTCTATAGAATAATGATCTAAGAATCTAGTCAGGCAGAATAGAGATGAGAAGAAAGCCATCAACACATGATAAGAACTTCTTTTTAAAAGACTAGGTGATCAGTAAGGCTTCAGTTCAAGAAACTGGAATTATGGGAACTATTTTACATTTGTGCCATAATGGTTTTGAATGGCAACTGAACGTACTAAGCATTTATTTTTGCTTGTTCAGCTTCTATTTTCTTTTCTTAGAAGGGAACAGAAATACCTCCTAGATTGGTTACTTTTTATTGAATGTGACTTAACTCTTGATAAGAAACAACTTAAGGGTCTTGGATGGGCTTACACTTTGTGAGGACACAGTCATCATGATGTGGAAGAGACAGAGGCAGGAACGTGAGATGGCTAATCATGTTGCATCTGCAGTCAGGAAGCAGAGCTACAGACAGGAAATGGGACTAGGATATAAAATTTTACACACACACACACACACACACACACACACACACACACACAGTGACCTACACCTTTCAGTGAGACTTCACAACAATCTTTAAAAACGGTGCTCAAATAGACACCAGGTATTCAAATACATGAGCTCATAAGAGACATTTCATATTCAAGCCAAAACATCTCTCTTGGGTGGCTTTTTGAGATAATTGAGGTTATAATATGGATGGATGCCTGCGTTTACCATGCACCACTGCTGTTGTGTCCTGGACTCGAGCAAAGCTCTTATACACCTCTCATGGGGTAGGAAAATGCTTCCCTAGGCTATGGGAAGCAGAAGTTGGAGTTCCAGGAATCCAGTCACAACTGGAAAACTGTACAGAGGAGTTAGGAACAGAGGGCTCAGGGTTCCTGAACTTGTGACAAGACTGGGGCCAGGGGCTCACAAATTCTAGGACATCCAGGCACTGCTGGGTCATGGGAGTTGGGAACAGAGTTGAGGGCCTGCAGGCTGAGGACAATGATGAGCTCGGGTCTGGGTAACAGGGATCTCCGGCTTAGATCATATGCTAAGGTCCTTAGCTTAGTGATTGTCTGGGAGTACAGAGGAGCCTTTTGCAGGAGACTTAGGCAGCATGACTTGGTAGGCAAAGGCTTTCTCCATGCTCTCCCATTGTGGTGCTTGAAAAAGACCCTGGCCTTCCCCTCCAGCACAGGGGAAGGCCAGGGACAAGTAGTGGGAGTGGGTGGGTAGGGGAGCAGGGGCGGGGGGGGGGGTTATAGGGAACTTTCGGGATAGCATTTGAAATATAAATAAAGAAAATAATAAATAAATAAATAAATAAAATTTAAAACCAGGTATGATGGTGTAAACCTGCAATTCTGAAAAAAAAAAAAGAAAGAAAAGAAAAAAAGAAAAAGACAGTCCTTTATTCCAAACTGTTTATTGATTGCTCATCGTGGAAAATGGGTGCATACCAACTCCTCAGGATGGACCAGAGATTAAATATCTTTTGCAGGGAGGAACGTCCAGGAAGGGCTACTTTGTTCTGGGCTGCATGACCATGGGTCACATGTCCTATGTGGGAAGTGTGGTACATGTTCCAGGCCAGGAATGTGGTAGGGAGCAGGGAGCAGGGAGACGCCTGCCATCTCAGGTGGGTGCCTGGGTGCTGGGAACTCTAAACCTGTTCAATCTTACCAAGTTTCCTGGTACAGACCACTGTTCCACAGATGTCTGCTTTTCTTTTCTTTTCTTTTCTTTTCTTTTCTTTTCTTTTCTTTTCTTTTCTTTTATTTCCTTTTCTTTTCTTTTCTTTTCTTTTCGTTTCGTTTCGTTTCTTTTCGTTTCTTTTCCACTATCCCTTAGAAGTCAATCAGATTTTGTACCGTGGCACTCTGGGTAGCCACCTATTAGAAACAGAAAAATGGTTTATTTTTTTTTAATTAGATATTTTCTTTATTTACATTTCAAATGTTATCCCCTTTCCTAGTTTCCCCTCCAAAAATCCCCCATCCTCTCCCCCCTCCCCTTGCTCCCCAACCCACCCACTCCCACTTCCTGGCCTATACTGGGGCATAGATCCTTCACAGGATCAAGGGCCTTTCCTCCTATTTATGACCGACTAGGCCATCCTCTGCTACATATGCATCTAGAGCCATGAGCTCTGGGGGTACTGGTTAGTTCATATTGTTGTTCCTCCTAGGGAGCTGCAAACATCTTCAGTTCCTTGGGTCCTTTCTCTAGCTCCTTCATTGGGGACCCTGTGCTCCATCTAATGGATGACTATGAGAATCCACTTCTGTATTTGTCAGGCACTGGAAGAGCCTCTCAGGAGACAGCTATATCAGGCTCCTGCAGCAAGTTCTTGTCGTCATCTACAATTGTGTCTGGGTTTGGTGGTTGTATATGGGATGGATCCCCAGGTGGGGCAGTCTCTGGATGGTCATTCCTTCAGTCTCTGCTCTGAACTTTGTCTCTGTAACTCCTTCCATGGGTATTTTGTTCCCCCTTCTAAGAAGGATTGAAGTATCCACTCTTTGGTCTTTCTTCTTCTTGAGTTTCATGTAGAAACAGAAAATCTTAACTGGGCATGAAAGAATGCGGTGTGTGTGTGTGTGTGTGTGTGTGTGTGTGTGTGTGTGTGTGTGTGTCCTGTGTATCCACACATGCACATATAAGTTTTTGAGCATGGAGCCAGATCTCCATGCAGCACTCTCTGAAGTGGTGACAAGTTTTGGGACCTGCCTTCTTGGACATACTTTCTGGAATATGGAAGTTTGAGGATCCCAATTATAGACTCTTGTCTCCAGACTGGAAACCATAAAGACAAGCTTCACAAACACTGTCTCATTAGTTCAGTAAAACCTTGCTAATTTACCCTAATTGTGGGGAAGAATCATTTGCATTCGGAAAGTGTCTGGAAGGGCCCTGCTTTAATAAATAGACAGGACTTACTTGTAATTAGTGGTGTCACTAGCACACAAACAATCAATGTGCTTGTGTCCTTAAAACGGTTTGTTCTCATAAGTCACGTGCACATTCCCAGTGTCATCTTGAAGCTACTAATGGGAGGAATAATCCTAGAGCAAGGGTCTTTTATTTTCTTAATTTTCAAATAAGCAACAATATAAAAATATGGCCAGGGAATGGAGCTGATATCTATTTGCAGAGAGAGAGGGAGAGGATGAAAGCGAGGCAGCAGGTTTGAACAAACAGAGGCCTCAAAGGACTTAAAGTCTAATCCTGGCTCAGTCCCAGGCTGTAAAGTCACTCTGTCATCCTGAGTCTTTTCCTCATCTTTTAAAAGAAAAAGTTGAGCTAAATGGTCTCCCAGTGTTTATAAGTTCTATCAGCTCAGAACCCTTAAGAGCTAATCCAATTCAACGTCCCCAATTTAAATGCAATCTTCTCTTCAGATGTGCAGCCAACAGCAACCATGGAGAGAAGGCACTGAGGGGAGGCAGACACATTACTTGCTTCACTCATTACTGTGGCAAAATACCCGTCGGAAGCACTTAAGATGGGAAGGATTTATTTTAGCTCATGGTTTGAGAAGGAATAGTTTATCATGGCAGAGAATCAAGGTGAATTTCCCGAAGGCAGGATTGTATAGTCTGGACTCCTGACATCTCAGTGAACCAGAAGGCAGAAACACTGAGATTGAAATGGAGCTAAACTCTAGCCCTTAAGCCCTGCCCCCTTGTAACCTTTTTACCAGCCAAGCTTCATCTCTTAATGGTTCCCTAGCCTCCAAACAACATCAAGAGCTAGTGAGCAATGGTTAAAACACTTCGGTGGGGGACATTTTTTACCCAAACCATACCCTAGACATAAGTAATGGGGTAGAGAGATGGCATAGAGAAGCCCAGGTTCAAAAGGTCAAAGTAGGTCAGCGGTCACCCACAGCAGCAAGAAGCCCACTAAGAATCAAGGACACAGATAGTCTTAGCAAAAAACTCAAACTGAAGCCAAAGAAGTCTTCACCATCAAAGAAGATGAAGGTAGATGGGAGCCATGGGCACTGGCTACAGGTGCTGCTCCTGGTGGTTGTAATTAGCAGTGTGGAAATGTAAGTCATCTTCTCTAATTGGAGGTGATCAAGGGGACCCTGAGTCTATGAAGGTTTCCTGTCTTCTAGAAGAAGAAAAATAACAGCCAAGTAATAGAGACTAAGCTGATTGACTGAAGCGCCATATGATGGGGGCCATCCAGGTAGGGATGACTCCAAAGAGTAAGCACTTGCTTCATTGTAGTTTGTACTTCAGAGTGGGAAGCCACAGGAGCGAACAAGTGAAGGAGACACAAAGGTGCCCTTGATAATATGCCACCCCCAAAAAGAAGCCATATTCATTCCCGTGTCCTCTAAGATGCTACTCACTGTTTTTCCCTTTTCACCCCTGATAGGTTGTCTGGAAGAGCAAGGGGCTGCGTCACTTTCGAGCATATTTTTCAGTCAGCGTGCATGTGCCTTCAGATTGTTGTTTACTTTTATATTTCCTCCTCTGCTCTCTTGATGGAGAGCTTCTGCCCCCTCACCGGCTCGGCGCGAGTTTCTGAGAGGATGCGAGAGCCGTGGCAGCAAACCTCCAAGAGGCCTGTCTGCCTCTACGGTGCCTCTCTTCTTGGTCTGCAGTTCACAAAACCAAATATTCTCCTTGCCCCACCCTCTCCCTGTAAAGACATCACGGAGAACCAGAAAGATGAAGCGTGATGGCCAAAGACATGGACACGCGTGACAAGTAGAAAGTGTCTCAAATCAGAATACCAGTCATGCTCCTTTTAGAAGAAGAAGAAGAGAAGGTGTTTTATGAGACTCCCATATTTGTGTTCATTCCTCCAGAAAATCCCAGACTTGAGACAGCATCTGTTAGCTGAAGGTGGATGGTCAGGGAAAAAGTATCTTCTAAAAGGAGAGAGAGAGAGAGAGAGAGAGAGAGAGAGAGAGAGAGAGAGAGAGAG
>NC_034607.1:38416589-38427485 GCF_900095145.1 Mus pahari | reverse complement strand
AGACCAGAGGAGGCATCATTCTGAGGAGGAAGATAGGAATCAGCCTAAATCTATTTGTGTGAACTAATCTTAAAGGGCCAGGGCCTGCTAAATTCCAGAAGGACATTAATTATACCAGGTTTCTTTTATCCCTCTTGTCTACATCACTTCAACTCGCTATTTTTAACCCAAAGTATTTGAACCTCCATTAGTTTTCCCTTTATCTCTTTTGTTAAGTAAACTCTCTCCCCAGTGTGGCTGTCTGCAGGGTAGGAAAAATTTAGCATTTAGAACAAGATAAATTGGTAAGAGAGGGCCTGCCTCCAAATTGGCCAGATCTTGCTGTGTTTGCAACACCACACCGGCACCTGCATACCTGACGTTCCTGTTCCGCACAGAGTGGGGAGACACGCTCTGCTAAGCTGTCCATCAGCGCGGCAGGAACGGTGCTCAACCCTCTGCAGAGCTCTGAGCAGCTGTTCTCCCTCTTTCCACGCATGTGCCATCGAGTTAAAAGGTGGGAGACAGCATGCCAAAACCGTCTTGGTTTCCACCAAAGACATATTGTAGGTGAGGAGGCGGACGGCTGCTGTTCTATTGAAAAGATGCTCATCAGCTTCTAAGAGGAAGAGATAGGAAAGGTTCAAACGACCCCTTGAGGGTTCCTCCGTCGAACCAGACCCGAAGCTCAGCCTCTCATTAATCTTTAATGAACAACAAAGAAAATATGTCGCTGGCTAATTATTGTGTAGGATGGCAGATGCTTCTCAAGGAAGAGTCCCCGGGAGAGTCACCTCCTTTAAAGGGACACTGTCAAAAACAAAAGTCCTGCTTTGAAACTTATTCCCAGACTTGTATCATTATGTCTTTTTTTTTCTGTCTATAATATTTGAACTGTAGAAGTTGGGAGCAATTAGACAACAGGACCTCAAATTCATTCCCTACACCCCCCCCCCAAATGTTCTTCTCTCCTTCTTGGAGTTGAGCAGAAGGACTTACATCCACTTTCTTCACGTCACAGCACCTCCTGGAATATCTTTCTCTGCCTGTACTTTTTTTTTTTTTTTTTCATTTTTCCTCAGTTAGTAAGTTCCATTCCACGGGGTGGGCTCTATGAGACTTTGGATGTGCTCAACACTTAGCCTCACAGTGAAAACTCACTGTGTCCAGGAGCTGCTGCAGCACTGGGCACACACTACACTGCTCACTTCAGTGAAGTTGCTAGAATAAGTTTCCTAGACTCGCCTGCTGTTTATTTCTTTTTTTTTTTTCTTTTCTTTTATTGGATATTTTCTTTATTTATATTTCAAATGTTATCCCCTTTCCCTGTTTCCCCTCAGGAAACCTCCTATGCCACCCCTCCCCCTGCTTCTATGAGGGTGCTCCCCCACCCACCCACTCCTGCCTCCCTGCCCTGGCATTCCCCAACACTGGGGCATTGAGCCTTTACGGGACCAAGGGCCTCTTCTCCCATGATGCCCGACAAGGCCATCCTCTACTACATATGCTGCTGGAGCCATGGGTCCCTCCATGTGTACTCTTTGGTTGGTGGTTTAGTCACTGGGAGCTCTGGGGGATGGGGCTCTGGTTGGTTAATATTGTTGTTCTTCCTATGGGATTGCAAACCCCTTCAGCTCCTTCAGTCTGTTCTGTAACTCCTCCATTGGGGATCCCACATTCAGTCCAATGGTTGGCTGCAAGCATCTGCCTCTGTATTTGTCAGGCTCTGACAGAGTCTCTTGGGAGACAGCTTTATCAGGCTCCTGTCAGCAAGCACTTTTTGGCATCTACAATAGTGTCTGGTTTTGGTGACTGTATATGGGATGGATCCCCAAGTCGGGCAGTCTCTGGATGGCCTTTCCTTCAGTCTCTGCTCCACACTTTGTCTCTGTGTTTCCTACTGTGAGTATTTTGTTCCCACTTCTAAGAAGGACTGAAGCATCCAAAATTTGGTCTTCCTTCTTGAGCCTCATGTGGTCTGTGAATTGTATCTTGGGTATTCTGAGCTTTGGGGCAAATATTCACTTATCAGTGAGTACATCCCATGTGTGTTATTTTGTGACTGGGTTACCTCACTCAGAATGATATTTTCTAGTTCCATCCACTTGCCTACAAATTTCATGAAGTCATTGTTTTTAATAGCTGAGTAATATTTCATTGTGTAAATGTACCAAATTTTTTATATCCGTTCCTCTGTTGAAGGACATCCAGGTTCTTTCCAGCTTCTGGCTATTACGAATAAGCCTGCTATGAACATGGTGGAGCATGTGTTCTTATTATATGTTGGAGCATCTTTTGGGTATATGCCCAAGAGTTGTATAGTGGGTCCTTAGGTAGTACTATGTCTAATTTTCTAAGGAACCACCAGACTGATTTTCAGAGTGGTTGTACCAGCTTGGAATCCCACCAACAATGAGAAGTGTTCTTTCTCTACATCCTCGCCAGCATCTGTTATCACCGAGTTTTTGATCTTAGCCATTCTGACTGGTGTGAGGAAGAATCTCAGGGTTGTTTTGATTTGCATTTCCCTGATGACTAAGGATGTTAAACATTTCTTTGGGTGCTTCTCAGCCATTCAATATTCCTCTGTTGAAAATTCTTTGCTTAGCTCTGTACCCCATTTTTAATAGGATTATTTGATTCTCTGGAGTCTAACTTCTTGAGTTCTTTGTATATATTGAATATTAGTCCTCTATTGAATGATTGGATATAGGATTGGTTAAGATCTTTTCCCAATCTCTTGGTTGCCATTTTGTCCTATTGACAGTGTCCTTTGCCTTACAGAAGTTTTGCAATTTTATGAGGTCCCATTTGTCTATTGTTGATCTTAGAGCATAAGCCATTGGTGTTCTGTTCAGGAAAATTTCCCCTGTGCCCATGGCCAACTTGATCAGCTTACAAGACCTGGATGGCAGTATTGAGACATAACTTTCAGTATGTTTGTGAAAGTGTTTCCTGTGATGTTTACCAGAGGAGAGAAGACCTTGAACATGGGCAGAATCATCCAAGTATTGGGGGGGGGGGGTCCTAGAACTGAATAAATTGAGAGAAAGGAAGAAACAAAATGAGGGCTAACAATCATCTCTTTCCACTTTCTGATCTCCCCAGATGTGAATCAGCTGCCTGATCTCATGCCTTCCCTCCCAGAATGGGCAGAATTCCCATAAACAGGCCAAATATATATTTTTCTCCTTCAGTTTCTTTCCATGAGGTATTTGGTCAAAGCAATAAGGAAAGTATCCCATCTATTACTTGTCTGTTTTCATGCTGGCCATCCATGAGGGTAGAATCTGCATCTTATCCTCCGTTTGTTCTGCTCCTAGACATCTTGCTGCAGATGGTTTTCACCTGTTCTTCACACACTGGATGACTATGTCCATTATTCTTTAAAGTCACCTGTCACATAAGCCTAGCCTGTGATGTAAGGTATTCTGTTTTGATAAATATTAAAAGGCTCTCTGTTTAAGAAGAGGTTGAGATTATGGGATTAGAACACACACCCCTCCAGCTTAGAAGCAAATATACTGTGTATGAAAATACAAGGATCTCCATGTGTAAAGGACTTTGTTTACTTTGGAAGTCAATCAATTTTCTTAAAGTAGTATAATCCCAACAAAATCCCATACAGGTAGCAGAAGAAGAGTGTACTGGTTCCAAAGGTAACCTAGAACCAGACATTCTAGAGCAGTGGTTCTCCACTTTCCTCAGGCTGCGACCCTTTAATACCTTCATGTTGTGGTGACATCCACCCATAAAGTTATTTTCATTGCTACTTCATAACTGTAATTTTGCTACTGTTGTGAATCATATTATAAATATCTGATATGCAGGATATCTGAATGTGACCCCTGTGAAAGTATCCTTTGGCTTCCAAAGAGGGTATGACCCACAGGTTGGGAACCATTGTTCTAGAGCGTCTTCAGAAGCTGGGCTTGGGCAGGTGACATGGCTTAGTGGGCACAGGTACTTTCTATCAATTCCTATAACCTGAGTTCTATCCCTGGAATCCATATGGTAGAAGAAGAGAATCAACTCCACAAACTGTCCTCTGATCTTTATATTATGTATTGTATGTGTATGCACATGTACACACACACACACACACACACACACACACAAATATATAGATGAACAAATAACTAAATGTAAAAATAACATTTAAAAAAAGTTAGATTTGATGACTCACCTCTGATCCCAGCACTAGTAATCAGAGGCAGGAGAATTGCTGTGTATCTGAGAGTACGAAGTGAGTTCCAAGCCAGTAAAGACTATTAAGTGACACCGTGTTTTCAAAAAAGAAAAAAAGAAAAGAAAAGAAAAGAAATCAGAGTCCTGAGCTAAGCAGGAGAGGGGAATGAGACAACACAGCATATTGATTGGGGCATTTATTTGACAGTCTTTCCATTTATCTGACAGTCTTTCCCTCAATATTCTGATAGATGTGTCCTTGACAAATTGAACACCTTTATGCAAAAAGGCAGAGTCTATCCATTAGGAAGGAATCTCTAACAAAAAACAAGAAAGAACTCTTCGCTTTGGGCTCTTTGTGGCTTTAGTGTCTCACTGAGTTCATAGTAGAGACAACATCTAACAGTTGATCAGTACCTTCTGCATTGCAGGCTCAGGGTTGGAAGCTGTCTGCATAGCATCACATTTCATTGGAGGCACAGTCTTTGGGGAACTCAAAGCTGTCAAGATTGCTACCCTACAGATGACAGAATTATATTATAGAAACCACAACAGTTAAAATTTTCTACAGGAAGTGTCATAGCCCTGCACTCAGGGTCAAAATTACCAGCTGCTGTGAACCGTACACCACAGAAACTATAGCATCCAGTTTGGTAGCTGTTGATATGGAAACAATTGGGAGACAACCTAGACAGGGATGGAGAGGAGAGAGATTTTTAAACACTCCCATGTGAGATGAGGTGATGGTGGGAAGAAGTTGCCAAGAAAGATAGTGTTCTAAGAGCCTGCAGGCACGGAGTCCCAATCCCAGAGAGAAATGGCCTGAGCATTTTCTGCACTGGCCAGACCATCATCCTAGTATCCAAGAGCTGCAAGAATTCATTTAGCTAGATTTTTGCCATGAAATTTTGAAGGAAAAGAGATAAAAAATATACCCAGAGGAGAATGGCTACACCTAAATAAGATTAAAACAAAAAAAAAGATGTCAGAACAATAGAAGCAAGTTATTATCCATGTTTTCAATGCATCCTTCTGGTCAGTCTTTATTAGGCATGTGGGGTTGATACAATAGTGGTACCAGGAGTGAAGGGATATGGAGACTTGTCCTAAGCCACCTAGCTTTGAAGCTAGGATTTTTTCCTCCAGGCCATGATTCTGCATGTATAAGTGTCAGTTCAATCTTCAAGGCTCTGAGGAGGTTGACCTCCAGAAATGCAGAAGATGGCTTGCACCAAAAGAATCCCACAGCCACAGACTGTGAGTCCCTCACCCAGGGTCCTGCTCCATACAGACTGTCCACATCCTAGCCACAGACTCCGCCTCTGGATTTTAGCAGAGCTTGGGCTGGAGTTCACTGGGAAATAATTAAGCCTGCGTGTCACTCTGTCTCCACTTACCAAGTCCACCATTCCTCCCTTCGCTGGTCTCTTATGACGTGAATGATGTAATGATATAACCTGATGCTGACCTGTGCAGCTCCATCATCCTGCCCCTCCCAGACACTCCTGCACTCCGAAACAATACCCTGATTATCCTTCATTATTTCTACTTCTTAGCATTAAAAACCCTTTTAATATGGCACTGAGGACCATCGGGGAGTTTTACATTTCATGTCAGATCAGGATTTATGGGCCAGTTCTGAAATTTTACCCCTGGGCTCAATAATTGCAATTCCCTTTTAATCGCTCTCTTAGACACCTCAGTTAAAAGACTTCAATTATTTCTACACAGAGGCCACCTGGGACATGGCCAATCTGAATATTCAACTTGTGTCACCTCCATTTGGAGACCAACATCAAAGCCATAGCCATATAAACAGACCACAGTGTCTGTCCCCACAGTCCTTCCAAAGAGTGCTGTATTCTCGGGAAAGCCTTGTCTCCTCCAGTGGAGAACAAGCTCCCAGCCTACCTCCTCTCTCCCAATATCTTATCGGATGCAAGAAACAGTTGGCTTAGGATGTATAGCCCCACCCTTGCTTGTTCTAAAAGCTGTGCAGTTCTGTGAGCATGTAAATGTATAGAAGAAATCCTTCAATAATAAAACAATAAAAGAACATGATGCTAGAGACAGGAGAAGGATACATTGCTGGGGCCCTAAAGAGGTCTGTGATGTCTGAAGAAAAAAGGGAAAGCAGGTACTTTTGGAGGGAGCTATGGGATGTTGGAAAAGGACTTCATGCCAGCATGAGTACCAAGGACAGAGAGAGGACACAGACAGGGCAGCAGCCTACTGAGGGCCGCCTTGGCATCAAGGAGCAGAAAGCAAGCTGTTGCTTTGCTCCCCCCAAAGAGCAGCTGATCAAGGTGCATGGAAAAGGGCTCAGGCAGGATGCCGGGGATGGGCATAACTAACAACACTACCACTGAGATGCACTGAGTGCTCTGTATCTGGGGCCAGCACTTTGTACAATAGAAATGTGTAGCTCTGTCTCTGGAGCCTCTAATTACTGAGAAGGTCCCACTGTAGTCCCCAAACATCTGCTTCTGTTGGGAGACAGTGAGCTGGGTGAGGGACAGAGAGCAGGCTGCAGAAAAGAGAGCTTCACTAAAGAGACTAACACACACACACACACACACACACACACGTGGTGTTAGAATCAGGGTTCATCTAGACAGATCACACCAGACCAGTATAGTTCCACAGGAAAAAAGCTTTATTGTGAGGGGAAAAGGACAAAAGGGGGTGACGAAAATGAAGAGCAAAAGAGAGGTCAGGAGGGGTCTGCCTTTTATTTGGGCTGAGATATAACTGCTCACAGGAAAAGATGGGCGGTGGACCAGGTAGATGCTGGGAATGTATGGCAATTGCCATGGCAACAGATGTGAGGGTCCCTTGTTGTCTATGGGTGATATCACTGTCATCACTGGATTCAGAGATGACCTGTGACTGGAGATGACCTATAACCGTAAAGCTGGTTCCTGCTGTAAAGTCAGTCCCTGCTGCCAATATTCCTGAGAGAGAGAGAGACAGAGAGACAGAGAGACAGAGAGACAGAGAGACAGAGAGACAGAGAGAGACAGAGACAGAGAGAGACAGAGACAGAGACAGAGACAGAGAGAGACAGAGACAGAGACAGAGACAGAGACAGAGAGAAACAGTCCAGACAGGAAGCCATTAAAGGGAGTCTTTAAATATTGTGATAGATGCTCAAGTGAAGCTCTTCATAGTTGATGGCTTTGGTATGGGGAGGGGAAGGACTCAGTTGTCTTTAAGGGGCTGGCCCCTGGGAGTTTGACCTTGCGCAGTGAGTATAAAAGCAACACAAATTGGACTTCGTATATTTTTTTCATTGGAGGGAGAGGGCATGACAGTGGGAGGGTGAACCTGGCAGGAACTGGAAGTGTGATTGGGGTACATCATATGAAATTCCCAAATAATCAATAAAAACATTGTATTTGGGGGAAAAAAAGACCAAGGGTTAATGGAGCAGGGGCGGGGAAGCAAGTGCCAGAAGGTTCATTTGTTCAGGATCTGATCTCACCACTAGGGAGAGATGGCTAAGAGGGAATGACAGTTTGAGTAGGGAAGTGTCCTAGGACATCAGTCAGAGGCCCTGCACAGTGACACAGGGCCTCTCCTAATGTGGCACTACCTACTGAAAGGCCAAACTTCTTAATGAACTGGACCGAAACAAAGATGATCTACTTCTCCCAAGAGTGTGGGCCCTCTGGCAATGGGCCAGGCTGGGGCATCTTCAAATGGAGTGTAGTTGCCCCAGGGCATGCAAGATGAGTCACTGGGGCCCTGCTAGGGATGGCTTCTTATATTTAGTATTATAAGATAGTGCATTTTACTATTTAACACCATACTGACAGGAGTGCATGAGACATGTGTATTCAAGCTCCTCCCTGCTCCTCACACTTCCATCTGCAACTCTCTTATTTCCCTAATAAGAGAGCTCTGGACTCGGAAAACACCCATGCTGCATTCTCACAAACACCACAGACATCCAGACAACCTCCTCCTCAAAACCCAGCTATTACCGACTCTTTGGCAGCTTCTGCTTATGTAGTTATTCACAGTGCTGCATTGCAGGCCCTACGGTGGCAAGGGTGACATCTATAAACAGTCAGTATCCAGGCAGCTCGTTCCTCAGACATCTTGTGAGAAGCAAGTTGAGAAAGATGGGATGCCACCCGTTTCATGGGGGTGGCTGTTTCCCAACCGAAACCCAGATGCAAGCCTATGAAAATGGCGGACTCTGACGTCCAAGGTGTCAAAGGATTCTGAAGGGTCAGGGATTTCTTACTGTAAATACTCCAAGTCCTCTTGGACTCAGAAGACGGAAGGCAAAGCTGGCCCTGTGCCTGAGCATTCCCGCCTAACCCAACCTAGCTCTGGTCCTCCCCCCGAGTGCCTCGGCTTCTAATGCAGGCTCCATAATCCTTAGAAGTTTCAGGTCATGCTTTGTGTCGATCTGAAGTCAGATGAAAATTGGCGGAGTCCGTTCCAGCCCAGAAACTGACTCTGAGGGAAAGTACAGTCTCCAGGCTCCTCCAGCAGTTGTTTGCTGTGCTACAGAAATCTCCCACTTGGCTAACACAGTAGAAGCCAGAAGCCCAAACCGCAATAGTTGCTTCAAGTGTAGCTTAAAGGTGTGAGCTCCTATGCAATTCTAAAGGACCAGGGATGCCTGAGTATAGTGGTTGAGGTTGATTGTCACCTAAGCAGGCTCTAAAATAAGTGAGTGACAAGTCTCTGAGCATAGCTCTCGGAGATTATTGGTCTCTGAGCATAGCTCTAGGAGATTATTGGGATGAGGTTAACTGAAGTTCAGACCCCTCTCTTCTAAACACAGACAGGGCCATTCTAAGCGCTGGGGGTCTTGAACTGATAGAAAAGAGAAAGATGGTTGCTAAGCACTGCCATTTTGTACGGTCTGCTTCGTGCCTGTGACGCATGTGACCAGCCGCCTCGCTCATTTCCCTTGACTGTACCCACCATGATGGGTCATAGCCCAGACCTGGGAGCCAAAATATTCCCTTTCTGTCTCCATTTTTTTTCTCCTCACAGCAAGGAGACAAGTAAGTAATACCCTGGCTCATTAGCAAGGGCACCCTGGTGCCATCGACAGAGGAACCTCCCTGTGATTCTGTTCATCTGGGAGGCAGAGGCAAACATGTAGGAGAACACAGCACGCTGCTTCTAAGCCCCAGTGACTGTTCTGTTACTATGATAAAATGCCATAACCAAAAGCAACTCAGGATGCAAGCAGTTGCTGGTGTCTTATGGTCCCAGAGGGGGAGCCCATACTGGCGATGGTGACATGGCAGTAGATGATTTTAAGTCTTCAATCAATACTGGGGCCACAGGAGCACAAGTCAACAAATGGTACCACCTCTCGTGCCCTCTGTAATGAGACCAAGAGAAGTCAAATAACACAAATGTCACCACCTTCAGGGAGCATTTCTAAGACTTCTGAGCAGAATTGGGTTCCTCCCACCACTGTTCCTGGTCAAACCATGGAACTGTATGCCTACCATGATGTCAAGGTGAGCCTTGGTAAGTGAAGATTACCTTAGCGGGCAAAGGGGTAGAAGATGGACTTTAGATACAGAGAACCGTGGTGACAAGGGCAGAGGCATGGAGCCCTTTGCCCTGGGCAGTAAGCCATGGGCAGTAAGCCATGGGCAGGACTGAGGTCTGGGAGAGCCCTGGTTATGTCTGAGTTTCAAGATCATTCCAGACCCTGGTTCCAAAATGGCTGCAGAGTACAGGTTGATGTAGCCCTGAGGTTCATCAGTCTCTGAGAAACAGCCTGTTGTTCCCAGGAGATGAGCTACTAACAGGATTGAATGTGGCAAGAGCCAAACCTCAGGACAGATTTGGAACCTCTCAACCCCTGCTATGACATCATTGTCCACCATACTTAGTGTCTGTTCTGAGTAGTAGACCTTGTCAGATCCTGTGGCCCAGGGGGCTCGAGGCCCCTTCTGTTCACCAAATCTGTTGTCAACTGCCTCCCCAGTCCTGGGTGGCCGCCCTAGCAGAGCTGCAGAATGAGTACAGATAGGCATCATCAATTCAGGTGGTTCAGTACAAGTCTGCAGGCTCTTCTCACCCAATATCCCCAAGTCCCTTTGCCTTTCCATGGCTGACCACTGATTCCGGTCCCAGATTTTGCCTGTAGGAACCACAGTTCATAGCCAGGCCCACCTACTAACAATATAAAGTTTCAGTACGCCGGCTTGACTTGGCCAGAGATTTATGACTGACGTGGAGCCTCGGAACAAAGGCATTCGCATTTTGTTTGGCTTGGAGGCATGAATTCTTTTTTCAGACCAATCAATCTGTTAACATACCAAGTGACATTTAGGCTGCCTCTCTGGGGAGCAGGCTAGGCCTTCAGAGTGTTCAGAGAGCATGCAGCATTACAGTTCTGAGATTGGGAATCCTGGGGGGAATAAAAAGAGCTAAGAGGTGGTGAGGTGGCAGCCAAGGATGGCTACTTCAGCCCTGACCCCACTCAGGACTCAGGGTTCAAGACAGAAGCGGCCGTGCTGATGGAGAGAATCTACAGAAATGACACTTCATATTTCAAGGCTGGCTTTATCCCTTTCCGTGAGATGATATATATGAAAGAAAAGAGCAGGCACCAGAAGAGATCTGGCTTGTGTTTGAAAAGAAAGGAAGGTGTTAAAAAGCAACTGGGGGAGAGAGGGGGGAGAGGGGAGAGAGAGGGGAGGAAGAGGTAGAGGGAGAGGGAGAGGGAGAGGGAGAGGGAGA
>NC_034607.1:38415056-38416425 GCF_900095145.1 Mus pahari | reverse complement strand
GGAGAGGGAGAGGGAGAGGGAGAGGGAGAGGGAGAGAGAGGGAGAGAGAGAGAGAGACCAATCAGGGCCCCATTGGCCACAGTTGGAGAAGGACTTTAAAAAGCAAAGGGAAGGTCATAGCTGACTCTAATCAGAGACTCTCTACCACCCCACCCTGCCAGAAAGACAGGCTTTTGCTTTTGCAGCATGGGAAACCTTGACAGGTCCCTCTCATGGCACTCTTCTAGAATCTTCTGTCACTTCTGAGGTACTAGCACAGAACCAATCAATTCTCCTCTCACACCCACTGCCCCAAATCCAGCTGAGTCCCACCCAGTCCCTCAGCCACACACACACACACACACACACACACACACACACACACCCAGGAGCTTCAGCGGATAGATGCAGAAGGACCTGAAGGATACAGACTTGCTTGAAACCAAATCCGATATCAGGAGGAAGAAGAGCTTCAGGGTCTCAGGGTCACCACCTTTAGCTTTAGACTTTTCTGTCACTTCTTTGTCTTCTCTGGGTAGTCATCATCCTTTCGTTGCTAGTGAGGGGGGAAGCACACTTCTGAATCTTCCATGTGCTTCTCTATACAAATCGCGGCATGGGAGGACCCCTCCTCGACCATGAGATTGAGGTCTATGGTTGCATGGGAATCGGCTTCCATCCTGAAATGCCGTGCTACAGTGTACAGGGAACAAATGTGAACGAATCTGCCCACCGTTTGGTGTCAGGCCACCATCTTTGCTTCCGATGTAGTCTGTGACCAGAGCTCCCCATACTGGCTCTCGCATCAGTCACACTCAGACCCCACTTCCTTCATCTGTGATGCTTAACCTCAGCTTCTCAAACGAGGAGGTCATTTCAAACTGCTCTGGAAGCTCTGGATTTCAGGCACTTACTCCGGATCTCTTCTGTTGCCCTCTTCAGACCTAATTTGACATCAACATTCGTAGTGACTCATCCAGTCTGTCCAAACTCGTCCACTGTCTGTTGCACCAGCTTAATGAGTTCACCTTCATGATCCAGTTTGAACGGGTCTAACTGATGCTCAGTAGGTATAACTCAGGTGATGTGAGAGAGAGACAGGAGGGCTGGGTCCTGGGAACAGCCTGAACACAGTAACTATGGGTAGCAATTGGAGAGTGTTTACGGAATGTGAAGTGGTGTGTACAGATCCAGCAGGCAAATTGGTCGCATGGAGACTAGTGAAGAATACTTCTATTGTGGTACAGAGACAAAATTTAGAGCTAAGATGAAAGGATGGACTATCCAGAGACTACCCCATCCGGGAATCCATCCCATCATCAGCCACCAAACCCAGGTACTAATGCACATGCCAGCGAGATTCTGCTGAAGGGACCCTGATATAGCGGCC
>NC_034607.1:38412813-38414712 GCF_900095145.1 Mus pahari | reverse complement strand
AAGAAGAAGAAGAAGAAGAAGAAGAAGAAGAAGAAGAAGAAGAAGAAGAAGAAGAAGAAGAGGACGACTTCTATGGCAAATTTCCCTCGAAATTGCAAATTGGAAATTCAGGCACCGAGAGGTTAGGTGGCTGGCCTGAGGTCACATGGCCAGTAAGAGGCAGAAATGAGATTATAAATCAGAAAGTCTGGCTCCAAAGTTTTTATTACTAAGAAATACATTTTTCTTAAAGGAAGGTAGGGAATATAAAGAGTAGGAAAGAAGGAAAGGGGAAGATATGAAGGTAGGAGAAAAGAAAAGAGGGAAGGAAAGGGAAGAGGGAGAAGGAGGGGAAGGAGAGGCATAGGGAGACAAAGAGTCTGAACACGTTCAGTGCTAGGGCCCTTGCCTGGATTTGCTCCATCAATTATTCAGCATCTCTGATGATACAAAGCTTATTGGTAATGCTAAGTCTCAGCCAAGACAACTCTTTGTCCAGAGGACGTCCATCCTGCTCTGGCCCCCTTTCTGTTTCCAGCCCTCGTCTGTGGAGCCTGGGGCCTCTTTGTCAGGGAGCAGCTCTTCTCTACCATGGGCTGGGTCAGTTACTGGCTCAAAGAAAGATCTCATCCTTAATATCCAGCCCCAAGTCCCATCCTATCCAGAGCACATGCACATTTATCTGTGTGTATGTGTGTGTGTGTGTGTGTGAGAGAGAGAGAGAGAGACAGACAGACAGACAGACAGAGACAGAGACAGAGACAGAGACAGAGACAGAGACAGAGACAGAGACAGAGACAGAGATGAATGTGTACATATGTGTGTATATATTTCAGGAGCATGTATCTGTGTGCTTATGTGTATGGAGGTCAGAAGACAATTTTATATGTCTTCCTCGTTTGCTCTCCACTTTAGTTTTTGAGACAGGGGCTCTTAGTTGCTAGTCTGACTGGGTTGCATCCCAGTGAGCTTCACTGACCTCTGTGTCCCCAGTTCCTCTCCCTCCAGCACTGAAGTGACAGATGTCTACTACAGCACCTCGCTTTTACATGGGTGTTGGGGATCCCAACTCAGGTCCCCAGACAAGCACTTCATCAACTGAGCCCCTGCCTTGGCTCCCAGGTCTAACCTCTAGGACACTGCAAAAGGCAAGCACAAAGCAAAGCTAAGGCAGCTTGGATAAAAGGCCTCAGCGGTTCACATAGTATGAGTAGAGAAAATGTGGAAGCAAGAGAGGACTTCCCACCAGGATTTACACTGCTTGGACAGTTTCCTCATTGTATGTCCCACAAAAAATTCTTTACATGTGGGCTGACTTAAGGGAAAAACATATTAAGCTGTGCTGAATAGTTTTTGCTTGCTATAAAATTACCAAAAAAAAAAAAAAGTACACTTTAAGGAAACTGTGAAAGGTGTGTGTGTACTTCCTGTCAGGATGAAGGGAGAGCGTCAGCTGGTGTCCTGTCCTTCTGTATTGATCTAGACAAGCTCCCACGGGCTTGGCTCCTCGTTTCTAGAGCATCTTCACACCTTCACACCCTCGTCAAAGAGAGAGAGAGGAGAGTCTGAGCAAAGACAACAACAGGAGAATGTCAGCTGTGCCGCACGAACTGTGACAGGGTTACACTTCATAATAACCACTACCACACCGCCAGAGTTCTGTGTGACAGGGCCTTGGGATACTTGTCTGATTCATATAACTTCTGCTCATGAGTCTGTCTATCCCAGCTCGAGGGTTCATTACCACCTCACAGCATGGCTGTCAGGGCACAGCCCAGAATATGAAGCTGGCTGTGCTTAAAAAGTTTCACTTCGCCAGGCATGGTGGCGCACGCCTTTGATCCCAGCACTTGGGAGGCAGAGGCAGGCGGATTTCTGAGTTCGAGGCCAGCCTGGTCTACAAAGTGAGTTCCAGGACAG
>NC_034607.1:38400591-38412783 GCF_900095145.1 Mus pahari | reverse complement strand
AAAAAAAAAAAAAAAAAAAGTTTCACTTCCCTAGCCATGTTTTCCAGGTCTAGAAATTGAAATGAAGATCGTGGTAGATTGTTCTAACCTCAAGGAGTTTAGAAGGGTGGATAAGATGTTGTTCTTAAAGATCAAGTTACACAACCCTGTATGTCAGACCCCAGCTCTAAGCAGAACCTAGACTGACTCTCAGTGAATGTTAGCAGTGTTGTTTATCTCTGTTGTTGCTGTTAGTGTGACTAGTGTCGCATTGCGGGCACTGTTTGTATTGCCTTAACCTGTAAAGTAGAGAGCATTAGTGTATCAGGTGGGATTTTTTTTTCCTCTTTGAGAACCCAAGTACCCCCAGGTCTTGATTGTGTAATTCTCTGATTCCTTCCTGTTGGCTCTTGGCAAATGCAGCTAACGTTAGTCACTTGATGAACTATATGGTTTTATATACTGCCCCCTCCTGCATCACTCTACTCCCCTCAACCTCCATCCTTCGGTACCTCCTCGTAGGAAAGGCATCATTATCGCCTAGACAGATGACAGCTATCATTAGTGAGTGAACATGAATTTTGAGATTCACTCAGCTCCACTACCACATAATTTTTGCCCAAGAATGTCAGAATATTGTCAGATTTAATAGAAATGTGTTCAGTTGTTTCTCCTCTCCTTCAGCAAACATTGGCTGAGCATCCACATTACATAAGACATGATGCTGAAGGATCTATCATCTTGCCAGGGAGAAGGCAGGGGGAAGTGAGACACATGGATCATCCTCCCTGTGGAGCTCAACAACAACAACAACAACAACAACAACAAAAAAAAAAAAAGAAAAAATTTCCTCTTACCCAATGGGACCACTGGGTATTCAGAACATATACTCTCTGTCCAGCTTCTGCCTGGGTATTTGTGCCAGTCTATAGCCCCAACTTCCCAATTCCTGCCTCATTTTCACAACCTAACATCAGGTGACACCTGTTCTGATCGGCCCTTCTGAGCTATCACTCTGCCCACCATGTACCTATACACCACTCCTTTAGCTCTGATGGCAGTCGCTCATCATGAACTTTGGTATATATTTCTTCTCACCAGTCTGTAAGCTACTCAAGTGCAAGATAAATCTTAAACTCTTTGTAGCCCCACCATAAACTCCAGTATGTAGCAATGCACAGTAACCCCTGAAGAATGGTGGCACATCAACAAATGTTAATTGTGAGGCAGGCAGCAATCATCTTCTTCCAGGCTGAAGGAAGATACGGGGATGAAAGAGATGCTTATCTGAAGTGTGGCCAGGCCTTTACTCAGTTCTGCGAAGATGGCTGGTCTGGGAATCACAATCTAGAGCTAACATATCTTCTTGTAGGGATGTCCCAACACAATCTCTTAAGAGTTATGTTGCTCATATGAAGACCCACTTATGTTTTTATTTAAACAAGCACCATGGCTGTTAATTCAGGAACCCTTAGTATTCTCCTCAATCTCTCTTATGTACCATCCTTTCACCCTGACATCTCATAAAGAGATTAATCTGCAAATGTTTGCCTGGGTCAGCATGATTCCATAATGAAAGCTGTGGTCTTCTGTAAGAATAAATCCCTTGTTGAGGACCTACTGTGTGAGAAGAACTCATCTTGCTACCTTGCTTGAGTCTTTCTCGCAGATGCTCAACACAATCTAGCAAGCCAAACATTATGGCCTACATCTTATGTTGGTTGTTTGGGATGGATGGTTATATGGGATGGGATGGTTGGTTGGTTGGCTGGCTGGCTGGCTGGCTGGTTGGTTGGCCGGCCAGTTGGTTGGTTGGCCGGTTGGTTGGTGGGTTGGTTGATTGATTGAGACAGAATCTTGCTACATACCCCAGGATAACGCCTAATTCATTTTATGACCTCTATCTTAGAGGTGAGGAAAGTGAAACCCATGGAAGTGAAATCACTAAGATGGCCTAGCTAATAGACTGTGATGCTGAGAACTGAGTCTAGGTCTCACCTCCCACATTACAGCAGCCAAGAACCATCTGAGAGAAACATTTCCTGTGAATAGCTTGCTTGAGAATTTGACAGTTTTCTCCTTCAAGGCAGCCTGATGTTGATATATCATGCACACTCAGACACTGCCCCAAAAGCAAAGATCCATTCTCTGTCTTGTCAATACCAACCCTGGCCCCCACAAGTTGTCCTAAAATGTTCCTCCATTCAGTGATTAAATGAGTTGGTTTCTTCATGCTCTTGAATCATGGCTGCCAACTCTTTAGTCTCCTTAGTATTTTGCCCTACAGCAGATGTTACCAGGCAGTTCCACCCCCCCCTTTTTTCTTCAAAAACAATTTTTATTAGATATTTTCTTCATTTACATTTCAAATGCTATCCTGAAAGTCCCCTATAAACTCCCCCCACCCTGCTCCCTGACCCACCCACTCCTGCTTCCTGGCCCTGGCATTCCCCTGTACTGAGGCATATAAAGTTTGCAAGACCAAGGGGCCTCTCTTCCCAATGATGGCCGACTAGGCCATCTTCTGCTATATATGCAGCTAGAGACACGAGCTCTGGGGGTGCTGGTTAGTTCATATTGTTGTTCCACCTACAGGGTTGCAGACCCCTTCAGCTCCTTGGGTACTTTCTCTAGCTCCTCCATTGGGAGTGTTCCATCCAATAGATGACTGTGAGCATCCACTTCTGTATTTGCCAGACACTGGCATAGCCTCACAAGAGACAGCTATATCAGGGTCCTGTCAGCAAACTCTTGCTGGCATATGCAATAGTGTCTGGATTTGGCAGTTCGCTTTGGGTATGTAAGAACCGATTGAGAGCAATGGGAACTTGAGGATGTCCTTTCATTACCATATCAGATATTCTTAGTATTTTTCTATGGATTTCTTATCTGATTGCCTATCAGTGTCTAGTCTTTAAAAAAAAAAAATGCCAGTGATCTATCTGGCCAAGAACATATACCCTTCTCTGTCACTGTGATCTTACTGATAGAAATGCAATTGAGTGGGTAAATCGATCCTTAAGCCATGTTGTCTCTGATCCTCAGGTCCAGGAAGCAGAATTTTATTTTATTTGGGGCTAACTCAAAGTATGGCTTTGAGCAAGTCTCCACTTCTCTGAAATAGCAAGGCAGAACCTTTTCATGTCTGTGATTGAAGATCTGTGATTGAAAACTCATCACTCTTACCAAACTCTACAAGATAGCATTTGTTAGTTGCAGCTTCCAGAGTTTTCATAAAACACTAGAACTGTTTGAATGTCATTCAGTTAAGACCCATAGAGAACCTTCATCCAGATGGCTACATTTAGCTAGTGAAGAAAGTTATACTCAAGGAGGTCTGGAAAATTGTTCTAAGCAAACCCAAAGTCAGAGTAAAAAAACGTCTCTCTGCCAGGTTAGAAATTATCCTTGGTATTCAAAACAGGCCTCTTGGCTTTAGTTGGTTGGTTGGTTGGTCGGTTGGTTGGTTGATTTAGAGGTTCTTTTGATGGAAAGAACCTCTAATTTGTTCTTCATGTTGTAATCACTAAGCAAAGGTGAATGAGCAGGGTTTTCCTCAAAAAAAAAAAAAAAAAAAAGTCTTGCAAATTTTCAGACACTTTCTTGAGAATAAAATTGGTCGAAAAACATGCAAAATTTAAGGCATTTTCAGAAAAGTGTCTCATCCAAAGTCATCAGGCAAATGAGAGGCGGCGGCAGAATGTGGAACTGGAGAGCTCCAGAGAGACCTGTGGAAGAAAATGGATTGTGACAATCTGTCCACACACCCTTTCTGGCTTCCCAAAGTCCAGGTGGACGCCCACAGTCACAATGATTGATTGTAGCACCGTGCTAGAATGTCACAAATCCCCAGCACATGGATACAGTTGCACATCTGTTTCCAGAGAGTTCTAAGTCAGAATACAACCTTTCCCATTTGAGGATAAATTGAGTTGCCAACAGTCCAATCAGGGAAAGTAAGGCCCTACTGTGCTGGGTTTGCGACCACTGGGAGCCAAGCAAAGAAGATGGGAAGCAGAGAGGGACGAGCTTGGGCCTGTTCTTCTTCACCAGGCTTTTGGGCTGTCTCTTAAACAAATCTGACCCCTAGGTACAAGCTTGCCCTTTCCCAGTCCCAGCTTCCCCGGATATAAAAATACATGTTTGGCAACTGCTCAGAAACTTATTAAAGTTTTGGCAGTAAACTATGAGAGGCCAGAGGATTTCAGGCAAAAGTTATTGCATCGGTAACTCAGAAACGAATTCCTAAAAACTCCCGACACATTTATTCAGAGGGCGAGTGCCAATACTGAAACGGAAATCATTGTCAAGGGCCACTGTGTCCCTGGAATTAAAATCCATCATTCTCAGAGCGGAGAGCTGAGATTTGGGCAGAATGTGAGAATACTCACACCTTTCAAGATCACCTTTCCTCCCAACCTGCGCCCTTTATAGTTCAGGAGGACACAGCCAATTCTGCATCCCCTGCTCATTTGTTTTCCTTTCCTTGGGAAGCCCTCCTTACTTTTTCCTTCCACATATTTCGTTCTCCGACAGTTCCACATTTAAACTGAGAAGCCTCCTTTTCCTTATTCAATTGCACTGGTTTTATTTGGGATAGAAACCCTGCTGGGGACTGTAACGGAGAACAAGCTTTACAGCAGCAATAATCCCGTCTACCGCGCCTATTGTGGGGAAAGTTAATACACTTTTATTAAATGGCTGAAGACTTGACTCCAGCGATCTGAATTCACTACAGGAAAGCATAGAGACCGAACAAAAGTCCCCGATTCAGTAGCAGACATCCACACTTCATGCCCCCCCCAACCCTGCCTAGCAGGAACCCAAGACACTAAACTGCCACTTGGGAGATGCACCTGAGAAGGGTCAATGTTGCCTTAAGCAATACTGTTATCACCGAAAGTAAACCAAGATGGGGCTGGGGAAATGGCTCAGTTGGCCAAATGCCTTCTAAGTGAGCATAGAGGCCTGCATTTGGATAAGATCTGGGTGTGGTACCTGCTGAGGAACAGATCTCCCAGGCTCCCTGCCCTGACAATCTAGGCCAAAATGCCCAAGTCTAGGTTCAATGACAGGGCCTGCCTTAAGAACTAAGGTGGAGCATGAATCAAGAAGATACCCAGTGTTGAGCTCTGACCTACATCCACATGCGCATACATGCATTCGCACAAACACACAGAGACACACACAGCTACATGCACCTCTGTACACAAACACATAGACATACAACCTACATGCACCCACACAGAAACACAGAGACACAGACATAGACGTAAAAGAAAAAGGCAAAGCCAGAAAAGAAGACAGGTTAAGGGTGTTCGTAAATGCAGAACTGGCCCCTCAGCCTCACCAATGTGAAGGAGAGTACACTTCAAGGTTTAAGTGGACACACACGTTGACCTTGATTGCAGTCATTTTGGTAACACATAGAGCAGCTTTGGCACAATCATGGCAGAGGAGAAAGCAGATGTCTCCGTCACTACAAAACACAACCAGTGAACGACAGCATCATGTGTATTTATTGCCTCCAGACATGCATTGAGTGGAAACAGACAGGCTCCTGTATGGTGGTCCATTTGTGTCAAATGACAGCTGAGGCTGTACACTGAGGTAGTGACCATGGCTGTCTCTGGACAACGGATGCCTTGACTTATTTTTCTGTATTGCTGGAAGCTTAACTTGTTTTATTTTATTATTTTACAGCAAACATCATTTTATATTTTGATATATGGGGTTAAAAGCTTTTCAAACAAAAACTTTAGGTTTCTCACACCGATTCCTTGCTTTTTATATTGCTATACTTAAGCTCAACCTGGTAATGAAAAAAATATAGAATATTGTAATATCATCTCATCTTATATAACCATGTCAAAAACCTCTAATTTATATTTTCATTTATCAAATTATATACTTTCAGCGAGAGCAATTTATAATGTACTAATTATACCTCAATAAAATTGTTTTTAAAGGAAGATAATTTCTATTCCTCACAGAATATTGTTTAAATATACAATTCTAAGTGAGCAGATGTTCATTCCTTCCCTTACTTCCTTTCTCTGTCATATATATGTATTATGTTTATGTATTATGTATTGTGCGTGTGCATGTGTGTGTGTGTATACTACGATATATGTCTGAGTCAATGCTGAAAAGAAAATCGGATGTTCCAGTAAGTGACAGCAGGCTATCCCAAGAGGCTAATAGCATGAGCATGGTGTAAGAACGCGCCTTTGGCTGGTCCTCTGCTCTCTGGCAGTGTCAGCACTTGAGATCACAGACAGATGCAGAACTTACCGTCTCTCCCACTTCCGTCTGCCATTCACACTGTTTCTCGGAGTCCACGTCCATCTTAGATGCCTTTTACCCCAAAGCGCATGCTTCAGTGCACTTTAATTTTGCTGCAGTAAATAAATGGCCCTCACTAGCTTACCATACGTAACCATGGAGCAAATCTGTGGATTGAGACTTTGGAGGCAGACAACGTGCCCAAACCAAGTGGTGTTTCAAAGAGATAATTACAAGTAGGCTGGTAATGTTTTGGAAGCTGTTCCTTGACTCTGCTGCCCAGTTATCTCATGTATGAATGCCCTTCCTCTACGAGACTACGAGCTACAGAACTGCTCCAACAATTTGCAGTTGTCTAGAAATGCCATAGCCTACAGTGAGGTTGAGAACGGGCTTTCTGAGTTCACTGGACCAGAAGGAAATGAATGTTTTTGTGGGTGCTCTCGGGGTCACTGTCCTCCCTCGGTACCATCTGAGGTTCCATCTCTCGGTACCCAGCAAGAATGGGATGCCTGCACTCACCGCAGAGGAGTGAGCCTTTTGGAGTCGATTCTCACCATTGCTTTCCTGTTCTCCCCCCCCCTCTGCCTTCCAATGTCTCCAGCTGGACAGTGCTGCAGGGGAGAGTCGGGCGCCCAGCAAACCCGTTTCGAGTGGCTCTAGAATACATCTCCAGTGGCAACCGGAGCTTGTCGGCGGTGGATTTCTTTGCCCTGAAGAACTGCAGCGAAGGTATCCAAATCTGGTTTTGCCTCTCTCTCTCTCCCATAGCCTGTCTTGCTTACATCAATAATTGTGTTTAAATTGACTGCAAGGTCTATGGTGATCAGGGACTAATTCTGAACATTAGCAAGTGTGCCACAGCCCAGGCAATCAATTCTTCAAAGAATTCTAGGATAAAGTTGTAACTACTTATCTTCAAACTTTATCAAGTGGAATACAGCCTTTCTTAGATAATATGTTAGCTTAACTTCTATGGTGACAAGTGCCTCTCATTATTTAAAAATATTTCATTATGAAAAAAATGTAAATGGGCAAGAAGTAGACTAGTACGTGAATCTCCACATACCAGTCTTAGCACAACTTAACAGTTGTCAACATTCTGTCATCTTCTTTCACCTACATCTCTACCCACCCTACACCTTCCCCGCAACTTAACGGTTATCACTATTTGGCCTTTTCTGGCGGTAGAATTCACAAGCAAGCATTTGTATTGGTTTTACCTGGGCTCTTGCAAATGGACACCAGGGGAAATGTTTAGATGTAGGATTTGGGCTTATTTTCATCCAAGCCTAATGGGCATAGCCCACTATGTCACTGAAGTTCTTTTGCATAAATATCGCATCTGTGACTGTACCTCAAGGTAAGCTTTTATTCTTTTTTCCTTTTTTCCTTTGCTTCCAAACAACCCTACCCAAATGCAATGCCCCACGACAGTCCTCAGGTCTCCACAGGCCTCTGAGGGGCTTTTCTCCTTCCCTCTGCAGGGTTTGAGTTTCCTAACCTGGTTTCCAACATCCTATTTTTGTATGCATATTTCATTAAACGCTGTTTCAAGTCTGAACGGAAAACACACTGGCACACACAGACTCTCAGTCGCTAGGTGATGCTGAGCTCCTTGGTTCATCAAAAGGCCCCAGTCGACCTGAAGCATCCTTCCCAGAGCCGGAGAGTAGCAGGGATGGATTTAAAGGAGTCACTTTCATTGTTGTTCCTCTGTTGCTGTCCCTGCCTCTGCTCAGAGATCCACTACAGGGCCCTCAACTAAGGAACCTGTGACCAAAACATCCTAAGAATGAATCCTATGATCCTAAGAAAAGATAGGAAAGAAGCCTGTGGTCCCTTCTAGACTTTAATTCTCAATTTAGAATACCCATGAACAACCATGAAGGCCCACTTACAGGCGGTCATCTGTTGTGTACAGGGGCCTGGATTTAAAGCTTGTGCCTCTCGGTCGTGAGGTGGGACAGGCACTCCCTACTCCTGTTACTGTGACTCTCCGTTCACTGATGGCTTTTCAAGAACGTTTGCAAGTGAAAGTTTTCGTGGTTCTTGTTTTAGTCAAAACTGATTTCTATGTGGGGGAAAGAAATGGCATCGCCTGTGACAGACTGAAAGGGTTACAGGGGAGAAAGAGCTCACCCCAGGCTGAGGCAATGCGTGTGGAACAGGTGGTTTGGGATTGAGCCAGGAGTGAGTGTGTGTGTGTGTGGTGTGAAACTTTCCACACTTGTGAATTTAAGGATCTGTTAAGGTCTCTGGACACCATCAAACTTCACGGATTCTAAGGATCTCTTTCATCTGAAAGATGCCCTCTATGGCAGTGTAACCAGTTAACACAGATACCACAGGGAAAAGACGCTAGCTTACGCAGATAGCATAATCCCATTTGAGGAACACGGGGAGAGGAAACGGTTGTGCACATAGTTCCAGATATCAGTCCCAGCCCAAAATGCTGCCGTGTGACAGCTCTGCAGAAACTCTGAATTTAGGCCAAGTACCCAGATGTTCTGCCCCTAGCTTTGCAAGCCCCCGTCGCCCAGAGAATTTTGTCCTCTGGTGCTTGTGCTGAGAGGTGGTACATCTGTTGTAGGACTTAAGCTTGTGCCCTGTCTGTTTCTCCATCCTTGCAAAACCAACGTGTGACCTCCTTCCGTGGTCTTTCATGACACCGAAAATGACCTCTGCAGGGTCTACCCTCTGCTGCTGCCTCTTGGTCAAGAATCCTGGGGAGGTCCTTATAGTCTACCCTCCTTCCTAATTCCAGGTCTGGAGGTTCCAAGTCCAAGGACAAGATGGTCTTCATGGGTAAACAGGTGACCACTGCATTCTTTTGTTCACTGAGAACACATTAGCTGCCAAGGCTTATGGAGGGGCTGGTGTGGACCTGTGAAGAACAGTAAAGCAGACAGTGGCCATGTCAGAATGTTCTGAGCACTTTCAGCCCTCTTCCCACAGTGGAGCAAATGCCAACGATGTAGACAAGTTTCAAACATAGAAAACATCCTGAAACCGCACTCCTGTGTTTATTATCAAGGCCATTTAGGATGTGCTTTGGTGCATCCCTGAAGGCTATGTGATATAGGCAAGTTCTGGTATGTTCTGGGGCCCCAGCTTTGGTTAGGTCACAGAGGAGAGAAGGAGAAAGAAATAGTTTCTTAGAGGTGTGGGTGATGCTGGTAGCATGCTAGCCAGGGCCGTGGATGGGTGTACAAGATATCTAGCCTATTGACTAATTGTAGCTTGATCTCCCTAGAGTATGAAAGGAAACATAGCTAAATAACCCTAGACCGCTGCCTTGGCCCCAGTGAAGAAGAACACTATTTTAGCTCGTCTTGGGAAGGCTGACAGGAGATACTGCGTACAATTCTCCCTGCAAAGGAGACAATATATATCTGTGGTATCCTCAGGAAGACAGATTTACCTATTTCCTCTTTAAATATTTTTGTCTGTCACCACGTGTATACTTAATAGATGCTCAGTTAATGCGTACCAATGTTGATGATGAGATCACATATGGTACGGCTAAGTGTCCATCCCCCTGCCTGTGTACTGTCTCCCACAAGTTTAATGATATAGGACAGGGGGGACATTTCTCATCTTACAAACCAGAAGACTGAAAGTCACAGGTGTTTCCAAACTTGCTGGAATCTCTAAATCATAGAGTCAAAGTTGATCTGATCACAAAGCCATAGATTTATCCTTGACATCTTGCCTTTGTAGAATGTAGAAACTCAAGTTTAATTTATTACTGGATGCCTTAGAATGCTTTCGACTCTTTCGGTTCCTCCGATCCCTATAGCAAACTGGCCAGCACATGAGCTTACTGCCCCTTCACACTCTATCTGTGCCCACATAAGCACTGCTGACTCTTGACTATTTTGAGGCAGGCTTTCTCTGTGTGTCTCTGCCTATCCTGGGCCCACTCACTCTGTAGACCAGGCTGGCATTGAACTCACTGAGATCCGCCTACTTCTACCTCCTGAGTGCTGGGATTAAAGGTGTGTCCCACCGCCTCCCGACTACATTGCTGACTCTTGAATTTACCTGTCACATTTTCTTAGACATTTCTTATTCTTCTTATATCCTTCATATATAGTAATATGGACCTTGGCATCAGCTAGGTGGCCTCTCTAAGGCCATCGCCCATCTTTCTAACACTGTAAACCACAGTATTCCCATTCCTTTTAAGGGACATAACTAACCTTCTATCACCTCCCATGTCAGAAAAAAATATGGAGACCGTGCTAGACTTTCCTTGTTCGGGAAGTGCCATTGGCAGCTACTGAAATTCTGCTCAGAAGACCTTGGTGTCTGCATCTAAATCTAACAGTCTTTTCTCAATTAGCCATTGGGGGACACTAACTTGATGTTCAATACATTGTCCTGTATTTCATTGGTTGCTCAAGGGAGTAGTCAACGCAGTGCTAAGCACATAGGAAATATCACATAAACGCTTGTTGACAGATCAGTTAATCAATTGATTAATAAATGCTGAACTTGTTTTATAGCTCCAGGCTAGTGGAGTGGACCACTTCCAAAAGAAGGCAGCTGGGAGTAGAAATTGCTTGGAATTGGCATTTCCCAGAAAAACTAGTGAGGGAGTGGTTTATACATTCAGTATGGCTGGGAGGGGCATCAACCTCTAGAGACACACAGATATGGGAATCCCTTATCCCATTTCAGAAAAAAGCCTTTTGCTAGCACTCCCCAAGGTCCCCCAACTTCACAGAGACTCCAGCGTAAACCACAAGGTGCAGAATAAGCGGGGCCAGATCCTTGAAATGGATTTAACAGAATCCACAAGGCTTACTGTGCACATTACAAACACTCATTTAGTACTTCCTCAGGCCTGCCCTGCTGTATGCATGTGTTCCTATTAGTCTCCTTCGTCCTCACTCCAGTGCTGAAAGCCTTGTTATTACATCTGTTATGTGGGTGGGGAAATTGAGGACCAGAGAATTAAGTCATTACCCCAGAGTCACAGCTGATAATTGGATTGGAAGCCATCTGGATCTTAGCTGCTTCCTAAGGAAGGTCACCAGTGGAAGGGTAACAAAAGACGTCTTGACAACCTCTTTCACTGTATGGAAGTGTAATGAACGAAGACCCAGAGACTTTCCTTGGAATGTGATAGATTACATTACTAGGGAGCCTAATGTACTTTGTCCCTCCATCTCCTTTGATCTCGTTGCTTCTAAGAAATCAATTCAGTATTTCCCTCACCCTTCCTAGATTGGTCAAGGGCCTTTGAGATTCACTTCTGCCTACTGGTCAAAATGAAAGCAAAGAGCTGTTAAAGGCCCTGCCATGTAAAACATAGAGCTGGGAATGACCCCCAGTGCGAGCCTAAATTCGTTTTATTCCCAGCCACCATAATTACCCTTCTCTTCCATGAACCTACAAGAAACACATCTGTGGTTTCCTGGGCCAAAGCCGCTGTTGGAGTGACTCACAGATTCCTCAGCCAAATGCAGTCTAGGTCCCTTACATTCCTGATACCTCTGCATAGACATTACTTCTGAGCTGCTTACTGGGGAGAGTAAGTCCCAAAAGGACTTGACTAGCTCAGAAAGTAGAAGGGATCCAAGAGGAACTCCAAGCGGTTACCTTGAAGCACATGCCCTTAAGGATGCATATGCACAACTATCTTAACTTCTCTGGGACTGCCTCATGGGTACTTAAATAGCCATCATGGTTTAAAAACTGAAACCTCATTGAGAAGTTATACACTGGAGGTTACTATATAAAGTTATACATGCAGAATGGCCTTTAAAAATAGGGCCCAGAACTACTTCTTCCGTTGTCAGAGACCAGGTTGAGAAAACCCAGGCATCTTACATCTTGGGCATCCCGCAGCCCAGGCATTTTACACCCAGGGCATCCCACAGCCCAGGTGTTTTCACAGTATGCAGCTAGGAGCCACAT
>NC_034607.1:38395787-38399861 GCF_900095145.1 Mus pahari | reverse complement strand
CACACACACACACACACACACACACACAATGAGTTCTTTCCCACATGGGTCCTTGCTTAGATGGACTGGCCATAGAGTTAGTGTGAATGTTCTCAGAAAAAAATCGTTGGTGATTTTTGCCAGCTTCCCACACCAGAAATGATGGTGGACAATGGAAGACACTCTCCTCGGTCTGAGAGGGGAATAAGAAAAAAATGAGAGAAGCCAAACAAGCAAGCTCAAATCTTTGGTCGGCCATGTGAAGCTAACCAGAGTCTGGGGTAGGCTCCAAATTCCAGCTGGGCAAAATGAGTCTGACTTCATGGACTCCTGGCAGCCTGGCCCAAACTGGGTATTTTGTGTTCTAGCAGCAAGCAATACCTCGGCAGGGTCCTTGATCTGTGCTTGTAAATGGAGATTATGATAGCTCTCTGTCTTGGGATTGCCAGCAGACCCCTCCCCACTTTCTGCAGAGAAAGTACATCATCTGTACATCCACTGGTCCATTCACTGGTGTGCCTGCCTGTTCATTCAACAGACATGTACCCAGAAGATAGAAATCTCAGTGCCTGATGACCCTAATATGCAATTGTTTTTCCTGCCTAGGGATGAATTTTATATAGTGGGCTTAAGATCTTCATTCTACTTTGGATAGAAACTGTTCCCCAAAGGGCGTCCCTGCTTACACCTAATTTGCACCAGCAAGATGGAGAAGGCATTTTTCCATTTGCAGAGATGTCTTTCCCCTAGTCTAGCTCCAATGTTGCTCTCTCAGAAAGATCATGAAATAAGACCTGAACCAGCAATCAGAAACCCTGGACCAAAGTGTTCTTCCCCACCTCCTCATTTCCAGAGACAGGTCAATGCTTCAGGTCTGAAAGGATGTTGACGCTCTCCTCCAGAATTGGCACATTGATTGTTTTTTAATTGAAAGTGGGAATAGGTATATGTCCATAGTTTTCCTGGCACTGACCCCATCCCAAGGGGCCAATAAGAAACTGACTTAGAGGTGCAATATAACTGACGCCATGGGCTGCCTAACTTCCCTGGGCCCGGCCTTGCCAGGAGCCAGTTAAAATGAGCTGCTCTCCCCTTGCATTGCAGTTTCCCATGGAGAAGCTACCATTCATGGGAACAAATTGGCTCTTTGGATGCCCCCTGCACAGCTTGGCGATGGTGATTAATGGCCAGATGCACAGTGGGCAATGGAAACCACGTAAGACCAGGCTGAGAGGGTCCACCAGCTAGGCCTGTCACTTCAAGGGAGAGTCAACTCTGAGAAGATTGGGTCTGTTCCTTGGAGTTGAACAACTGAGGGAAATTACAGTCACAGCCTTCAGAGAAAGATGAGCCTGAGTTTTAAAACACTCCTTCATAACTCTGCTACTAGGACCTCTTACCTTTAATTATCAGTGGGCCGAGTCATTTAAAAGTAAGCATTAAAATTATGTGAGGCTAGGGAGGTGGCTCAGTCAGTAAAACACTGGGGACCTGAGCCAGTCCCCAGAATCCACGTTGTAATTAATTAATTGATTGATCGATTAATAATTGATGGGCACTGTAGTACCTGCTTATACTTCCACTATTGAAGAAGCAGAAACAAGAAGGTCCCTGGGGTTCACTAGCAAGTCAGGCTGGCCAAGCCAATGAGTTCTGGGTTCAAAGAGAAGCTGTCTCCGATCAAACAAGTTAGAGAATGATTAAGGACAAGACCCTCGGTCAACCTCTGGTCTCCATATGTGTGACACACACATCCCCCCCCCCCCCCCTCCCCCTCTCTCTCTCTCTCTCTCTCTCTCTCTCCCCCCTATCTCTCATGTGTATGTTCATTCACACATGCAGGTACACACACAGACACACATACACATGCATCTCACACACACAGTCATGTATACACTATGCATGCACCCGTAAGTCATGATTTCATCTGACTGCTGAAACCTACTCCTACTTCCCAAACACCTCCAGCACCCCAAGTTCCTCCTGCCCATGCTCCTGCATCATGGTCTGTGCTCCTTCAGCTCTCAGCTGAGATAACTATTTTCTGTCTCATTTCAGAATTCTGTTTCCAGGCTTTTCTATTTTAGAACAATCCACTTCTCTGCAGTTATTTATATGTCTCACTCAATAGATGCTAACTTCCTAGAATCAAAGTCTTGTTTTTTTTAAATCCCCGTGTCTCAATTAGCAACTAAGAGCACTGTTTTCATGGTGAGCACTCAATAAAGGTTTGCTTATCCTAATGTAGGAGGGAGATTATGGGCTTTTAAATCAGACCAAATGAGTGTGGAAGCTCAGAGCTGCCGCTTACCACCTTCGTGAGCTTGGAAGAGTTTTTTCAAATCTGCGGGCTTTTTTTTTTTTTTTTCATCATTAAATAGGCTAATAATACATAATTATAGCTTTGTTGGGAGATTAAAACAGATATTGTGTGCAGAGCTCCTAGCCAGTGCCCAGCATGATAAATACCACTTTCTCCTCTCTCAAGCATCCCTTGACTAAGCTGAGTCTTCTCATTCTGGAATCAGAGCAGAATAATTCTGCACAGCTCTCCCAGGGGGGTGTTGGCAGAGTCCCACCCACCTTCTGCCTTCCATCTGTGCCTTGTCCAAGCCATAGCCATGGAGGGAAAGCTACCTTATTTCCAGCCGACTCTAACAGCCTAGATCTGCTTTGTGATTGCAAAGGCAACCGCTCTTCTTTCCCCCTCCCCCCCCCCCGCAACTGATGCTTTAACCTCTGATAATGTCATTTCCTTTATCATTTTGTGACCCAGTCTCTAGAAGTCTTTGTGCTTTGCAAAGAACTAATATTGTTGAATCCTGTGGGGATGGTTGAAAATTGAGGAACTCCTTAGGCATGCTGCTTACATACCTCTTTCCCATCAGACTGGAATCCGAAGCAGCCATGCAGAGCCAGGCCATAGGACCAAGAAAGTGTTTCGCTGGCTTCCCTTTCCCCACCAGTGAACAGCTACTTTTGGCATGACATCCTTACTCTGGAATGACTTACTCATAATCGCTAAGAAGCCAATTACAAATGCCCATAGAGTGCCTATGAACAGTAAAGATTGCTTGGGCTACTATTTTAAATATTGAACCATTGAAACGAACCCTGGAGTGGAGGCTAGATCCAAAAAGGGTTTTTAAATATAAATAAATAAAGAATGGATGTGCTGAGGTCATGGTACTCCCAGAAGAAAATTACTTTCAAATTACAACTACATAAAAGAAATAATTGAAAAGATTAATCACACTAAAATAATTGGTCTATTTTACAAGTAATTTGGAGCACTATTCCGTCATTGACATCCGTGTCTAGTAGTAAAATAGTAATGAATTTCATTCTCTGACTAATGTATTTATTTTATTAATGGTACTAAATGGTGTTGTTACTGCTTATAAATATTTCATAACTTTTAATTCATTAAAATGGTCAAGGAATTTCCAAAAGTATTTATTAGTTTTAAATCGACCTTAGTACTCAATATGCAGTTGCCACTCTGTCTTGGTAATTAAAAAAAATTATTGTTTGGGGTAATGAAATTCTCTTTGAAGGTGGAGGATAGGATTAAACCCTAGTTATTAATGAGACTAATGTACCAGCCAGTGATGAATAAGAGACTTGGGGATCTATTTCCTATTTAGGTCACCCAGGACCCCGTTTAACATTTCTTAAGATTTGTGGCTGTGAGATGAATAGGGACCAGAAAGGATAAGAAAATGCACTTCAATGTTGGTCTCAACCCATCACTTCTCCCATGGTCTCTGTCTCCCCCAGACAGTGGATAATAGCAGAACCAAGTGTTTTAACTTGGTTACATTGTTCAAAAGAAACCATAGCTACAAAGTCAGACCCTATCAAGAAAGCAAGAGAAAAGATAGAAAGAAAGAAGGAGGAGAAAAGAAGGAAGAGATGGAAGGAGGGAGAAAGTGAGGAGGGAGGGGAGGAGGGAGAGAGCTAGGGAAGGGAGGAGGGTAGGAAGGGAGGAAGGAAAAAGGAAAGGAAAGGAAAGGAAAGGAAAGGAAAGGAAAGGAAAGGAAAGGAAAGGAAAGGAAAGGAAAGGAAAGGAAAGGAAAGGAAAGGAAAGGAAAG
>NC_034607.1:38376851-38395537 GCF_900095145.1 Mus pahari | reverse complement strand
GGGAGGGGAGGGGAAGAAGAAAGAAGAAGGAAAGAAAGAAGGAAATCATAGCTAACAAGCCAGTGCTCAAAAGCAGAAAGAAAAGCAAGAGGCACAAGAACATGAGCATCACAAGAGGGATAGGATCTAGGGATGGAAAACACGGGTCTTACTCTTGGGTCATGTGAGTGCTGCCTGAATCATGGAAATGCTGTGTATTTGTTGTCCTAATGGCACTGTGGTAAAGAAACGAAGATGGCAATGCCTGCTTTAGTGTCCACGTGAAGGGCAGTTGGGATTATGTGTGTCCCACTTGGTGGTGCTTGGAACTGGCGGCTTAGGTCCACCCCTTCCAACCTCCAAAGAACACGTCATGGTACTGTCGACTCAATGGCTTTGGTGGTTCTTAGCTCACAGGTAGGAGACATCAAGAAAAGATGAGCCAACAGACCTGGATGAAGCCCAATAGAAGCCCCATGAAGAAAGACTGGATAATTAGCAGAAAGACTGGATAATTAGCACCCAGGGCCTGGCTCATAGGCCTGAGAACAAGCTGTCTCTCTATAGTGTCTGTCTAGGTTCAGCCTATGAAAATGCCTAAAGGAAATGTGCCATGGGCAAACTGAGGACCGATGGGTAAGGCAAGCTTCTCATAGTTGGATGTTGTACCTGAGGGAACATGCATCATCTCTGAGCTGTGACTTTACTTCTAACCAGTCACAGTGGGAAGACATTTAATAGTAAGATCACCAGGGCTGTATCATTAATTCCATTGCAAACCACGGAGAAGGTTTAAGACATAATGTGAGCTTTGAAAGACGTTTCTTATTTGTAGCTGACTTTCCCCATTCCCTGAGGTGGGATACATCGTAGAGGATATTTGTGAAGCAAGAGGATACAAGAGGGCTGGTGAGATGGCTGAAGTGTTTTGTGGGTATGCATGTTGTACATATGTATGTGTAGAGCACCCGACTGCTCTTCCAAGGGTCCGGAGTTCAAATCCCAGCAACCACATGGTGGCTCATAGCCATCCGTAACAAGATCTGGTGCCCGCTACAGTGTAATTACATATAATAAATAAATAAATCAAAAAAAAAAAAAAAAAGAGGATACAAGAATAGGAGTAGGAAAAGGAGATACATCGGACCTCCTACTCCTCTGTGTAAAGCTGGGTATAGAAGGGGAGACATTCTCTCTGTGCAAGCCATAGTCAGAAGGACAGTGAATGGTACCTCAAGACTAGTAGTTGGGTCCAACCTCCCAAGCAGTCAATACCTAGCTGGACATAAAGTTCAGAGACAGACTCACCAAATACTAGATTTTTGAAATTCCTTGTACATTATCCTGAAGTGTTTTGTGGGTATGCATGTTGTACATATGTATGTGTAGAGCTGCGTGTTCATATAGAGGCCAGTGGACAACCTGAGGTGTCATTCCTTGGGAGAAGTCCACCTTGCTATTTTAAACAATGTCTCCCACTGGCTTGGGAACTTACCAACTAGGCTGACTGACCAGCAAGTCCTAGGCATCAATCTGTCCATTGCTGAGATTGCATGGACATGCCACCACACCTGAGTTTCATGGGTTTCTGGGTTCAAATTCATATCTTCATGTCTGAAAGGCAAGTACCTTACCAGCTGAGTTAGCTCCTAGCACCCCTAAAGTATTTTAAATCTCCCCAAGGATGGGACTGGTGTGACCATTAGTGTCCTTGGTTTGCAGGTTGATTGGTTCAATGAAGGCAAGAGAGATGGATAGGTGCCGCCCTTTTATCTGACCATCCTAAAGATACTTACTAGGCTCAGGGCTCGGGAAGCACTCTCCACAGGACTGGAGCTATGGGGAACGAATGCCAAGGTCCTCGGGAGTGGAGGCCCCTTGGACGTGAAGTGAGGGAGCCCCTTGCAAGCTGACTGCCATGGTTAGAAGAGCAGGAGGGTGTGGCGCTAGAGTTTAATGACTTTTCTTTGTGTTCACAGATGCTTTCAAGGCAGAGCATGGTCTGTTGTCAAGTCACACCGAAAGCATGAGTTTGGGGGAGTGTCACATCGCCCTTTTTGTTGTGATTTGTTCAGGGGAGGAAAACACAGGAAGGGAGGTAGTTGGGTGACTGCCCAGAAGGTCCCACAAAGCACAGGGTACAGGTGACCAAAGAAATGGTCTCTGGGATCCCTCCCTTCTCAGCACCAACCCTCTGGCTTCCACAGTCAGCATTTGAGGGGTAGACATGAAGGCTTTGGGCTTCTGATGCTCCTGCAGATCCAGCATTTTATGTCTGTAAAAACGGTTAACAAACATTGACTAATTACCCCCTCATTAATCATGCATGCGACTAGGCTAGGATCCTATCTTTTCCTAAAGAACACTGTAATATCCTGTCTGTACTACACATCCCACACACAAGGGTGAGGGGGTGGGGCTCATGGCAACATCAGGACCTGCCTATGTTCTCTGAAGTGTGGGCCGGAAAGCGACCCTGGGCCCTGTGAGAGGCCATCCCTCCAGGATCCCCTTTCTGCTCTAATTAACAGGAAGGACAAGCCTCAAGGCTGGCCAATGGTAGCTGAGAGGCAATAAGCTTTAATTACCAGCTTCTTCCTGGAAATCCTCGTGAACATATTAAATCTATTGTCTTAAAAGGCCCAGAGAGGTTATACGCCAAAGTTTCTTTTATAAGCAGATTCTTCCCATCGTTTATGAAGTTTAAATATAATGAAAATACTAAGGCTGGGTGAGTGTTCTGGTCAGCTGCAGCACCTCAGGGCAGGTGAACCAAGATGAGGGTCAGGGAGGTGGCCATCTGTTCCCATGATGGGATAGCTGGCAGTTCCTGTTTCTGGAAACAATGGGGGGAGGGGGGAGGGGAAGGGGCAGGGGGTGGGGGAAAAGGCAGGTGAATGACTAGCTGGGGAAAAGCCCAGGACAGGCTCTTGGATGGATGGGGGCAGGCCTGTCTGTAAGAGTGCTGGGCAGCAAGTACCCCAACTCCCTCAGAAGCCTGTGAGTGTTCGGAGATCTCTATCCTGGGGACTAGGACCTGTGAGTATGTACAGCCAAAATGAGAAGTTTCCAGAATTGCATTTGTATGGATTTGAAGAGAAGGCAGAAATTTCCCAAGAGACCTGGTCTCTGCTCCGCTTCCTGTCTGAGCATCTTGGGATCAATATCTTCCTTGTTGTGGGCAGACCCAGATCTCTGTCTATCCCTCTGCCACCTTTCCCGTCTGTGCCGATGTGTGAGGATACACACACTTCCCCCCTGATACTCTTTCCTTCTCTTCCTTTCTCTCCATCCCTAATTGTTGATATCGGTGATGCCAGAGCATCTGCTCCATTCAGCCTTGTTCCTCCTTTTTACACTGACTGACAACAAATAAGCAAATACAGGTAGATCTCTGTCCCAGCCAGTTATGTTTGTCATTTATCTTGGGGACAGCCTTTCCCTGCATCTCCTGCCCTTAGCCTCAGTTTCTCTTCCACAGCCTCAGTTTCTCTTCCACGTCTCTCCAGACCCTGGATGCTGTGTGTCTCCTAACTCATTCTCACCTTCAACTCTCATCCTTTCCTTTTGTCAGGGCAAGGAAGGCTAGGCTTCAGATTTGGCTGGCTGATCTCCATACGAGCACCCACAAAGCCTGGCACTCCTGCTTCAGGCTCAGGCCTGAGGCTCTGCATCTTGGACAAGGTGACTGAAATGGTCGCTGGGGCAACCTGGGGCCTGGCTCTGGCATAGAGTCAGATGGAGTCTCCTCTTTGGGCACGGAACCGTTGATTCTCTCCTATCTTTCCTCTCCTCTTCTTCCTCCCTTCAGGTGCCTGCCATTCCTTCATTAAGAAAGAAGCATGCATGTGCACACACACATGCATAGACAGTGTCCGCACATATAACCCCACAAAGGGTTTTTTGAGCCATCTGGACGTGATAATCTCTCAGAGGATCATGGTTTTTTAGTTGGAGAGTAAGACCTTTCCAGATATATTTTTAATTTCACATAGTAATTATATAGTGGAACACAGCATGGCATTCTGGGGCACAGAGCATATTATGAGGTGTTACACGGAGGCAGTGCAGCATTTGCATACATGTATCCTGTGTGTAATGAACATAGCAGAGTAACTGATAGGTCACAGGTTTCTCATTTTCTTTGTGTGAAGAACATGCAAAGGCCTGCACATGTTCGTGCATGTGTGTATGTATATGTGCATGCATGTGCATATGTGTGTAAATATATATCTTTGTGTATATATGTGTGTATGCATGTGCATGTGTGTATGTTTGTATATATATATGCATGTATATATGTGTGTAAATGTATGTGTGTGTGTGTGATGCACATGTATGTAGAGGTCACAAGACAACCTTGGGTGTCAGTCCTTGCTTTCCACATCATTTGAGACAAGGTCTCTATGCTCTTGCTATTGTTTGTCCCTTCGTGAACCAGCATAGTTAGCTTGCAAGCTTCCGGAGATTCTCCTGCCTCTGCCTCCTATCTCTCTGTAGGATCACTGAGACTAGCAATGTGTGTTACCATCCCTGGCTTTTCATGGGTTCTGGGGGGATTTAAACTTTGGTCTTTACACTTGCTCAGCAGAGGTTTTAGTCACTCAGTTATCCTCTTAGCCCTGTCCGCAGCTATTGGAATATATTCAATTAATTGCTGTCAACTATCCTTATTCCACTGTGCTATAGAAAATGAGAAGTTATCCCTCTTTCCAGCTGTACCCTTGTAGGTATTACCCATTTTTCTCCATCCTTCCTTCCTCCAACCCTTTCCAGCATCTACTCGCCACAATTCTCCTCTTATTCATCGAGGCCAACTTTTAAGTGTAAATGAGAGCACAGTATATTCTGTCCCTGTCTTGTTTCAAATGAGGTCTTTGCTACTGTGAATCACTAGTCAAAGGCAAGGAGAATGGCAAATGATATGGTGCTCATTTTTCCCTAGTGGTCAAGAAGTTAAATGAGAGCAGCAGTTCTCAACCTGTGGGTTGTAACCCCATATTAGATATCCTGCATATCAGATATTTATACTATAATTCATAACAGGAGCAAAATTACAGTTATGAAATAGCAATGAAATAATTGTATGGTTGGAGGTCACCGCAACTTGAGGAACTGTATTAAAGGGTCTCAGCATTAGGATGGTTGAGAGCCGCTGAATTAGAAGGACCTCCTTAGTCATGGGAGCTGGGACTGTGTTCGTTGTATGAGAAGACACAAGAATCTAGGAAGGAGGGTTTGGAGGACGCCATCTCCTCTTCCAGAATCGGTAAGACAGAATTGAAACTTGGAGCTAGAATAGGAGAATTTTTCTTTTCCCTTTTCCCAGTTTTTAGTAAAGTTGTGTTGAACATCTCTGCTGATGTTAGTTTTACTCCCAGAATTTTGTCTAGGATTTTGCCAGTGCTTTAAAGGGTTTTATCACCCCCGAGACCAGATTTATGATGGCAGTAGTGATCCACAGGGCTCTCCAAGGAAGCAGCAATTCTCAAAAAGAAGGGGAAAGAAGAGGGGAGGAAAAGGAGGGAAAGAAGAACAAAAAGGCGGCTATGAAGTTGAACTGCTTCCTCTAAAAAGGAAATGATCATGTTCAGTGCTAAACTTGGAGGCTGGAAGCTTACAGTTATGAAAGAAGAGGCACTTGTTCTACTTACACACGCCCAGAAGCATTCCCTAGGTAGATTAATCCCCACCAACCAGTACTTCTCTGTTTTTAAAACAAAAAGTCATTCATGCGCGTCCATATTATCATATTATATGATGCAACTTTCTCCCAAGCCCACCTGGCCTGTGAGGTGCTATAGCCTCTCACTTCTGTTTGACCCTGGAGCTAAGAGGTAGTCGCCCAGCCCCCGTTTGGTGAACTCTCTTATTGGGTGTTGATTTTCTTCCACTGTTTCTCTCTTACTGGCTCATAGAAAATCCTGTCTGGAGCATTCTGAGACCAGCCCAATCTCCCATCTGTAGCGTCTTCCCAAGCCGGGACTCCCTGTTCCCTAGGAGTGTCGTCTGAGGGGTCCTAAGCTTAACTCTTTAGTCTGTTATCTCTGCCTCATCACTAATGGTGAGTCTTTCACCTTAGCTCCAAATCCCTGACATTCACTACAATGCCTGGCACACAATAATGGCGCCATACATTTGTAGAGAGTTTTGAGCGAGTGGACTTACAAATGAGCCAGAAAGTCCTGGTGTGGGGGAACTGTCATGAATACAAAGTACAGCAGGAAACTGAGATCATCAACTAGACAGTGCAAGCCAGGCAATATAGTCTTTTACATAATTTTAGATAGCCACTTAATCACACTGACATGTGACTGTATAGCTGTAGGCAAAGGCATGATAACATTTAAGTTGGAATAAACTTAAATTCTAAATTCTCCTTTGCCGATATAGTAACATAATTCCAAGAAGGAGCATTTTGGTACGCACCACCTAGAAACTCCATCCCTAGGTCCCAAGTACCATGAGGACATCCTAGGAAATGATCAGTCACACACACCCCGACGTGGTTGTCTCATGGTAGGACTTTCCCACAGCTGCTAAGAAGGTTCCAACAGAATCGAGCACAAATGTGCTTAAAGTCACCGTCTTCTGCCAACTCTTCCCCCGTCTGACACGTCTGCTGACGACATGGTTCTTCACTGTTGGAAAGCACAGGACTAAGGACTGGCGATGTAGCTCAGTGAGGATGCTGAAGGCTTGTAAAGAGCTGGTAGAGCGCACACAGTCTTGGCTATGATCCTCAGCACCACTTAAAACACGGTGGTTGAAGGGACCTGCAATCCTATTGCTATGGTGGTGGGGACAAAAGTATCAGAAGTTCGGGCTGGAGAGATGGTTCAGAGGTTACGAGCACTGACTGCTCTTCCAGAGGTCCTGAGTTCAAATCCCAGCAACCACATGGTGACTCACAACCATCTGTAATGGGATCTGACGCCCTCTTCTGGGGTGTCTGAAGACAGCTACAGTGTGCTTAGATATAATAATAAATAAATCTTAAAAAAAAAAAGTATCAGAAGTTCAAGGTTACCCCAGGTTCTGTAGCAACTCTGAGGCCAGCAACACATGCAACTGCCTCAAAAGATTGTAAGAGTTTAGAATCTGAGAGGGCCTAAAGATTTATTGGGTTTGGGGTGAAGGGGGGGAGACACTTTTTTTCTTTGTTTCCATATTAGCAGAATGAAGCCAAATTTTATTAGTGTTTTATTCATAGATACCAAATGGTAAAGTTCAGAGATTTTTGCCTCTGATTTTGGTGTCTTCCTACTTCTTCCAACTACTGCTCCCCCTGAGACAAAGTCGAGAATGGCTTTAGAGTCTTTCCAAGCTTCCTGCTTTGTGCTCCCCTTCCTAGGAGCTTGGCTTCAGAGCCTTCTAATCCAATCCTGCGCCTTGGGCCACTAGGTGCTCACTCAGCGTCTTCAGTTGGTAATCAGACATGGGATGCTGGTACCCGGATAAATCATCAGTTGAGTGGGACCTTGAATCTCAGGTGATATCTTCCAAACAAGGCCAGCCAGAGCCAGTCACAGATAGGGTGTGCTTACAACCAAAAGAGGCCTGCCGCCCACAACAGTGACTGTGTCCTTTGAGAGCTTGAGCCCCGCCGTTTTAGCTATACACTGCACTACTGTTAGCACCAACAAGGCTGACTCTGCATCCGATAGGCTAAGCAACCTGAGCTAGGCATTCCACAGTGTACATCTGCATCAACTCATCAGTCATAGTGTCCTCTACAAAGATGTCCCACTAGGATGAATCGATGAAGTTTTTATTATTTATAATTTCTTTTATTTTTTTTTAACTTTTAATACTTCGATAATTAAAATATAACTCCATGGATTTCTCCCTTCCTTTCCCATCCTGTGGTGTCTCCCAAGTCCCCTCCCTCCAACTCCACTAAGGCTAGATTTGTTTTCTGAAAACATGACTTACATCTCTTTTTTGTTTCTGGTGAGGATCCCTACCAACTATAAAGTTTAAAGACCTGGAGGCTAGCTTCTTTCCCTGACCCAGGCCAGCCTGCTCACCTTTCTCCTTCTTGGCCTCTTACTAAATCCATACTCTGGCTTAACCACATCAACAAGCATGATCACCCCCACCTGTCCCAAGCCTCACCCCCGCCCCTCCCCCCACCCCCATCACCAATATTAGCCCTCAGCCTTTCTGCTGCACTGCCATTTTAACTGTTCACTTGGCTCTAACTAGCCCTAAATTATCTCCTGCTCGTGACTTCTCTTCTACAGCTATTTTGGTTTTAGCATAATTTTATGTGCGTTCCAGGCACAGTCTAACAGCTCTCGGTTCACTCAGTAGCCATTAGAATGTGTTCCTGCCCACCTAGCTGATACATCTTTGAGGACAGCATGCTACCCTGGGGGGCAGGGGGGGCGGAATCTGAAACCCAAAACAGATCTCATGGAGCAAAACCTTTCTAAGCGTTGGACTCTTTCTCATTATAGAATTGTAACATACGAGGATGGAATGAGACTCAGCAAGATTATCCAGGTAGCACAGATACATAGAGAATTTTCAAAAAAAAAAAAAAAAGTTACTTCTCTTCCTGTTACTTAAAGTTCTGTATTGACCACTTCTCCCAAGGTCCTCCATGCACCCGAAGGGTCCTACCAGCTCCCTAATGGCACAGTGCCTAAAGCATCAGTGTTCCATAAGGACACGCTTGAGGGATGGAAGACCAAGTGTGAATGAATGGATGACCATAAGCAGAAATGTAAATAAAGAAAATAATAATAATAATAATAATAATAATAATAATAATAATAAAAAGAGTGTGCTATCTATGCCTGTTTCTTGCTCCCTATTTGCTCCCCTGCAGTGGCTTTTGTTAGTCTCCGGAGGCCTCCTGACTAATGATGCCCTTGGCCCCAGCAATTCGATGGCCATTCTACTGAGCTTGGCAAGGGACCCCTGAACCAATCTCCAGGGTCCTCAAGAGTGAACTCTGAAGCCTGTCAAAGAGGGATTGTATCCGCCCCCCCCCCCCCGAAATAACCGTCGGGATGCCCGTCAGAGCCCGTTCCCTTTTAATGTCCATGTGCAGGGATATTCAGTTCTGCTAAGCCGTGGTGTGGAGACCATGGTGAGACAACCTAGTTAGCCAGCCCTTCAGCAGTTTCACCACTGACCTGTGCCTCAGAGAAGTCACCATGGCAACCCACAATACTCCGTTTCTTTCTTCGGGAAGAAAATAGGGGTTAACAACAGAGACCACAGTTTCTTACCCACGCCAGGGTTTATCACTCACCAAAGCTGGGATTCTCTTCCCCGCCTGCCTTTAAACACAGGTGTTTGCCATTAAGCTCAGGTATCTATTTTAGACACACATATCTGAATAACCTCCCTTTAATTAATCCCTAATCATGAAGGACTCTCATTCAGTGTAGAACATTAGCTCAGTAATATTTGGATTATTCCCATTTTGAATCTGTGTTTATAGCCTATAATAATGAGGGACTGTGGGGTTCGGTGACATTTTTAAGGACTTAGATTTATTTCCGTGAGACCATTTGGAGGGTTTTTCTAATCTCGCTCCTAGCTGGGGAGGAAGGAGTGGGTCTCGCGTGGTAGGGAGCTGCCCCTTATGGCCATTACTCCAGCATCCAGCTAAGGTATTATATTTTCCAGTGCTTTTCAAGAGCAGATTGCAATCTGAGTTCCTCAATGCACTTCATAATAACTTTTTGAAGAGACGACAACGTCTCTGAATTGTTGACTCAAATTGTACCAGTTTTCCAAGAATCCTGCTTTCAGAGGTGGGAATGATGAATTGAAGAGTTATTTATTTGGATTTTTAAAATGTGTCTATTATTGAGGTCCCTGGGCTTGTGTACAAAAGATTCAAGACACAATTCCCTGAGAAAAATAGACTAAGTAACCTGTATGCAGGCAAAACTAGCAATAGTCTAAGAGACCATTTAATTCTGGCCTTTAGTTCAGGGGTGTGGGGGGAGGTTAGTGGACCAGCAGGCTTATAAGGCTGAGTGTGTGTGTGTGTGTGTGTGTCTGTGTGTGTGTCTGTGTGTGTGTGTGTGTCTGTCTGTCTGTGTGTCTGTCTCTGTGTGTGTGTGTGTGTGTGTGTGTGTGTGTGTGTGTGTATGTGTGTGTATGAAAATAAATGTGCTGGCCAGGTCAGGTCATTTCTCCTTTACTTTCAAGTCAGAAGATAGGCCGGGGACTGAGGGTGTTTATAGCTCTTGTGTTCCTATCATACACAAAGCCATGGGCTTAATTCCCCTACCCCTACTTCTGTCAACAACAATTAAAAAAAAAAAAAAAAGACAAACTTTCTTGATTCCAAGTGATGACCAGTCCATAGAAACTCCACAGAAAAGGCTTGCGCCTCTGGTTCACTAGATATGCTAAAATCTCAAACAAAACCCAGCGACTGTGGGTATGGGCCCCAAGCATTCCCAAGAGCTGTGATCATGTGACATCAGTGTGCACTGAGAATCTGCCTGAATAGACACTACGAGAGAGAAACTAGGGGTATCTTCTTCTTGGGACTCATGGCGAAGGCAAAGAAGAGAAGCCATGAAAAGAGAAAAGAGGCCAGCCCAGAAAACATCCAGAGAAATAGCTTTCCTTCCCCCCCCCCCACAGAAAGAGCGGCAGGCAGTGGGATGGAAACACTGTGTGAGGCGTTGTTGATGCCGCACACGGAACTTGAAATACTCGGGCTTCATGCTGGCGAGAAAGAGGGTCATACCCACTCTTGGCTGGTACCTTACTAAGTATCCTGGGCAATTTAAATGTGAAGGTCATTCAACCATGTCTGTCCTTAAAGAGGCTCAGTGCCTGGGAAAGACAGATGTGTAAGGAAGTGATCCCCACGCAGTACAGTGACTGTGGATAAAGCTCGTCACAGAGCCATGGAAACGTGGAAGATGTTTTGATTGCACAAAGCAAGATTCTTCAACAGAGCCCCGGGGAAGCAGGGTCGGAAAGCACTGAGTGACACAGATATTCTGCTCCGCTCTTGAGAGGAGCTGGCTGAGGCCCCCTGCCTCCTGTCACCCCACTTCCCTATGTCCCCAGTTGGATCCATCCACTCCTGGCTGTAGACACCCCTCTTCCGATAGTCACACATTGTCACACATTAAACACTCTACCTCCCTCTAATACACTGTCAACCCCTCACATTCAACGAGCATGTTTTATTCATGTTTGCCTCTTGAGAAACTACAGTGCTGTGTCAGACTGTGAACTGATAATAGTGTTTGTTGGGAGGAAGAAAGAAGGAAGCGAAGGAAGGAAGGAAGGAAACTTCTTGGGCTTCTAGCATCTGTTTCCGTAGCCTGCTGGCATTGATCTGGATCTGTCTCCTTGTTTGTGCTTCTTTTAACAACTTCGATAAACCTAACCCCACCCCACCCTCACCCCTAACCCCACCCCACCTCCACTTTCTTCCATGCTTCTTCTCGTCCATGACTGAGACCCTGGTCCCTTCTGCCCTCGGATTCCTTTCTGTTTCTCTATTTCTGCCTCTTTTCTCAAGTCCTACATCACCCTCTAAGCCTACGTGCCTTGCCTGCAAGCCCCTTCCTGTAACATCCCATGATGGTTGGTGGGAGCAGAGCCCTGATAGAGCTCCTGGAGGATGACCACAGGAAGAGAATGACCAGTGGAAAGTATTTGCTTCCGAGGCAGCCAAGCTGAGTCTTTAGATCAATGGTGAACAAGGAAGGACTCAGAAGTTAAGGACCCCAAGATGGTAAGAGATGATGCACAAGAATCACGCAGTGAATCAGCTTGAAGGGGTTCTAGCCACAGAGCCCATGCTTGGCCAAAACACTCTGATAAGCCTAGGTCCCACCCCCACTTTCTTCCCATCCATGCCTGAGTACCGTGGTCCCTTGTATGGTGTCTCCAAATTGCTGATCCCCAGTGCTTACCTTTCCCAGCCTCCTCACTTCACCACTTAAGAACCCAAGACCCAGAGAGATTAAATGACCTTACCCAAGGTCACACAGGCTGTCATCGTTCAACTCCCAGCCCAGTGTCTTCCTACTTTACCTCATGGCTTCCAGGTACCGCAAGCTATTGGCTACACCCGAGATCAATGCGGCTGACACACGGAGAGCTATTCTTCCTACTGAGAAATGCATACAGAAAGGGAAAGGAAGGTGACAGCTGTCTAATGGCAGCTGTATGGGATGGTTCTGGACTCGGAATGAGAAATATTATCTCCTGCTAATGCGTTTGAAGAGACAAGGGGAGACAGAATGCAATTACCCAAATGGTTGTTTTTCCCGGATACCAAAACAAATTCTCCCACCCTGGTGAATAATGCTAAGGGGTCTTTAACAATTGGTTTATGCCCCCATCTGAAAGCTGTCGTCACTCCGAATAGCATGGGGGCTGGTTTTGCCAGCCAAGAGCATCAATTTGAGACAGCCTCGATGATCTCCTTTTAGAGTCACCAGCCCTCTGAGGGTTCCAGGCTCTCCAACAAGAAGGCTCTACTCTGGCTTTGCCTCTCAGCTCCCGACAGTATGGTCTCAAAGCCTTCCCTGGGATGAGGCATTCCCTCTCTGCATCAGTCATGAGCCATTAGTGGCTTATTTGTTTCAGAGCACCAATCACTAAGGGGTAGGGAAGAGGGAAAGGGGAGGAGTTAGAGAAACACCCCCTTCTTAGAAGGGCCACTCATCTATAAGCAAACCTCATACAAACACCGCTGTAAAGCACATAAATTAAACATAATTAATTCATCTCGTCAGCCTAGAGATAGGTTTCCCCTCCTGTAAACGTCTGGAGGCTTTTATTTGTACCACTGTGATAGCACTTATGTTTTATCACAATTCCTGATTATTTGTGTTCCTGTCATACCTGTCCTGAGATTGCAACTCTGCGCATATGAGTTAATGAATCATACTGTGTTCCGCCATACCCAGCACCTGCCACAGACAGAGCCGTACCCAGGAAAGCTGCCCACTAAATAAATCTTTAATGTGAAACACAAGGAAAACTTGTGCTCAATGCCTAGCTTTAAAGGAAAGTGTCCACGGTGCCAGAGGTACAGCCTTGAGGAGGAGGTAGTGACTCCTGAACCCCATGGCCTTCGGGTTCTCCCGCTGTCAGGTGGCTTTGGCGGGTGAGAGTTGTGGGCAGTGAATGAATTTCCCCAAAATGGACTAGAGTGGAAAAAGACAGTTTTGTTGAATATGCTGCAGAGGATGAGGTGGGTGGGGCAAAAGAACTGACTACGACAATGGTGGACTCTGTGTGTGTGCGTGTGTGTGCACTTGTGTATAAGTACACTTGCATGTGCACTTGAAGGCCTGAGAATGCCATCAGGATTTTTTTTTCCTCAATTGCTCACAATCACTTTTTACTTTATCCACTGAGGTAAGGTGTGGTGTTCCAACCAGAGCTCTCCAATTCTGGCTAAGCTAGTCAGCCACCTAAGCCCAAAACACCTCCCGTGGCCATCCCACCAACCACCTGCCGCCCATGTTCTGCGAGAGCAAGTGGCCACCCCACTTCCCTAGCCTCTGTGTGAGTTCCGAGGGAATCCCATCTCCATCCTCATACTGGGCTGGCAATTGCTCACCTCCATCAAGCCAGCTCCCCAGCCGATGAAAGGCAGTTCTGACCGGGTTGATGCTTGAACCTGAGTCTGGGTCTATGGGATGGCAGCCCTCTGGCATAGACCACGGTTAATTTTGATTGGCCATTCTCAGTTGCCATTCCCAAAGAACCCCTCAGACATGCTTATCCCCCCCACCACAGGCTTGTGAGGGCAGAAGCTGATGAGCCGTGCTGACAATAGCTCATGGCACTGCATTATCCCAAAGAACAAGGAAACCAAAGCCACACGTGCTTAACAGTGCTTGGGACCTGGAGCCTCCACGGCAATGATGACTCTCTGCAGAGGGAGAAAAGCAGTAGAAGAAGACACTGCAGAAAAGCTACAGGCTGGGGCTTGCAAATCTAAGAGGGCTTTCAGACATTAGAGTCCTCACTCCTTGGATGTATGAAAGGTGATGAAAACCCATGACTCAAGTAAACACTGGGCAGGTGATACACATGTGTGCTCCTCTCACAGCAATGACCAGCAAATATAAGAAGAAAAAAACCATCGAGTGTTAGTCATCAGAAAAATGAAAATCAGAAGTAAAATGAAATACCGTTTCATCACTGTTGGGATGGCTGTTATCCGTAAAGCAGTAAGTGGGTGAGTTAGCAAAGATGTAAGGAAATCGGGATTCTTCACACACTAACGGTTGCCATATAGATTGACGCAGCCACTGTAGAGGTATCTCCAAAAAGCTGAAAAGAGATCTAACTATATAACGCAGCTATTCACATCTGTTATACATACAAAGGGAATGAAATCAGCATACCAAAGAGATACCTGCCTGCCCATGATGACTGCAGCACTGTTCATAATAGCTAAGAGCCGGAATCAGCCTAGCTGCCCATCACAGATGAATGGATGGAGAAAATGTACTATAGGTGCATGTGGAGTTTTTATTCAGCCATAAATAAAAATGAAATCCTCCTGTCATGTGCAGTAAAATAAATTGAACTGAAGGACATTGTGTTAACCAAACGAGCCAGACAGGAGACTAGGCGACTGTGCCTCCTCTTGCCTATGTGAAGGGGAAAGTCCCCATGAAAATGGAAAGTGATTACTAGGACTGGAGAGGGTGTGAAGTGGGAGAGTAGAAGGATGGAGCTGGATCAGATCAGGGGGACCGAACCCCATTGACAGGTGCAATTAGTGTATGCCACTAACAGACAGAACCCTTAAAGACTGCAGTCTCAGACATGCCACAGACCTGTGCTGCCAACTGTGGGTAAGGTAGAATTGTCCTCAAAGCAGAGGGTGGGGGATCAGAGCAGGAAAAGACAGATTCGTCGAATATACTGCTAGGGATGAGATGGGCGGGGCCAAAGAACTGCCTATGACAATGTTGGACCGTGCCCCATGCAAATGACGATGGCAAGTCACGCATGGGCACATGTGCAAATATGTACATACAAACTTATGTAAGTGCGTGTGTGGGTGTGGTATACATGCACATGTGAATGTACACGTGTCTGCTTGCATGTGAGTGCACCTGCATATACACATGGGGGGGCTAGTGAGACCCCCGAACAAGACTGTGTGTCTCAGAATGTTAAATCTGAAGGTGAGCCCGGGAGGGCGGGGGAGCTAGTCACCTTTGGAAGGTGGGTTGGTGGAAGCAACTTCCTACAGCCTGCAGGGATTGACTGTCTGCAAGTCTAACTGGAGTGTGTATTGATCCTGAAGTCACCCTTAGATGGACTAGCCATAAATTACCAGTCGGCTTTCATTATGAGAGAGACTTTCAAATTCTAGGAGTCTGCCCTTCTTCCTTTTATTATCCTAATGAAATACCATGACTTGGCCTCATCTCAAGAAAGCGCCCCCATGAGAAGGAACGTGCTCTCTCAGACCATTAGTCAAGCTCCTACTAAGAAATCTTGATGGCAACCTTGCTAGGAACCCTCCTCTGCATGGGGGACAGTGTGAGAGCCAAATCACATCGCCTGCAACAGTAACCCAGTGAATACACAGGTGTGGCTGTGCCCATTAAAACCTTTGGGTCACCCTTTCAGATAGTGACTTATTCAAGCTTATTTTTATTTATTTAGTTTTAGTTTTAGTTTTAATTTTCAACTAGTAGTGTTGTGGTAAGACTGTATAACATGAGATCTAGACTCTTAAAGACTGTATTTAAACTCACAACACAGTATTGCTAAATAAAAAAAAAAGTTGCACAACAGCTCTTTCTATAGATCTAAAATATTTTAATGTTATTAATTTGTAGTTGAGTTGACATTTAATAATTATACATATTTTGGGGTATAGCATTATGTTTCCAAACATGTACACTCCGTGTAATGATCAATTGGGGACAATTAGCATATCCATCAACTTAAACATATATGCACTCTTTGTAGTGAGAATATTAAAAATCTTTCTCTTGCAAAAGTATTGAAATATATATCACATCAATGTTAACTATAGCTGCTTTCAAGCAGACTAGAACAATAAACTATTTCCTTTCTGACTGTTACTCTGTACTCATTGACCAAATTCACCCCTCCCTCTGATCATTGTTGCTCTCTCTCTCTCTCGCTCTCTCTCTCGCTCTCTCTCTCTCTCTCTCTCTCTCTCTCTCTCTCTCTCTCTCTCTCTCTCTCTCTCTCCTCTCCTCTCCTCTCCTCTCCTCTCCTCCTAAAGAATCAACCTTTTAGATTCTACCTATGAGGTCGCATGCAAAACATTCTCAGCTGTGCATCTCTTGTTAACTGAGTCCCTACACATGGGCTATTCATCTACAGATGTGTACAGTAGAGAGCCATTGGTACTCACAGAGCTTATAAAGTAATAAAGGTGATGCATATATGTCAATTCAGTGTAAGGAAATTAGTACCAGGAACAGGTGATGGCCAAGTGAAAGGGGGTTGTGTTGCATCTGACTGTCTGTGAGCCCACAGCTTGTTTCATAGCAATCAGATGAGAAGCTGTAAAATAAGGCAGGCACCCATGAGCAGTCCACCCACTCTGTAGTTCAACAAACAAGCAACCAGCTTTTCTTGATGCTTGAGCGAACTTAAGATAAAAAAGTTTCCTCTACTGCTCATGGGAGAATGTGTTGTCAACCAGAGGTTTCTGAAATCCAGGTGCTGGGAGATTTCTGTTCTTATGTGTAGACAAACAAGCTGAAGATCCCTATATAGAAGTAGGCGGCCTCCCTAGTGTGTGTGAGGTTCAAATATTGACCTGCTCTTTTCAGCACTTTCGCTCTTCTCTGATCTTTTCTCCATGTTCACTGTCCACTTAGAATCAGAACGACTATTTTTAAAAAAGGATAGAATTTGATTAATCCTACCAACCACCTTCGAGAGATTTCAATTTCCAAATCAGTGAATATCTTGTGACACCGTCCTTGCTGATTTTAAGGAATATGTACACTGCCGTGCAGTCATGGGGATTTTTCAGAATATTTTTTTCAGCTTTCCTCGTAGGAGTTATTTATGACACAAAACTCGGTGGTGCCGCTCCACAGACTTGATATTATAATGGCGAAGAACTCTGGTGCTTGCCTGCTGTCCACAACTTTAGTCTTCTCTCTGCTGATCACTGGCTCTGGGATTAGATCAATACTTAAGTTCTCATTAGCCCTCAGTCTGGGTAGCATACTGTGTGCCTGTCATAGGCTAGGTCCAAGCCAATGATATACCACTGAGCATCTCAGAAACCGAAAGGATGGTTTCTGAAAAGCAAGCTTGACCATCGTTAGCAACTCTGTCCTTCCATTCTCCAAGGAGCCCATGGCTTACACCAGACTTCCTGGCTTCTGCTAAATCATCAGCTAAAGATTGCACAAGGGGGAAACCAGTGTGGGAGAGCACGGCAGGTCACAGCCCAGCCCTGGTACTTGACATGATGGGTCACAAATACTCCCTCAGAAGGATGGACAAGGAGGGGCTACGCTTCGAGGGTATGTGGCATTGTGATCTGTCCTGGTGCTCAGAAGGACAAAATAAAAACTGACGCTGGTCATATGTGACCCTCACCAGCAAAGGCACCTGCTGTGCCAAGGGTGCTGATGCTGCAGACATGACATAACTGGTCTTCTTCAAGCAAGAAGCAGGATGACGGTGTGCCACATGAATGAAGAAAGAGCCACCATCTGTCCCAAAGAGTCATGGAGGCTGAGTGTTGTGGTTTGAATGTATTCAGGTATTGCAGATGTGGTAGTGTGAGGCAGAGGGTAACACTTTCAGGGTCATAGGGCCATGAACACCCCATCCTAGCAAATGGGACTAGGTCTCCTACAGAAAGAGACTTGCCTCTCTGCCTTCTGCCATACAAGGACATAGCACTAAAGCCCTCAACCAGACACAGGTGTCTTACTCTTGAATGGTGATCTTGGACAAAGGCATTCTGTTGCGGACATACAGATAGGATAACGGTTATTGGTCTTGCTGGGAGATGAAATTAGTGCAGAAATCTGTGGAGGACCTTCCTGAAGCGAGGAACAGTGGAAAGAGTGATAAGGAGAGTACAGGGGCTCAAAGGTCACTACCATCACAGCATCACCATCAATCATTGCAGAGGAGCATTTAGTCCTGGTCAGGTACTTGACCTCATGCTGAGCACCTGCCATGGGCCAGCCTGTCCCCTACCACAACCCATATGGCAGTTAGATGTCCCAGTTTTAGAAATTAACAAAACAACTAATATTCACTTGTAGCTCATGTGTAAAGGCAGAAGTGGACACCATAGCCGGGCTCAAGCTCTTCACTCTGCGGTGGGTGGGACTGGGACTCCAGCAAGCGAGACATGGGCCTTTGGAGGAAATTCAGATGTAGAGTCCTGGAATAAATGGGGAGAGTCCTTTGCCAGTAGGGTTTAGTTCACACCCAGGAACCTGGAGCACTTGTTAACCTCAGCTGAACTCAGGTCCCCCTTTGTCCAAGACAGCTCAGAATAAACGACAGCCGGCAGCTGTGCGGGCCCCACGCTGTGCACAGGGCCCAGATGGCACCCTTGATTTTCTTTATTTATTTAGACATCAATTTCAAAGTGATTGAGTGATTTCACTACCCCAGTGGGTCTGCTCAGTCTCCTGTCCCAGAATCAAGCCGGAGGAGAGGGTTAAGTCTGCAGTGTCTCGGGGGTACTTGTCAGGAGAGGGTTAAGT
>NC_034607.1:38358869-38376751 GCF_900095145.1 Mus pahari | reverse complement strand
TGCAGTGTCTCGGGGGTACTTGTCAGGAGAGGGTTAAGTCTGCAGTGTCTCGGGGGTACTTGTCAGGAGAGGGTTAAGTCTGTAGTGTCTCGGGGGTACTTGTCAACTGACTGAGTCACCTTCGAGTGAGCAACCTGTCCAAGAATCAGAGCCGGGGCCAAGCCCTCTAGTTCCTCTAGTTCCATGCGTGCACACATGTGTTTCACATGTGCATATACAGGTGTGTGTGGAGGCTAGAAGTTGACATCACATCTTCCTCGGTTGCTGTCGACTTTCTGTGACAGAGCTTTTCAGTGAACCAAGAGCTCGCCAGTTCAGCTAGGTCTCCTCTACCTATCTAGAATCACGGGCCCATGTCACCACAGCTGGATTTTGCATGGCTGCTGAAGATCCAAACTCAGGTCCCCATGCTTGCTGGGAAGCACTTTGCTGACGAAGCCTGCCCCATAGATGTGGGGTTTTTCTTTCTTTCTTTCTTTTTTATTTTAATGAACTAACTCTGATGCCAAGAAAAAGTTCCGCGTAGAGATCGGGAGTGTGGACTAAGTGTCAGGGTGCTTGTATGCAAATCCTGACACCACCCTCGCCAGCTGTGTGACACGGGATGAGTTACAAGACCTCCATGAGTTTTGTTTTCCTTCTCTCTGAAGAGGCAGTTATTGGCACTCTCTGTTCTTGTTGCTCTAAGAGCCTGAAAGGAATTAGTACTTCAAGCCTCAGCACAAAGACCAGCCTGCATTCCGTGCTCAGTAAACTGTTGTAGTTCTGTGGGACAAATTCCAGGATGCCCAGGTTACCTCGGGGTGGGAGAAGGGGAGGAGACTGTGGTCCTCACCCTTCAGCCTCTACCCACAAGCCTCGTGGGCCTTCTGTGGCTCCTGCAGAGGTCTTGGCAGCGGTGTGCTGGCAAATGTTCAACAAGTGACTCTTCGGGTGGCAGGAGGACAAGAGCCTTGATTTTTTTTTTTTTTTTACCATTTGCCCATTTCCATTCTATAAATGCTCCCACGGTGGCCAATTATGAGATGGCGCCACGAGGTCACTGAGCATGGAATTGGGAAGAGATGAACACAGTTGGTTCCAGGACATCACTGGCCTTAAGACCCTGAAGAGCCTGGTACAGAGGCCAGAGATTCATGGAGACCTGCCCAGGTCTGGCTTTATTGATCTTTCTCAAGATGCCCCAGCCTTTAGAGTTGTGCCCCCCTACAATGTCAGGCACACATAAGGGAATAGACAGAGTAGAGCAGAAGGGGAAGACTTTGGGAAGCTCACAGTCCAAGGTTTTAATGGCTAATCCAAATGGCCACGCATCTAACAGCTCAGTGACTCTTAATTAGCTGAGATTGAATCAGCAGAAGTGCCTCCTGGCTCTCCCTTCCAGCGTGGCCACTCAGTCGCTGCTAGGGCCCATTGGGCAGCACGCCTCTGCTTCTGGATGGGGTAGTGGCAGAAGGCTGGCTGTGCATAGCAGAAACTTATGAAGGATAAAGATCGTGCCTGGATGTTGGGGTGGGAAGGCTGTTTGAGGGGAGCCTGAAGCAAGGTGAGCTGAGCCCCTTGTGCTTCAAGAACTCAGCAGCTACTTCAGGAGAAGGCACCCAGAGATAACAAGAGATTCAATAGAAGCGGCATTGGTATGGGAATTCAGAGGCCTGCTTTGGGCCAGTGTGGTATGACTTCGTTTCTTCTTATAAACAGTTGGGTATCAGGATGTCCTTACTCTAGGAGGGGAAGGGGGCTGAGATCCGGCGACTGCTCTCTGTGGCACCCATGAAGAGGCCTGAGTTCCGGTCACCTGAGAAATGGCACAGGTGGCCAAAAACTGACCAGATGCCTAAGAAACCAGTCCATTTGTAGGGTGGAGGCTAAGTATCGTGACCATGAAGAAAAGTGGGTGTATTGTAAGTTATTCATAGCCTGAAATGGGAAGCAGAAGGTTTCAGACAGAATCGGTTAAGCATCACACTTCTGTAGGGCAGTGCGAGGTGGGATGGTGGATGGGTTAGGTGTGACAAAAGCTTCTGTCTCCAGAATGAGACACACAGGAGCAAGGCTGGAGAACACACACTGCCTCCCACGCCCTTCACCCCAGCTTCAGTTTGGGGTGCTGCTCTGCTCCCCTACCCTATTCCAGTGAGCTTCTAGACGCAGATAGATGCTGCCCCCCGAATAAATGCCCTCAGTTCTACCCAATAATTCACTTCTACTTTCACATTGGGTCAGCCCTGTCCTGGTTTCAAATAAATAAAAACAAGACCCAGATTGGCCCCAACCAGACTTTAAGCCACAAAAATCACAGGTCATTGTTGGCCAGACTACGAAAGAGGCACTCTGTGACCCCCATCCAGAAAGGAGCACAAAATACAGAAGGGCTAGTGGGAGAGGTTCACTGGGACCCAAACTGGGGAACATACTAGTGTAGGCCTCTATGAACCATCTACCTTCCTTAGGCCATGACTCAAAGCGTTTGATATACTCAGAAGTCAAATTCCATAAGACCTAGTGTCCAGCATACAAGGCTAGCTTCAAGGTCATACGTGGTATTCAAGTGTAGAACAGATGGCTCAGTGTCAGAATTGAAGTTGTCCTCAGCACAGGAGCAAAATGGCTTCCCTTTATTGGAAACACCAGCCTACATGCATCTGGGTTTCTATATCCTAAGCGGGCAAAAAAAGAAGTACCAAGGGTTCCCTGTGGAATGCCTTTGAGGAATTCAGCGCAGACTGGGAATGCACTAGGTTGACTCCCATGAAATTGCTTTTTTATGGAACCAGAATGGTCCATTGCTGACAATCCTATCTGGCTTTCCCTAATAGGAAACCCTCAATACATATGCTTTCCTTTGCGCCCTCGCTCCACCATGACCTTCTTTACCAGAAAATATTGAAACCTCAACACACTGCCTCCAGGTCATTTACAGCTCAACACAAGTGTGTAATAGACAAAACGCCTCTCCCAGGTGGTGGGTGCCTGGGAGCAGGCCAGAGCTCTGACACTGCCTGGTAAGCGCCCCGCTCTTTGCTCTCAGAGACACAAGAGACGTGCTAGACATGCATGGCCCGGGACTCAGGCTTAGCAAAGCTGTCAGAGCTCTATGTTCGTGAGCTGGACAATTCCAGAGAGGGGTTTTCTGTTCTGTTCTCCCTTCCTTGAAAATTGGAGTTGCTACAAATGTAAACACACACACACACACACACACACACACACACACAATGAGATGTTGACAGACAAGAGAAAACAAGCCATCAAGCTTGTTCTTCACCTAGAATGGCTCTCAGCTGACCCTGTGTTTCCTCTTAGCACAGGCATGGCTTAGGTAAAGAGTCAGGGATGGGGGAAGCACGTGGTAAAACCCATGTAACATTGACCTAGGTCCAAGTCAGCTACTAATATCTCTTTTTTTCCTCTGAACCACAGATTTTTTTTTCTTTAGCAAAATGAAGACATGGTCAAATAAACTCTCATTTGCCGTTGGTACTGATAAGATCAGAGGTGAGGTACACACTGTCCAGGTTACTGCCCAATGAATGCAGCCAGGCCCAACCCTGGTCCCTGCTGATTTTGCCTCCTTGTGAGACACCTCCTTTCTCTCATGTGCTGTCAGACCCTGCCAGTTCCCACACATCCTCCTATGCCTAACTACCCCCAGAGCCTCAGCCCAGCGGCCTCTCCTTCCTCTCCCATCACAACCTAGGTGTCCCAGGGTTATCACTTTCTGCTGATGAATCTGAATGGCTGGCCACCAATTAATTAGTACCTTATCACATCATGACATGACTTTTCCCATCTATAAAGTGAGAACATTGGATACTGAATCTTTAAAAGTCTTCTGGGTACAGATTCTGTCCTCTGTACCTTGCTTTGGGGTATTCAGCATTACCACAGGCAAATGAGTATAACAGAGCCAGGCAGAGGCTCCACAACACATGTTCTTCATGGCCTCGTGGTTCTCGTCAGCTGGAAACTAACTTCCTTAGCTTCTCCAAGTGCAGCTGAGCCACCCCCACTCCAGATTGTTAAGCACATCTCTGTCTCCCCCTCTTTGCTATATTTCCACGGCTAATAACAGTGATGGACTCTTCTACCCAAAAAAGGCTTTTACTCCTGGTATCTCACTTGCTCTTCCCGTCATTAGTTCTTCAGTGGAGCGATGGAAGTAAGCATGCAGAGCTGACAGGAAGGGGACACGCTTAGAACCAAGATGTGCGGCTCTAGCCTGGGGCTTGTTTGTAACACCACACACACTTCATGTATCCAGGACATCCAGCGAAAGAGGACAGGACGCATGACAGCGCAGCTTCCTCTGGCCTATATGCCTCGTAGGTCTTGAATGCCAAGACACATCAGAAAACCTTGCATCTTCAAGCCCACCTTCTGCTCTTTTCGTAGCTCGTCCCTAGTAAAGTAACACTTTTTTCTTTTGTCCTTTGTCCATCCAGCATCCTCTGCTTAAGGTATTAAGTCAGCTGTCTCCCCATCCCAAGTCAAACCTCACTGAGCTAACCAAATTACAGCTGCCCCCTAAACTTCCCCAGCCTGAGTTACTTCATGACTTGTTGACTGTTAACTGTCACCATAAATCACATCTCTCCATGTGTTTGGTCAGATAATTCCAATAGAGAATCTGACTGTTCTTACAGGCCCTTCAGTCCAGGTTACACAAGGTTTAGGTTATGGCTGGCCTAGGATTTGGCTAGTGACCCAGCGAAGCAGAAAACCTATAGCCACTGCAAATGCTGTGGCTGGAGAACACGTCATCCTCTCTGCCTTACAAGGTGATCCCAGCTGATTCATTCATAAACTTCAGTGAAAGTTTCTCCACTAGGCTTCCATGCTGTTCTCCTTGGGTGTTATATCTCTTAGCTCCCGAAAAAATATAAGAGCCCCAAGGAGAAGACTTGATTCTTCTCTGTCTTTAATAATTCTATTGTTGGGTAAAAAAAAAAATAAGCATGCTGCAATTCAATATTTCTCAATAATGTTGGGATGAGAACACATCATGTTTATGGGCTATTAAGCGTTTAGGTTTTTTTGTTTTGGTTCGGTTTTATCAAACATGTCCAGGGCAGGACCTCTTGGGAGCTTCAGTTTTCCCAAGAGTGATATGAATTTCCAAGAGACAGACAGAATTCATAACCTCTCTGTATTACCGCCATAAGGTAACGTCTCCAGGAAGCCCCAGAAACAGCTCCAGGACCAGTGCATCGCCCGCCACAGGAGATGCCAGGCAGCAAGTTCATTTAGACTCAAGTGAGAAGAACCCTCTCTGGTTGTGTCTCTCTGTTAGCAATAACAATATTTACTCCTAGACAGGAGGCAAGAGTATCCAAAGCAACTTGCACGGGGCCTGGTACCGAGCAAGTGGTATATCAACAACCACTTCTAGATTCGGGGTGATTCCCTGATGCTGACTTTATTCTAGAGTCCCCACTCTAGAATAAATCTAGGGATGCTGTCCAGAGGCACATTATCTTGAAGAAGCTGGAAGTGTTCCTGATCAGTAAGCAATGCTTAGCAAGACCAGACCAGTGAGCAACACCCCTCTACAGGGCTAGCTGACTCAGATGTTAAGTTCAGTGGAAAGAGCTGCTTCCCAGGGTCTGCACGTATCCCTGCCTCCTATCCAGAACCAATGGTCCATTGAAACCACCAAGGAACCACTAGGCTCTCTCTCTAGTTACAACAACGTCCTGCTGCTCTGAGGTCGCTCTCGTCTAACAGGCAGCGTTACGCAGTGCGGCCACACTCCTTTGTGCAGTTCTTTCATGCTCATAGAGAGTGTCCCTTTATGACTCTTTATCACTTCAGCTAGGTCTTGTAGACCTCAAATGGAATTCCCCAGGGTTATATATCAGGATAGATCTAATCCCAGCAACACTATAGGACTGTCAGAATAAGGATTCCTTATGCCCAGTTCTCTAATAGGAATAAGTAAGGCGTGGAAAGACCAAGACAATTACCCAAGCCTTGGCCTGAAGATCAACAGCTCATCATCTGCCATCTAGAAATACTCCTATGGATTACAAATTGTTCTCCAGGGCTCCAGATAGCTCCCTCCACTCTGAGCAGGCAACGCTCCTAGCTCATTTCATCAAACTTTCCAGCCAGACATCCTCATGCTTCTTTGTAGCCATAGTGACAGAGACTATGCTGATGCTGGTTCTCCTTGGGCAGCCTGGAGCCTTCCTACAAGTCAGAGTGTATGTCTCACACAGCATTCTCATAGCATAACGTATCCTTTATATGTTGGGTGTGGAAACCAATGTCGTAGACCTCTCCATGATCATATGCCTCCTCCCAGTTCATTGTCACCTGACTACTGCACTTCTTTATGCTGCATACAAGATGCTGCTCAAGAGCTGAAATTATAATGAAGGAGGTCATTGGTCATTGGTCAATGCTCATTGCTGCCCTTCCTTTTTTTTAAAAAAAAATTTGTACTGAGAGTTTGAAACAGCAGAAGAGTTCTGCTTCCTGGATATGAAGTTGGTTCATGTCTAAACAAACTCCTCCCTCAGCCACTGCCCCCTACGCTGAAAGATGCTGTGCCAATTGCCTTAGTATAAAACACTCTGATTTCCCCACTGTGATTTGTAATGGACTATTAAGCCCACGTTGCCCCACGAATCTCAACCTAGAGGACATCAATCCCAAACAAGAAGTTTGAAATGGCATTCCCTGGATGAGGCCACAAATAGACAGAGGCACAAGTCCAGACTAAGGCTGTTGTCAGGAACTCAAGCCAGGGCAGGTCAAGATCAAAGAGGAGGCTGCACTGCAGGTCAAGAATCCCACTGCTTCTTGGTAATTAGAGCCCGGCAAGAGCCCTAGAAGAAGGGCTGACTCTGCTGCCCATAACACTGGAGATGGAAGGCCCATTTCAACATGGAGCAGCAGCTGGAAATCACCCAGTGTTCAGAAATCCTCTTTGTCAAGCAACAAGGGCTTGGTGGACAGTCTCATTGACTCTTCAGAAAGGACTGCTGAATAAGGGTCTGTCATTATTCCATCATGCATGTGAGTAACTGAGACTGACAGAGGGTGAGCCACCTGTCAGAGCTTCCTTCCTTCTACATCAGCAGTTCTTAACCTTGGGGACCTCTTTGGGGTCAACACAGCAGATATCCTGCATATCAGATATTTTATATTACAATTCATACCAGTAGCAAAATTACAGCTATGAAGTAACATATGGTTCCAAGGGGTCACCACAACATGGAAGGACTGTAGTAAAGAGTCACAGTATTTGAAAGATGGAGAAGCAGTGTTCTACATGGGTCATGAGAAGACCCTAAGCTCCCGCTGGATGGATAGTGACAGTTTCACAGAACTATTGCAAAGACGGAATTGTGCATGTGTCCGAGGGCTTCTTCAGAAGCCGCACCATGAAGGAGGTCATTGGTCAAGGGTAATGACCTTGAGCCTTTAGTGCTGTGGCTTTCCTAGAAGAGCACCAGAATCCTGTCATGGCTCTGTGACTCACTGGGTGACGGAGATGGCCCATCCGACTTGGTGACCTGTTCTCTCTCGGAGCTTCCACAATTACCATATAAACTGCATTAGTGACATATGGCCACCTTGTAACCTTGCTTTCAACTGACCTGATGGTCCAATTTGGGGCAGAGCCACCATGAGCTAAGGCCCATGGGTGCCAAAAGGACGCCGAGCACAGCATATGAACAGAGTGCATTTATTATTACAGTAATTGTGGGAAGATGCCCTCTCTAGAGAGATGCCAGCATTTTACAGACACAGTTCATTCATTTTCATAAGCAGACGCAGATGGACCACCCTGGGGGACCATCTGGCCGGGCAGAGTGTGCCAAGTCAGCTTCTGAGAGATGAAGACACTTGGACTCACTGGCATGGGGACAGAGTCGTGCAAGTTACACTCATACTCTTAACCAAACTGGCACACAGACCATGTCTCCTCTTAAAAGGAAAGCAACTCTATCCCCCCCTCCTAAATATTCCTTTATTCTTGGGGATCAGCCCACTTCAATTTCACGGGAAAGGCTCTGAGGATACATGACACCCCAGAGACCATCCCTTAGAGCAAAATCCACACAGTGAAAATTCTCAAGGTTCAGGCCAAGGGCCAGCACTACCAGAAACTGCCTAGTTAGAAATACAAAGATCAGACTCCACCTCAGAGCTGCTCAATTAGACATTATGGGCATGTAATCATCTATGCCACTGATAGATGTCAACGTGTGGAGACCCAAATACAAGAGCAGAGGTTACCCGGAGCTCCCCGAGGGCAGAAGGGGAAGGTCAGCCCTGTGGCAGCACACTTACAGAGCCAGCATTAGTTCCAGACTGAAGCCTGCAAGGCTACCTACATTAATGTCCCTGCTGTTTGCTCCACAGCTCCCCACCTCTCTGCCCAAGAGGCCTGTGCATCTTAGGAGTAGATGGGACAATGTACCAAGGTCTCTTAAAAATCAATAAGAAAAGCCGGGCGTGGTGGCGCACACCTTTGATCCCAGCACTTGGGAGGTAGAGGCAGGCAAATTTCTGAGTTTGAGGCCAGCCTGGTCTACAAAGTGAGTTCTAGGACAGCCAGGGCCATACAGAGAAACCCTGTCTCAGAAAAGAAAAAAAAAAAAAAGAAAGAAAGAAAGAAAAAGAAAAAAATCAATAAGAAATAAAAAGAGGTGAGTGTCCCAAATGTTTTTGCTCAAAGGTCTCAGGTTTTTGGATCTTAATCTCTATTCGTCCCCTAAGGACAGTATGCAGGTTTCAACTTCAGGCTGACCCCAGCAGCTCAAGAACACCAGCCCCATCACTCCCTCCCCACTCACACTCTACCCTAGGCAGAGCAAGTGGTGACCTTAGGGGCTCTCCCCAAATGCTCCCAGAAATGCCCCTACCTCTCATGGCTGAGCAAGGAGATCTGCTCCTGGTGGGTAGCTCCAGGCTAGTTAAAACTTCCCATGGGATTAGAAGCAAGCAGCTGAGTTCGGTCTAGTCTGGCACCCTTCAGCATTATGACATACCTGATGTGGGAACCTTGATCAGAGAGACTCATTTTCCCTCTGTAGTCGTGTAGAGCATGGAGAAGTACCCTGTCGTTTCACATTGGGTCTTTCTCAGAGGGACATTGGTAGAGGCTGGATAAAGGAATACAGTTGTTGCCAAGCTACAAGCCTGTGGGTGAGAAGGATGTGGAGGGATTCACGATACTGGTCAAGGTGAACAGGGATCAATCAAATCCATATGGACGCTTGAGACTGGCAGGGGATGAGCAGGAACTACCCTGGGACTAATAGGATTGATGGGACAGGCTGGGCATATGGGAGTGGCTATTGGAAACCTGAACTCTGGTGGTTCATGGAACTTACTATCTTGCCCATGCTTTGGAAAGTTATGGGGATCCATATTATCATGCTAATTTTCACTGTACTGTGACAGTTCAGGGAATTCTGGACATTCTGGCGGTACTCTTCCAAACTCAGGAGCTATGGAGGACCCCTGGAATAGACTATGTCCCTCCGTGTCCCTAGTGACAAGTCTAGGGAGGACTATTTTCAAGCAGACCACAGAGGGTGTACGTGTGCCTGCATGAGTGTATGCATGTGTGAGCACACACGCACACATGTGCATGTGTGTTTGTGCCTGTAACTTTGCTGTAAGCATCTCTTACCCCTCTATCGTCATCCTTCCCAAAGCCATTAACCCATCAGAAGCCAGGAAACTTGTAACTAAGGAGACAAAAGAGGAAACTATGGTAGAACTCTGCTTATGCAGAGCTGCAGAACTTGAGTTCATTGTTTTAAGTACCCAAGGGGGAAAAGGGTGGGCCCAGGAATAAAAACAAATTCTAACCATAGAGAGGCTATAAGAAAATAAGAATGTGGGCATGGTCCCTCATCTTCAACAGGGTCAAAGACTGCAGCCTGAGAATGTTCTAGAAAGAGCCTTAGACCAGTGGTATGAACACATATTCCAGTTCTCAGTGCCCTTCATCCTGAGTCTGACCTTGAGCCAGCTTCCTCCTCTGTAAAATGACCTTGGCAGTCCCGTGCTGCCGGGTGGTTGTCAGGATTAAATGAAACTCTTTATTCTGTTGAACTTCAGATTCTAGAGGGTGCTGTGCAAATGAAGATCTTTATTATCCTGAGTCACTGCTCCTCCAGGAAGACAAGTGAGGTCAGGGAAAGCAGATGAAGACCATCAGGGCAGGAAATTAGGAGTGAAATGGTCCCAGTGATTAGAACAGAGAGCCAGGGATCATATTGCTGAGCGAGTAGCCAGCTCTTTGGGACTGCCTATGGAGGTCAGCCACCCTGCCTTGTCTCTTCCCAGTTCAGGGCTCTGACAGATGGATGGCACGGATTGCTTCCTGGTTCACCCAGTGAAATGAATGCTGTGGACAGTTTATGGTTTATCCCCTGAGCCTGTAAATCCAAACTCCCCACACACTGCCTTGTACCTGGAACACATTAAATCTGGCATGAGATGGAGCATAAAACATACTGTTTACTTGATTTGATAATTTAACTGTCAAAGGAAATCAGATGAGATCCACTGTGGTATGGAGTAGGGATTTGTGGCTCTGTCGGAAGTGACCATCTACACTGTGATTTATAGAACTCACTCCAGCACTGTGATTGATCAGGGATGAGGGGTGGCTCTGATAAGTGCCAACAGCACCGTGGTCCATCCCCAGGTAAGATCCACCCTTCAGATGGCCTCACTCACACTAACCTTGATTCTGCAGGACCCTTTCAGGAGTGGGCCAGGGGTAGGAAGGGAGTCTCTATACAGAGACCCCACTCAAGTGGTACCTTTCCATGTCACTCTTCCTGTCTAAAGATGGGTCCAGTCCTCATCCTGCCTGTCTCCTGGATAGATACTGAGAAACCGGACACACAAAAAAAATGCTTTGAAGACTTTTGTAAATAGTGACACGGGGCCACCCCCGATGTCTTTTGAGTATAAGTTTCTGCCTAAGAAAAAATGACGGAAGACAAATAGGCTTTCTACAGCTTTTTGAGTAGTCTTACTTCATTTTTTTTTCCCATGTTAGAAAAGGCATAATTCTCATTACAGAGCACATAAATCCGGAAAGGATAAGAAAGAAAATTCGACACATTCGTCAGCCCCCAGCTCAGCAGTGACTAAGCTTAACAATTTAATATATTCTCTCTAGCTTTTCATTGTATATAAAAATGGTTTCTGACATGCTTTCAACAGTCTTGCATATGGGAATGCTGGACTTTTCATTCGGTATCTGTTTTGCTTTGGGTTTTGTCTTTATTTTTCCATGAATGAGTTGCAACTTTTTTTTTCCCCAAAGATTTGTTACAGGCATGCAAGCTCTTATGATCATCTCCCTGTCCCTAAACTTCTTGATGCTGTTATTTATTTCCAATACTCTCCTCTGTGGTGATCAGCCTAAGGCATAAATATCTGTGTAGTTCCATTTCCTCAAAGATCACATCCTAGCTGTGGAACTCTGAAAGTCTAAGGGTCTGAATACGTTTGCAATGTTCTTCAAGGGTGTTGGCAGCCTTTGCTGGATAGGCTCCGTGGCTTCATAGTCTCAGCAGCTGTACAGATGGTCCCCAGTGTTTAACACTTCAAGCTGATGGTGTTCCAGCCTTACCAGTGGACAGAAGTGAAATGGCAGTCAGTGGGAACCACACTTTGAATTTTGGACTTTGTTCTTCTCATGGGCTACATGGTAGGACATTCTCCTGTGGCACGGGGCAGCAAGCCACAGCCCCCAGTCCTGGAGAAGCCCCAGGACCCATAGTGCATAGTGCTGGAAGCTGTGGGGTCTGATAGCTTAGGTTCATTCCATGTGATGTCAACTTGTGACAACCTCTTAGTCATTGTTCTATTGCTGTGAAGAGATACCACAACCAAGGCAATTATTATAAGCAAAAGCATTTCATTGTGGACTTGCTTACAGCTTCAGAGGTTTAGTCCATTATCATCATCCCAGGGAGCAAGGAAACAGGCAGGTGTAGTGCTGGAAAGGGAGCTAAGGGCTAAATCCTTATCTGCAAGCAGAAAGAGCAACTCTGGGCCTAGTGTGGGCCTTTGAAACCTCAAAGCCCGTCTCAGTGACATACTTCCTCCAACAAAGCCACACCTCTTAATCTTTCTCAAATAGTGTCACTACCTGATTACCAAACACTCAACCACCACAGACATGTTCAATTTCTGGTGGTTTTATAAGGACATACTCCCATCATAAATTTTAAATCATCTGTACATATATGCATACATAGACATGTTGGCATACATCTCTGCATGCATGTATACCTAGTGCACTCATACATGGATGCGTGTTTACACGCATGCACTCATTCACACATACATGCAGGTATACATACATAAGGAAATGACTAGATAGATATGCTGTATGTTGTGGATTTTACAGAGGCAGGTGACGTGTTATTAGCAATATCACGTGTGAATACTCAAAATGTTTCCTGTCAGCATTCAGTGTGAGGAATAACATTTACTGTGAGCACTTAGAACCTTTACAACTGTTCTCTCTCTTTTTTGTTTTGGCTTCTAGAAAGCACAAACACATATGCACTTTAGCTATGATTTAGAACTCTGAGGATGCTCTTGTTCTGTAATATCATTTTTACCTCATCCTGATTTGTTTATTTCTAGGTTATTCTGTAAGTAATGGTTGCATGTCACCTCAAGGTCTTTGGGGGACTTTTTTTCCTTACGGGTTTGTTGGATGTTTTGGTTTTAGACATAGCATCACTCTGTACCCCTGGCCAGCCTAGAACTCACTGTGTAGTTCAGAATGTCTTCAAATTTGCAATGATTTCTCCTTCTTCAGCCTGCCAGGTGTTGGAACTGTAGGTATATGCCACCACACCCAAATCCTCAAATCTTTTTCTATAACAATGCAAAAATAATTACATGTATTACCTCCAAAACCTTGGGCTTGTATATTATCATTGAAGAGAAGTAGCCTTGTGACATGACTAAAGAAATTTATAACATCTAAAAGAACTCATTGTGAGGGTACAGTGATACCCACGTCCCCTGGCCTCCCTGGGAATTCTGATAGGTGGCTTTAATATCCAATTCCTTTCTACGAAAGTTCACAAAGGTCTCCAATCCCAGACTCAGCACTAAGTCTACCCACCCAGCCTACCCTCGCCTGGCAGGATGCCTCTGGCATTCAACACGATGGGCAGGGAATCAGATGTTTGGCTCTGAGATGCCCTGAGTCCAGCCTTTTGCCCAAGCATCTGCTCTAGGGGACTTGCTTTGCAAAACTGACCTTTTTGTAAAGAATGGCTTTGATTTAGTGCAGGCTAACTTCATACTCACTATGTAGCTGGCCAGAACCTTTAGATTCCGATAGTCCTGACTAAACCTCCTGAGAGCTAGAACTACAGTCATGGACCACCACACCTAGCTGATGCAGTGCTGGGGATCAAACCTCAGGCTTTGTCCATGCTAGGCAAGCACTGCACCAACTGAACGACACCCCTAGCCCAGAGCAATCTACTTTTGACCTAAGGCGTCCCAGGATAGTAGAGCATGCCCTGGCAACGTCTCCGACGATTCCCTGGTAGAACTACTCTTTCACCTGAGAACTACAAAAGACAAGTAAACTGCTGCACTCCGCACTGGGCAGTGACTGAGGAAGGCTCGGCTGCTGTTCCTTCGGGATCAGAATTGCATGGTGTCCATTGTCTGAGCCAGCCCTCTCTGACACCTGCTTGCCCCCCCTCCCCTCCGGTGTCCCAAGTGCAATCCCAGAGAGCCACAAGGGGACAAGCCAGCATAGACGTGCTCTTCTCAGGGGCTAGGGCCCGCTGCCACTAACAGGCTGCAGCTGTGTGCTGCAGGGAGTCGAGGGGAGATATTTGCCTGCCACAAGTTAAGTCCTGAGGTAATTCTGGCTTGCTTATGCTTTGTTGGAGGACTCTCTACGCTGTTTTCCACTGCACTTGGATTTTACAATCCCATCAATAATACATACAGGGTTCCCTTTGTTCACTCACACCAGCTATTTTCCATGACTCTGATGTTCGCCATCCTAGATGGGTGACCTTCTTGTGTGTTTTGTTTATGACCCTCAATGAATCTAGAGAAGGCAGTATATGAAAAGGTGACGAGCGCAGAGTCAGTGCTGATGCATACATAGTAGGTGCTCATGGGCCGTTGCTTCAACACAATCCAATCGTCATCCCTTCCTCCCTACCTGCTGTTCCTCCTCCTCCTCCTCCTCCTCCTCTTCCTCCCCCTCCTCCTCTTTCTCTTCTTCTTCTTCATAACCTTTCTCCCTGTTTTGTACTTCTAGGGTTCAACTCTAATCTGTGAACCTCATAAAGGAACTAAAAACTAAACCATGCCAGAACCTTCTGGGCTTCTCACCAATACAGTTGACCTTTGGTCTTTTCACGGGAGGTTCATCCCCTTTCCCACATGTCCTGAGCCTGGCCTGTGTGTAATCAAACTAAACAGCACCAGAGTGCTTCCCATGTCCTCTAGGAAGCCCTTGTGTCACTGGCTGGAAGGGTGACCTATCTACTCCTCACTGCTAGCTCGGGGCCACCGTCTTGCTTTGTGTCTAAAAGGAGCTCTTTCTGGCTCTCTCCCAGCCTCTGACCTCTTTACTATAAATTAGTCATCTGCTCTGCGCTCCGTGTGTGACACAGCATGGAACAGCTTGCCTGCCACAGCTTTATCAGACCCCCAGATCTATGCAGGTATAAGTATGCAGCTGCCTTCCTGCAAGAAGTTATTAGCTCCGGGTACATCCTTTTTAAAGGTTGCTAACATTGCAAGGTGCCTCTGCTTGGTTTATTTTCCATGCAGACAAATCCCAGCTTTCTCACATGTCGTCGTGGGAATTGGGGTTCTATTAAAGTCCTCCTCAGCAAAATGCCTTTCCTCTAAAATATCTACTCTAAATTGTGAATGAGGCACAAATTTCCCTTCAGCGCCTATTCCACAAAGTGTTTCTTAAACAGCGGTGGCCACTTAACGCTTTCAGCAAACATTTATCACACACACCCCTCCCACAGTATATCCTAGACAGCGTTCTAGGCTCTGGGTACTTCGTACAGAAAATCTAGCAAGTTCTCTTTCCATCCCTTGAATGTTACCTGGGAGGAAAGACCCAGGCAAACTCCTAAAGAAAATGAATATTGCCTGAAGCAAGCAGCAAGAAGGAAGACCCTAGAGGGACGTGAGGCTAACTGGGAATAGGGCAAGGATTTGAGATTTAGTCACAGGGAAAGCGTTCCTGAAGAAATAACATTTTTTTGTGAAGATGAGGGTGAGGTGAGGGGACGGAGGCTCTCTGGTCTCCATGAATCCGTTGTGTGACCATCAGTCAGCTCACACTACAAATAGCACGTAGCCATTCGCTACCATGAGGTGGTTTACAGAGCTCTTGTTCGTGATCTGCTCATTTGACTCTCTTTCTATGTGGGCTGGAATGTCTCCCCCCCCACACACACAGACTCAGGCTTCGGGCCTTTAGCTGAGGGGATCATAGACCATGGGGCTCAGCTAGCAGCGGAGGCTGAGACTGGGCAAGCCTTGAGAGATAGTACCCATTTCTAGTCACAGCCCGAGTTCCTGATCCCTGACCCACGCTGTGTTAGTTAACGACTGCCTCAGCTTCCCAGTGCTCCACGCTCAGCCCCCGGCCTCTATGCTTTGCACACCATGATCTTACTTACTGTACCCTATGGGCCTCCCGGAGGCTGCTTCTGTTATATGTTTCATCACGATGATGAGAAAAGAAACACACACACACTCACACCCAATAATAACCTCTGATAGGGGTGACATTTTTGTGTGGCTCCAGGGGACATACCATGAAGTCTGACATTCAGGTCTCTCTCTTTTATTGACTTTATCTTAGTAGCTAACAGTTCTCAAAGAGCACCTTGTTAGTCTTTTAAGAGCCCGAGATCCTGTCTTAGATTTCCATTGCCTCACCCTCTGGCTTACCACTTTCAGTGGCTCATTGAAACTAGCACTATCCTTGCCTGGCGCTCTCTCCTCTCTCCAGCCTGTCTGGGATTTTATTTGTCTGAGATCGTTGTTTGTTCTTGGTTTGCTACTGTTGTTCTGTTGTGAGTCTGGTTGTTTTGAGGCAATCTTGTTATATAGCTCTAGCGATCTCAAACCCATCGTCCCCTGCCTCTGCCTCCCAAGTTCTTGGATTACAACCATGCACCACCCTGAGGGCTTCTGTCTAGCCAATCACACGTATGCTCTACCGGCTTGAAGTTCACAGTCCTGTCCGTTTAGGCCTGTGCCTACTACAATGGCCTTTCCTACTCTGGTGGCTCTAGAAAGTTGGTTAAAAACTTGGGCCTCCCAGTGAGGCAGACATAAAATCCTAGTGCTATTACTTTTGTTCTGACCTTGAAAATGACCTCACAGATCCTTCTCCCAGGCCCAGTTTTCATCTCAGTGAAAGCAGAGGATAACCAGGCACAGCAGAGTACATTTGTAATCCACAGTGGGATCATGGGCTTTATAACAAGACCGTCAAAAATAAACAAAAACAAAAAAGCAGGGGATAACAATTATTTCATATATTTTCTATATATACATGGTGAACGTGTGGCTACTGTTGGCATGACAGGTATCTGCATCAACATCCAATGGCTTTCCTGTCATTTCAGCCAACCTCCACCCCTTCTATCATGGCAAACATAGATGGGGTCAGTCTCCAATGGTGGCCTTCCTTCTAGCTTCAAGACGGTTTTGTCCATAATTTCCCCAGCGTGCTCAGGGGCTGCCACTCATGACCAGGTAGTTCTGTCTGCATTCTTCCAGTCTGAATGATACCTCCCTCACCCGCTCTTCCTTTCCTCTTCCGTCCAAAGCTGGCTTCTCTACTACAGAGTCCGAAGCCTGGTCCCTGCAGTGATCACACTTGTAGCTATAATTTATTTGTGATTAGTATTAATTCTGCAAAAGTACCATTGGAATTGTTCACTATTTACAGAACAAACAGGAGAAGAAAATGACATGTATTGTGAGGAGTTGTGGTGTGGTGATAGTTAAATATCACCATGGTTTGGGGAGATTGATGGTAAAGTGTTCACAGGGGTCATTTATAATATTAAAAGTAAAATTATTGGTGCGTCTTTTCAGAAAAAGCAATGAAGATAAATGTCAAATAGGGAAACCTTTGGAAAAAAGACCATGTAACAAAATGAAGGGGCTATTGGGGGCTGCAAAGGAATAAGACATTTTTAATTTCTTCAGTGAGCTCAACCATGAAAATGAATGATGCTCTGCCTTCTTCTGGTGGTTCTTAGGAAAGTCACAGGGAGAAGGAACTTGAAACAAGCCCTCGGTGTCCTTCCATGGTACCTGGCATCTCTGGTTTCATCCTGACGCCATGTCTCCTGTTGCCATCCTTCTCATCCTCACCTCTAAGACACTCACCCTGCCAGGGGCACCTCCAGCTTGTCACCCATACCTCCCCACCCCCTGTCTCTTCAGCTCTATATAATTATCAGCCTCACCCAAGCCATCTTGATGACTTGCGTGGTCAGTCGCAGAAGCAGCAAGCCAGCTGCCTCTTCACACTTCCATTCACTCTCCAACTCAGTCTCTCCAGATCACTCAGTGTGAACTTCATTAAGCCTTACCAGCTGGCCTGGAGAGATGGCTCAGCAGTTTAGAATGCTTGCTGTTCTTGCAGGGGACCCAGATTTGTTTCCCAGCACCCACATCTCTAGTTCCAGGGGCTCCAACATAGTCTTCTGGTCTCTACTGGCACCTCCGTGCACATGGTACAAATATAGACAAGTAGACGAATACAAACACACACACACACACACACACACACACACACACACTCACACTCAGTTACTTACTTAAAAATTAATCAAGTAGCCGGGCATGGTGGC
>NC_034607.1:38347586-38358771 GCF_900095145.1 Mus pahari | reverse complement strand
ACCAGAATTTGTGTTTTGAAGTCAGTTGTTTAGATTTGTTACATAAAATCCATACCCCTAACCCTAGTTTTCAGGATTCTGCCTGCCTATGCTTCTCCCTCCTCCTATACACAACCCCTTTAACCCTTTGTGACCAACCATTCTGGGCTATAAGAGCATTTGCTCTGTTTCTAGATCATGACACCCTTCCCACTCTATAAATAGCCATTTCCCTTGACTCGTTCTTGCTCATGCTTCAATGCCAGTCCCAATATCCCTGTGCCCAAGTGTATCAAACTAAGTTTCCAAGCCACCCTTACTTCTGAAAACAGCTCTCTGGTAAACTAAGCATCTAATTGGATGGCAAGAATGGAGAAGGATATGGTTGGAACTTTCCTTTTGGCATAACTTAAAAGGAATGAGAAATTCCTAACAAGCCCCCAAGCCCTCCTGGCATGCATCTACTTTAACTTGGTGATTGTGTTTGTCCTTCCTTGGTGTAACATCATCAGTACTTGCAATGTCCCAAGCACTCTCCAGGAGGTAACACATGAATAAGCTAAACCCTCCTGCTTAGAAGGAGATACAAGTCTTCCTTCAAGGAGATCAAGGAAGTGACATCTGAGGTAGGAGGAATTGTTCAAATTGAGACAACTCTAGATAGCTAAAACTGGTTGCACAACCATTATTAGAAGCTGAAAATCTTGAGACCTAATTAGATGCAAAGAGACATGGGAAGATGGACCATAGAGTTGAGAGACTATAGCAAGGTTGGGCCTTGAAGAAATGAGGTATAGAAAGCTAAATCAGATCATGAGTTGACTCCAGAGGCAAATAGAGACGAAAACTCATCATTGCAGGTGTGATTTTTTTTTCATAACTATTATTTCTGCTGGAAATTACTTTGGGCTTGTTCCCATCATTATTTTTGCTCTAAGAATCTGGCTCTGTAGAGCCTCAGCTCTACCATGTGATGTGAAGAATGTCCACAGCTTCCTTGGGTCCCTAAGACTGGTCCTGCCTAATCAACCTCTTCCTGGGTCTTTCTGCCCATGTTTCATGACTAATTCTCTAAATCCCATACCTCTATAGTTAGCTCTCAGTAAGAACCTATGTATTTATTGCTCTGTAGGCATATGATCTCATCTGACCTTTGCAGAAACCTGTTCATTAGACTGCATGCTGAAGGAAAACCCATGAGTTGAGTTGGTATTCACCCCTCTAACCAGAAGTGAACTGGAACCTGGAATCATGTTCCCTACATCTTAATGGATATTATCAACACAAACCGAACAGAATTTGTGTTGGGCCTCTTAGAGTCATTACAGAAATGTGTTCTGGGTTCAGAAGGAACTCCTGGACATGAAGGAATACAGAACAGTGAGAACATGGATTGGTGAATCTTGGTCAGGGCTTATAATTCTCCCAAAGAGAGAAGAAACTAGAGGACCATCTATCCAATGGAAGAGGTTCTCAGATTTGGGCACACCGAGGTATTATCCCCAGTGCTCATGGAACATGCTAGTCCATACCTCTTCTAGATGTTCCTCTTCTGACAACCTTCAGTGGTCCATTTGGTATGTGAGTCTCACGTCTGTGTGAACGGGAGCCCCGGCCCATGGAGATGCCTGGGTTTAGAGGATGTTGGTACTAGGAAGCTATAGCCAAGATTAAAGGGACTTCCCCGTGGTCTCCCAGACCTAGAGGGATGCTGAGGCTCCCATCCAGCTCTCCTGCCCTGTAGAACAGTGGCCATAGGCAGCCATCTGTGACCGGGCCTCTCCTTTAATGTAGGAACCAAGATGCCAGGTCTTTAATGAGGTTGTCCACACTACAATTTATGAGACCCAAAGCCTTCAGAAGGACTGGTTTCTGCCAGGCTTAATTTACACAGTTCACAAGCCTTCCAACGCCTCCATTAAAGTCAGCAAGGAAGCTGTAGCTGTTGGCCCAGACACACAATTTGACTTCATCTTCACCATGTCACCATTCATTTTCATGTCTCTTGGCTTGTTTACCCCAAAGCACCTGGCTCTCCTAGGCCTGGGAAGTATGAAGTCTCTACCAGACAGATGGGAGCCCAGCCCAGCCCTGGATTCCAGCTCTAGCCCAAGCCTACCCACAAATCCTCTATATTAAAAGATCGTCCTCATATCATCTCCAGTTTGATTTAAGAGTAAGACCCCTTCTCGCCAACGCAGCTCTCAGTCCCCTCCCCTATAATAAATGTCATCAGTTAAGTAGGAGCAAGCAGGTAGGAGATGACCAGAAAGCTGAGACAAATGTGCTTTTTTTTAATGCCACATAAATTCCCTTAATTAAAAATTAATTGTGCCCTAAAATTGAACACTCACCTAACAAAAGAAATTTGAACTACAAAGTTGTGTAGATTTCATAGCATCTAATCTCCAAGACACAGAGGAAAGAGTGGAAGTGTGTGTGTGTTTCTGCTTCAAATATAATCAGGGAAGGATTCGTTCCCAGCGTGTGAACCCAATAAGTCACCCGCAGGGTAGAACAGCGATTCATGGAACTTGACCTGGACCACACATGTTGCTGATGCAAATCTAAACTAATCTCTACAGCATCCACTGAGAAGATAAATAGACAAACAAATGTGCCATGCTGTTTCAGAGGAGATGTTCCAAGATGCAAATGACGGATGGCTGGGACAGGAAATGCCAATGTGAGGCCAGCTTCAAGGGAGAGCCATCTACAAGGCTGGGCATTAATCAAGTTGGCACTAATGATAGCAAATCCATCTCATCAACTCGTAGCCATCAGTGCCACTGCCTAGAACCCAATAAGGAGATCATGGATGGAAAGAGGGTTTGAGATAAGACTTGAGGTCAACACTCCAGCGTGCAGGAGGACAGCAGAAACGTGGAGACAAAGGACCCATCCAAGATCCCGCATATACCGAGCTTCAGAGTCCTCCAGTCCTCCAAGGTCATGCCACTCAACTGTGTGCCTCTAAAAACACCCAGGGATCTCTGGGCATCTCCTCCTTTGGGTCTAAGGACATCTCCTCCAAAGATAAATATGACATTGACCTGGATGATGCACAAACACCAAAACTATTTCTCACCTGCCTGCCAGGTGACTTCCGGGGCCATCAGGCACTGCTTGTGCAAGATGGTCCCATCATGAGTCATGGTACAAGGTGTCACTGGAGGACCATCTGACCAAGTTCCGGGTTCCCGTCATTGGTTTACTAGTAAAACACCTCAGTAAGCAACTGGTCACATGTTTTAAAAGCAACTGTTTAAAAAGCAACAAGCATTGCTTAGGCTCTTAAATCCCCAGTCTGATTAATCAGGTGGGAATAATAACTGTTCGACTAGGTTTTTATAGGCTTCAGACAAAGAAGGCTTAAGGAAGCACATTGCAGGCTATTAAAATGCTATGCAAAAATAAGGAGTGACTGGGATTTAATACGCCCAGTGACTCACATTGTCAGTCTGGACGGAAATGCTGTTTCAAGGGCTAATAAGTAAATTTCCATAGTGATGACCATTATTAATGAACGATCCCTGAGCTCTCCCACAAGTGATTTGCTCTCTTCCCTTATGTGACTGGGAAACCTGAGATGTTTCAGTGATAGTTAGAAATTACCAGCACCCGCAGTATACCTGCAGAGGTGCAAGGGTTGCTTTTTCATGCCCAAGCCCCTCCCCTTCCTCATTGCTCCAAAGACAGGCTACAACTACACCAGGGTCTCTCAGCCCACACTCCTCAGGGTAGAACAATACGTGTACAACCACAGAGAAGACGCTGTTTAGGAAATGTGGGTCCTTGTTTAAAGCCACTCACCAAGGATATTTTCCTCCTAGGAATTTATAGGCTCCATAAAAAAAGAACTTGAGGAGACGGAGCAGTTGTTTTTGGTTGTGCCTCATTAGTTCTGCGTCTGGGCTGGCAGTAGAGATTGCAGTACCTGGAGTCTATCTAATTGAGTCTCTAGTAAACCTTAAACTCACTCAGTTCAGGGGAGAATCTACCAAGGAATCTGGGAGTCTCCAGGAGAAGGGAGACAGCAAAGGAAGCAGGGCTAAAGAGATTTCTTCTTCAGGCTGGTGCGGAGCCTGAACCCAGGAAGAGATCCTGGGAATAACAATCCATAAATCCTCGGCATCCGAAGAGAGAAGGCAGCGCTCTCCTCCACTCCTGCACCTCTCCTTGCCAAGACTTGTGGGGGAAGGGCAAGTAGGCCCACCTTCTACACACTATGCCCACCCGCGGCATTAGGCACATTCATCACTCGGATGGCCCCTTAGACACAGCACAAACGACAAAGCACACAATGTGAAATCCATGGATCTCCACCAATCCCTCAGCAAACCAGTGACCACTCTGGGACTTTGTCTTCTCAGCAGGAAAACAAATTGAATAACACCTCCCACTTCTGACATGCAGGACCAGTTTCATTCCCAGTCTTTTATGGGGGGTGAGGAGGTCTATATTACCAGACACTGTTGCAGATGCAGAAGACTCCGTACCTCCCTTCAAGTTAGTGGCAGTTTGCTGAAGAAGACAGACAAACTGGCAATACTATGAGGCAGAACCTCAACTGTGCCACATTTCAGGAGTAATGTATTCAGAAGCCCAAAGAGAAAGGGAATTCATGAAAATGGGTGAGGAACAAGGTCCAGTATCCAGATGCCAAGAGAGAATGGCTGGTGGAAGGTGACCCCAAAACAATGACAGTGGCCCACACAGTGCTTATTGATCCCACAGGAAAACACACTCCTTAAGCATCAGAGAGAGAAAGAGAAATAGTGACACATTCAGATTTCATTGAAACTTTAGACACCTGTATACCAAAATACACTATGAACGTATACACTGTGTATGCAAATAGAATGTATTCAAGACCTTAGTAAATGACTGCACACAAATCAGTATGCATGTACTCATTGATGAAGGGACAAGGGGGGTAGAGTACTTTCCTGTCATGCCTGAAACCATGAGCTTTTTTTTTTTTTTTTTAACCAGCCCTGTAAAGAATAAAAAGAATTTAAAAGCTGAGAACACATGAAAACCTCCTTCTCAGAAAAAAAAATCAAAGTAAACAGCTTTTAGCTTAAAATAAAAATTCTGGTACTACTCAGGGTGGACCAGGATGCAGAATGAAGGGGGGGGTGCATGTATGAACACAGCTGGGGAAGAGTGTAAATTGGATTCACTTCTGGAAAGCAATTTGGCAATGGGTGTCAAGAGCTTTTAAAATGTTTATACCTTTTGATTCCGTAATTCCACTTCTGGGAACCTATCCTATGAAAATAATCGGAAACACGGGCAAAGGTTTATGCACAAAGATATTCTTCAAAGTGTTATTATAAACAGACTAGCCGCCCAATTGTTGAATAATGTTTAAATAAATGATGGCGGGTATCACACTGGATTGTAGCTATTTAAAAAAAAGAATTCGAGAGGGAAAGGTTTAAGACCCTTGGAAAAGTTTGTCATTATTTTAAGACTTGTACATATATGAGGCGACTATGAGCGCTTTCTAAATCACAGACAGAAGGAACTCAAGGTAAATCAGCCAAGACAGCCTTTAAAGGGGAAGGGAAGCCTCTGAGTTATGGGATGCTGGGTGTTCTTTTTGCTTGTGTTTTTACCTTGCTTCCAACTTCAGACAACAGACTTTGTTTTAAATAAAGGAGAGGTGCAAGAAGCCCTAAGATGAATCCAGTATGCGAAACAGTCACTCACATTCCCTTAAAGATGCCACAGCGGGTGCACAGTGTGCATAAACGGCAGAGCTTAAAATGTGCTGTAAGTTCAGGGAAGCTTCATAAAGCCGTTGAGTTTCCCTGTGTTTTCTGTGGCAGGCTGGAGCGAGAGCCATCTGTGCTATGACTAAGGATCTCCTAGGATAGAGCCAAAGAAGAATACTTTGAAAATGAAGTCACCAAGCACATGGCCAGAGCCTTTCTTATCATTCTAAACTCCCTGCTTCTTCTACAAAGCTCACAGCTAGAAATCCAAAGAGCAGAGTACTGGCTTTGGCCCCTCTTCAGATGCGCTGTATCATGGCCAGGGTATAAATGTGTTTTCTTCCTGGTCTCCTCCCCCTGCCCCACTTTTTTTTTTTTTTAATGAAGCCAGTAGAATCCAATAGATCAGATTGAAAGGGGCTCCACCCTAATCTCATACTCTAGTCTCTTCTCTAAATGTCTAAACAGAGTGGGATGGAATTTTCACCCTTTTAACACTATTAATAGCTTGAGTGTTAAACTTGTCGGCACTTGGAGACAGGATAGAAACTGTATTTAGACCCCAGTCTGGAGGAGGGTAAAGAGGTCGGGCGACGTCACCAGGCTCCCCATTCCCTCCCACATAGTACCAGTAATAATGCAGTCCTGTACTAGCACTGTCACAGGGTCAGAGCTCAGATGACTCTTGGCCCCCATGTGCCCTGGATTCCTGCAGCTCAGTTCTCAGCACCCCTACCATGCTCCCCTCACTCACTGCCTCAGGAGATGACCCACCCTCCGCTTTGGGAGGAGAGACAGACTCTTCCCTGAGAGCTGCTATTGAGGAAACATTTCGCTCCTAACTTCTAATACGACACTGTCAACACACAAAAATAAACATGGCCCTCACGTCAAAGGAGAATGAATAAATAAGAGAGTTTATTCTGGTGTCAAATACAATGACCAACAACCTAGGAACACAGATATAGCTACACCAAATCCCATGTCCTAACATGGGAGCAGTTGCTTTTTTATATATTAATAGAGCAAAGAAAATCATAAATCCATTAGTTGAAACATCAGGTAGATAGTTCACAACAAAACGAGGAAATCTCTCTGCTATTGGCCTTGATTGTCATCAGATGACATTCTTAGACTATGAACCAATGGAGATAGGGCGGGAGGTGGGGGGGGGGTGTTGTTTGTTTATTCCCAAAGGACTTGCCTAGTAATCACCAAGAATACTCACCAGGTCACTCACAGGGCGGGTAGACAATACATTATACTAAGGGGATAAGGTCGACCAAGATCATTTGGTTCTGGACCTGCAACATTCCAACTCTCCAAATCATTGAGCTTCTAGCCAAAACAAGCATTTAACATGGGTGAAGCTTTTCAAAACAAAACTGGAACTTAAGTTAAAGCATGACGGTCAAATTGGTGGATGGAATTAAAACCCATAAAACGAACTCAGCACCTTACCTTTCCATGAGAGCATTGACTCTCTGGTGTGCTTTTGATTTTTTTTCTTTTTTTCTTTTTTTTTTTTTTTTTTTTTTTTTTTTTTTTTTTTTGATCCTGGGTTTTTATCTGAGAGTGTTTGGAACCGGCGTGGTGTGGGAAGGAGGGCGGGGCTTCACGGCACAGCAGAAAGCATGGTGTGCTTAGAGCCTGAGAACCACGGAAGAAACTCTATCCTGTGCTGTCCCAGGCCTTCCTTCCTTCTCCCTCTGTGGGCAAGAAAAGGACAGAGATGACCAGACCAGGGACCTACGGGCACTCATCCCAGAAGCAGAAGCAATTTAAAGCACTGAGACGCCCACCCAAAGCCGCCTTGGCCACCAGCTGGCCAAGGCCTTGACTGATGGAGCCAGTGATTCCTGCTAGAGCTGGTTTTAGACTGCATATTAATGTCCTGTCCCTCCTGTAATGAACTACCAGAAGCTTAATGGCTTCAAACAACATGAATTTATTCTCTTTCTGCTCCAGAGGGTCTGAAATCACTTTCATTGGCCACGCACACAACAGTCTGAGAGGGAGACTTTGCTGGGAAGTTTCTAGAAACATGTTGCTGGGCTGGGCTCTCTGCTCTGGAGAACCAATTTCCCTGCCTCTTCTAGCTTCTGTGGCGCCTCCGTGGTCCTCGGGTCTTAATCTTCCCTCCTATCCTGAAGTCCATGCTTCTCTTGTAAAGTTTTGGGGGAGGAGGGGCCTCAGGGGGCCCAGTGAGAGAGACACACACACACAAGGAGTCAAAGGGATCAAGCTTTAAGGGAAGAATGTATTCTCTAAGGACACAGCTGGGAGGGCAGAGTCTGTCCTTCTAAGGTCCCGTGCGAGAAAGTAGGAAGTAGAGAAGATGCCATGCTGCCTGGAACTGGGTCCAAGTGCAGCCAGCACCGTCTAACTAGACGTAACTGAGGCAGGTGTTTGTGAAGTCCCAATGCTAGTCCTGAAAGAACCAGTTAGCATCAGTTCTGCTTATAGCCTCAATGCCAAGAGCCTGTTCCCAGAAGCAGGGGAGAGAATGGTCCCCTGCCTCCATGACCTGAGAGCCACCAGTTCAGTCCTGTTTCTTATCGACTCTCTTGCTTCCCTCTGATAAGGACCCTGGGGATCCCATTGGGGCTCCCCGAATAATCCAGGAGGATAAATCCCCCTAAAAGGTTTAATTACAACCAGCCAAGTAAAGTTCCTCTTTACCGCAGAAGGTAACACTCATCGTCTTATTAGGTTCTGAGGACCGGGGACCATTATTTCAATCAGTGTGTTCTGGAAATAACATCTGAACACAGGTGCCCACGAACCCTCCCAGAGGCTGAGTCTGGGAAGAGCTGGAGCCAGTGGCTCAGACAGTTTCATGGAGATGATAAAAGCTTGCCTATGAGTTCTGGAGCTCAGTTGAAAGGCACTGAGAACCACGAGCATGCTGGGAAGAAGGTATTAGGGACAAGGGTGAGGTTTGTGAACTGCACCTGCTCAACACATTATGAGTGCACCATCATATGAAGAGAAGCAAGAGGAGATGAGACAGAAAAAAATGATTGAGTCACCATCCTGGGACCTTAGGGAACAGATTAGGAAGCCCAGATTTGAGTTCCTGGAAGGACATGAGGCCTGTTCTTCTAAGGCCAGAAGTTATAGAGCAAGCCCAGCTAGGCTGGAGGCCAGCATGGACATGCCAAGTGACCATCTGTCGTGTGACTTTTCCTGGGCAAATGTGGATGTCTAGTCATCCCAGAGAGAGCTCTGGTGACACACATAAGAAACGACTGCCCCTAAGTCTGACTTGATGGATGGATGAGTTTATTGTGGCTAGTTACGGGAGCACAGGTGAATTGAAGGCAATTGCATCACCAAAATTCCCACCTTCACATGGGGAATGAAACAAGAACCCTGAAGCCTCTGCCTGCTCTACAGGCAGCAACGCTGAAAGGTTTCTGCTCTATAGCCATTGTTGTTTGCGTAACCTTGGAGACAGACCCTGTGAATCTTACATTTTTTTGCTTTAGCTTTCTGGATCATAGGAACCTTTCTGCTCCCTCCAGGAGAGGATATCTGAATTTAGGGGAAAATAGTTGTACCAGAACACCTGCATCATCTGGTACACAGAGCTTTCTTTACTTGAACTGGCCTGCAGATGAATTGGGGTCATCCCCAGCAATCCTTTCCATGATATGGGGACAGCAGCCTGGCAGTCAGATAGACTGCATTTCAGCCTTACGTGTTGGCTGTGAGACCTTAGGCTACCCAGCAAACCTCTCTGAACTCAGTTTCCTTAATTGGGAAATTGAGATGGCCACCATTAAGACCTGCATAGATGGCTCATGGAGCTCGGTGTGCTGAGGTGTGCAGGGTCATAGGTGTGGGGGAAAGAGGGGAGTGGAAAAGAACCCATGTCCCACCAGAGTTCCAGTGCTCTGAACTGGCAGACACCGGAAGACTGCGCATGCTTTCCACACGGCCCCGGGTGGGCATCTGGCTGTGTTAAGCCACTGACCCCACTGATGGTGGACAAGGGGCAGCCCCAGGTACCAGGTTCTCAGTCTCCGGCATCCCACGCTGGATACGGTGGAGGAGCTGAGAACAGAATAGGGCTCTCGGCCCTGGGGATGAAGGGAAGAAAGATGAAGGGAAGAAAGGGCAGGGGAAGAGGGGGCGCTGGGTCGGGTGAGAGTCCTTGGTCAGGTCCATGGTTGGAGCGCAGGAAGGCCTTCTGGTGAAAGGTTAGACTCGGCTCATTAGGAGAAAGCCTATCCCCTCGTTCAAGCAGTGGGCCTTGATGAGCAGAGACAGTCTGTGGTTTTAGAGCTTTATGGTAGAAAGGCAGGGAGAAAGGAGAGAAGGTAGAAAGAGAGAGACCAGCCATGGCCACGTGGAGAGAGGGGGGGAAGGGAAAGAGAGAAAGAGAGGGGGGGGAGGGAAAGAGAGAAAGAGGGTTAGAGCATAAGAAACATAAATGCTTAAAGAGAGCTTGGAGGGGCCAAGCAGCCCCTCTTATAGTGGGCTGGACTGTCTTGCTGTTGCCAGGTAACTGTGGGGGTGGAGTCTAGCCAGAATGCCAGAAGCCTGGGACATTACTGCCCCCACAGACCTCCCATGTAGGGGCTGTGGGAGCTGTGGAGGCAATAACTTCCACAGGAGCCAGGGGTCCAAGAGACATGATGGAACGCCTTCTGTCCCATGTAGGTGGAAATTACCACCCACTGGGTCCCACCGGGGTTCAAGACCTCAGCTTGACTGGAGACCAGGCTGTCTGCGCATAGCCCATTGCCCCACCGAGGTAGATGGAAGAGTTCTAAAAGTAAGCAGAACTGGTGTGGCTTTGGTTTCCAGGCCATAGAAGCACCCCAGTGAACTAAGACAACCATAGAACTCTGGATATTAAAGATAGTCTGTCTGGGGATATTATACGTTAGAGTCAACTCAAGATGGCTTCTCAGACAAAAGTAGAGGAACTCACAGGGAGGCGAGGAGGCTCAGAGAGGCTAGGAACCAGAGCCATCAGGAACACAGAGGTGGAACCAGGGCCATCAGGAGCACAGAGGTGGAACCAGGGCCATCAGGAGAACAAAGAAAGGAGGATGGCATGGGCAGCCTAGAAAGACAGTTGCCATGGCGAGGAGGAGAAGCTAAACCCCAAGTGGACCACAATGCTCCTCTCCACTGGGACCAGAACCTCCCACACAAGAGCTAAGCATCAGAAAGCACAGGGCCAGACATTTCCTTCCTTTCTTTCAGCGAAGGAGATGAGGCCAAGTCAGCATGTTCCTTCTCCTCCTGGCCATGATCTCCCAGGCTCGCAGAGACTCAAGTGGCAACAGCCTGGTTAGTGATCATGAGGCATCCATCACTAATGAGTCGGGAACTAATAATAACTGCTAACCTGTTCCTTGTAAGACACAGCCCTCCAGCTGGCCAGTGGTGGTGTACACCTTTAATTCCAGCACTTGGGAGGCAGAGGCAGGCGAATTTCTGAGTTCCAAGGCCAGCCTGGTCTACAG
>NC_034607.1:38334683-38347412 GCF_900095145.1 Mus pahari | reverse complement strand
CCCTCCATTTCTTCCTAGAAAATGTGGTCTCTCTAAGGGCTTGGGTTTGGGAGTGCATCTTAGTGATGTAGTCAAAAAGTCAATCCTTTCATAGAAGAGACAGTAGCCAGACAGAGAAGGAACATTGTCAGCCTCGCCGATCACAGAGGTGTCAGGTCCGTCTCCCATAGCAATATAAGCTTATGTTGCTCTTCACAGCAGAAAGCGCCTAAACTCTCTGAATTTTCTCCGTAATTGACTCCAGTGCTAGGATCTAGTGTCAGAGCTGGGAAGTGATCCTGGACCAAGTAAGTCTGGTAGATGCCCAAATCCTAGAGTAATGTAGAGCCAGGTGGGCCGGGGCCTCCACCGGGAGGTTCTGCTCGACGAAATCATGGATTCCAGGACCCCAGAATGTCCAGAGAATATGGGCCGACACTCAACCCACTGGTAGAGTCTGAGATCCTGAATGAATAGACTATGAATGTGTATGAGGGGCTTTGGTTTTTCCATTGGCCTTGAGTGTGGCCAGATGGAGATGCAGGCATCTTTGTCAAGTGTTGGGATGTAGTAGAGCAGTGTTTGCACAAGACCAGCCAATGCCTTTGACCAGCCCAACTAACCAGGATCATGTGTGTGTCTGTGTGCTCTCTAGGGACATCCCCAGGCTCCAAGATGGCATTGCAGAGTTCCTTCACGTGCTGGAATGGGACAGTCCTCCAGCTCGGGCAAGCCTGTGACTTCCACCAGGACTGTGCCCAAGGAGAAGATGAGGGCCAGCTGTGCAGTAAGTAGAGGGGGAGTCTCAATCCTGCTCATTCCCAACCACCCATGTCCCCCACCCCCAGTCCATCACCCCATGCACGCAAGCTGCGGTGGTCTCTATAACACCCAGTGGCTCTTATAACTACTCTCTTGGCAACACAATTCCTAAGAGGTAGAGCTAAGATATGAGGTCCAGAAACAACACAGTCCTCCAGGTCTGCGGTCACAAATTAAGGGGCTTCAGTGATGGCTCAGTGGCTAAGAGAGTACTTGCTACACTTACAGAAGACCGGGGTTCAGTTCCCAACACCCACACTCACAACTGCCTGTAACTCCAGTTTCTGGGGACCTAGTGCCCTCTTCCAGCCTCTGTGGGTACCTGCATATATGTGGTACACGTAGAGACAAGCAAACATACATACATACATACATACATACATACATACATACATACATACATAAATACATGCACATTTTTAAAAATGACTATCTTTTAAGTTCTGCTGTTGGCTTCCTCGAGCCTGGAGGAAATGAGCAGGATGAAGCCTAAGCCTGTGGTGTGACATCAGATCTCCCTCTGAGTACATTGCCCTCACTTTCCAAGCCCTGGCTCACTCCTCCTCCCCATCTTCTGGGCACCACAGCTGCAGCCCTATCAAACCACTTTGTGTCTCCATGGTTGCTCCTGGCTTTGCCTGAGTGGTCTCAAGCAAACACACTTTTTTCTTAAGACACCAGCTACTCCTTGAGGACTCTTCGGCAGTCTATTCCTCCAAGAGCCCTTCTCTCACCATCTCCAAGGAGTACAGTTTGTTCTTTGTCTCCTGTACCCTTCCCACTCAGCTGAGTGCATCCACTCATAATCCCTTCCAAACCTTGCTATTAGTGGGGTTTTTTTGTGACACAGGCCATACGCCATGTAAGTCCCTCATTTGAAGTATGCATTCCACTTCATTAATATCATTACAAGGGCGTGCAACCATTACCATGGTTGAATTTTAGAACTTTTTACCACACACCCCCTAAAATTGCCTTGCAATCTATGCATTTTTCTGGCAACCTTCTGCCACTGTCCCTAACCATTAATCTCTCTGTTTGTACAGATGCACCTCTCTGGGCATTGCATATAAGCTAAATCACAGAGTATGCAGGTTTTTTTTTTTTAATTAATTTCTTGGATTATCTTAGCAGTTTTGAGGTTCACCCACAGCATGGCACATCCAACAGTGCATTTTTTAAATTGCAGAATATTGTTGCATTCTACAAATATACTACAGTTTCCCCATCTATTCATTAATTCCTGACCGTTTGTGTTGTATTCAGTTTGGCCCTATTGTACCTAATATTCACATCTCAGTCCGTGCACAGAAAAGGGTTTACTTCCCTCAGGACACACCCAGGATACAATTCCTGGTTCATACAGCAATTGCACGTACTGAGCAAGTGTCGGAATTTCATTGAAAGTAAACCATTTTACATGCCTGCCTGTAAGATACAAATGTTCTGCTTTCTCTTTGCTAACACTTGACACGATCACTTTTTTTTTTTTTTTCATTTTAACCATCCTCACAGAGATGTGTCAATTATGCATTACGGAGGTGGTTTCCAGGCCTCCCTTCCTATCTGTGGGCAGATGCGTCTGGTATTCTTTTCAGTGCCAGAATCTCTCTTTGATTCTTGGCACGAGATGAGTACTCACTGCCTAGTCGCTAAAATAAATGGCTGAGTTGGGAGACTTGAGAAACATAAAGGAAAACAAGTTGCTGTGGCCACACTGGGATATGGGCAGTGCCACGTTCCCCACCAAGGACTGCAACACTGGAAAGGGGTTTTGCCAGGGAAACACTTACAAAGCACCTGTAGTGAGCTAGTGTGCTAAATCCTGGGGCTCAGGCAAATTTCCAGGATTTAAGATGCAGAGCAGCTAAAGCCCAGGTCGGGTTTAAAGAATGAAGCAGTGCATGGCCCCTTGAAAGTTGGTGAAAGGGAGGCAGTTGTGCTGGGATATGGTGGGACCCAGACCAGCGGCTCAAACACACAGGCCACCGACACCACTGGCCTCTGAGGAATTTTGCTCAATACCTTCAAAGACTGAAAATTGTCCCCCAAGTCATCTGGACTTCATAGAAACTAAAAGAGGTTTATATAAATTCATTTAAGTGAAGCAATAGATAACCTGTTTTTCAATTTCAAAATTAAAAAAAAATTATTTTCATAGAAAGATGTCAAGTGAGGTATCCAATGATAATGGAGTTATGGTAGGTTTTAATCATTTGAGACAGGGTTTCAGTATCCTAGGCTGGTGTCCACCTTGCTGTGTAGCCAAGGCCTGAACTACAATGCCCAGTTTTATGGGGACCCAGGACTTCATGTATGTCAATCAAGCACTCTGCCAAGTGACCTACATCCCCAGCCCCTGTGGCGCATTTTCATATAAGATTCCATGAAGAGTTGCAGGGTGGCACTTTGTTTGCCCCCCCCCCATTTCTTTGTTCCCAGTTCTTCTCAGCGTTCTCACAGCAAAACCTAGCCCGGCCTGCCCGCAGTGGCCTGGGCAGCAGTCTACATGCAGTCGTGTAGTTATTTGTGCCTGTGGCGTTCCCAGCAGCGCTGCTAAGCTCTGTAATTCTGCAAGTGCCTTTTAAAACTTCTTCTGAGACTCACTCCCCAGCTGGGACCTAGGCTAGGCAGGCCATGCCCTGATTTTCAATGGGGAGGATGAAGGCAGGGAAAGGTAATGGATTTGTTCAGGGTCACACAACATGTCAGGAACGGAGCTGTGGTTAGAGCTCAGAGACCTCAGGATCCAGACCATTACGGTGGCTTGGGGCATCTCCCACTTCTCCATGGCTTGTCATCACCGATTTCTAGAAGCAGCCCTCAGCTTCAGGACAGCCAGGCTTGGGTACCAAGGTCAGGAGCACTGGGCCCAGTGGCCTTTTCAGCCATGTTTGAAAAAGCTGCTCCAACCAGCTGTCAGAGGGACAGCTCTACCCTGGAGAACACCCACATGTGTCGCAGAAAGCAGAAGTCGGCTGCTAGGAAGGAAGACTTAATTCAGAGAATTAGTCCAATCTTTCCACAAGCTCTTGGCAAAGGTCTTAGCAGATACCCTTTCTCTTGTTCATGACCTCATTCCTTCTGGCACTTCTGCTGTTTTCCCTGTATCACTGTTGATTCTGGAAGCCATCCCCATGATGGTCACAACAGCTGACAGGAGCAGATGCTCTGTGCCAGGTACCCTGTCCCAAGATGAACCTATCCCGTGGTCACAGAGAGCCAGAAGCTAAAGTCATCATCCGGAGATTGAACATCGCTTCAGCCTCAGCCTGACTTCAGAGCCCACCTTGTGTTCTGGCGGACAACAGGCCACACCCACCCGTTGCGTGCAGGCCACACCCACCTGTTGCTTGGGCGGGCTGGGCTGTGCTGAGCACTAAACCTTGCTGGCTAAAGACGCTCCTGGAAGAAAGGAGGCTGCGAAGAACCACAGAAGTCCAGGATTCTTTCCGTGATGCAGGAGAGCTCTCAAGTTTTCCTGTCTGTGACGCAATCCCTGCCCACACTACTGCTTTTCAGATTAAACACATCACCAAGTCCAAGGAACGCCTCCCAGGAGTATACCCAGTGGAGATTATCTGTCAATACCCCAGCCTCAACAACATAACCCCCCCCCAGAAGGGGCCTCCATTCCCTTTATTAACTCACTAGCTATGCAGGTAGATTACATCCCTTCCCCCTCCAGGGACCCAACAATCTCATCTGTTCTGTGGGTGTGTGCTTCCTTCCAGGCAAAACCAGGTTGTTTTTTTTTTTTTTTAAAGTTTATTTCTTTATTGAAAAATAAAACATTTTGGTTGTAAAATACTGGGAAAATCCCGAAAAAAATGCACAGGAGAAAATACTATTGCCCATAACCCTCTCTCCCAGACATTCCGAGATAACCATAATATTTTGATGTATTTCTTCTAACATTTCTCCCATGACTCCATATTTTCAAGGAAATGTATAACACGTATTTATCAAAAATGTTAACAGAGTTGTCACAAGGGAAGGGAAAGCAGTGTCATTTGGCCTGCCGTTTACACTTGGCAGCTTCCGCAGCTGTGGCTAGGGTCACGTCCCTGTGACTCTACCCATTTGTCTCTCTTAGAGTGGAATCAGGTGTCATAATTGCCAAATGTGGTGGGATTGATTGACCCCCCAGCACAAACTCCATTTGCCAGCTAGCCGATGAGAAGAAGCCTGGCCACGGCCCAAGAAGGGGGACTCTGGGAGAGCGACACATCTCCAGTGTGGAGGTAGCCAGCAGGCTGGGTGGAGCCCATGCTTCTAACTTCACGGGCCACAGAAGGGTGCCTGGTCCCTGGAGCCCATTTTCAGGGACAAGAAGTTAAGGAGTAGACCTGTATTCTTTCCTTCTGCGCATAGAGATAGTAATGTCCTGCAGCGGGCCAGGTACTCAGTAGGTGTCTGGGCGGAGTGAAAAGAGCTGCCAATCAAAGGCTAAATGCTAATAGACTCAGCCTTATGGGCCGGCCCTATGCTCAGCAGCTAGCCTCAGTGATGTTTTCCTGATTTCAGCGGACTCCATCACACACACACCCAGGCCAGCTCCTTCCAGAGTGACTTAGAGAGCACACCGCCCTAATGTGCTTTAAAAGATGGACATCCTCTGGGTTCCCCTTCCTCCCTTCAAGGTTTAACTGTCACATAAACCTGCCATTGACCTGCGTTCGCTGTCTTCCTGCCTTTTTTTCCCTTTATTCAGACAAAAAGAAATAGGACTTCCTCCCAAGCAGCTCTGGGAGGCCTTTTCTGAAAGAACCTGTCCCTACCCCACACCCCAGGGTGCTTCTGGCTCCTTCATCCCCCTTCCCCAGTGACTTCCCTGGTGTGGGGGTAAGTGGCCGTGGATTATATGGTTGCCATCTCCTTCCTTTATCTTCTCCTAAAACCAACCCTATCAAATAGTAACTGACTACAGAAATAGTGAGGGGTCGGGGGCCCAGCAGAAAGGAAACGCAGGGTATAGAGCCCCTAGGTTTGCATACAACTGTGGTGCCAGTACCCTAAAGGTTTGGGGGCGGGGCATTCTAAGCCCTTGCTCTGCCCTGACTCCTCCCACAAGCCTATCTCCCCTCCCCCGCCCCGCTTCCCACCCTCCCACCCCCAACCCCCAACCCTCCTAACCCCCACCCCTGCAATCCTTGGCTTTTAACGCATGCCTGTGAAACACCTTCCTAGAAGGTCACTTCCAGGCGCCAGTTGGTTTCTGTGCAAGACTTGAATATGGGATCCCCTTGAGGTGGGAGTAAAAAATAAAACAGAAAGATCTCCTTAGCTTTTGGATTTTTAATCAGAAGAACACGCAGGGCTTGGGGGAAAATGATTTCTTCAGGGGGGTATAAATGGGAAGAGATGCTTAGAGTCTGTGACAGCCTGTTTTAATTTATAATTCTGCCTCTGTGTGAAATGCACAGAGAATCAGGGGGAAGGGAATAATAACTCACTACGGTGCTGTCACAACCAGGAAGCACGAGGGCCCTCATCCGCCACCACTGCCAAGAAGGCTGAGGCACAGGAAGGACATGCAGAGCTGAGACACAGGAAGGACGTGCAGAGCGGTGGGTCTCTTAGAGAGCTCCTCTCCCGAGTGGAGGTTGAAAGCCGCTGCTTCCTCTCAGCTAGGCCTGGAGCTGCTGCGGATGGCTATAGGAAAAACCTAGCCGAGAATGCCCCATCAAGCTCTACTGCCTGAAAACCCCGCCTAGAGCCAATCATTCTCAAAGGAAGCTGGAGGAAGTGGATTCTCTTTCCTCCCCTTTCTGGGAGGCACCCGGGAAATGTAGAACATAAAAAGCTGATACAAAAGGAAGGGTCATGGCCTCCCTGGCGGCGGAGAATCACAGGTCCCCTTGCCGCCGAATCTTTACATGATATAGAATCTTTACATGTAACCCGGACTGTTTAAGCAGGATTGCCCAAGTGATGTTACAGTTCCCCAATATCGGCAACTTAAACCTGCCTTTACAGTACCTGTCCAATGAGCACTGAGGTGGGTGGGGCCTCAGCTCTGCAAGGATCCAAGCTGGCTGAAGCCCACTAGGGGAACAAGAGATCCCTAATACAGCAACCAAAGGGAGACTGAAGAGTCTCGGCCAGTATGAGACACACCCAACTTCCGCTTATCTAACAAACTGCTCAAAACTTGACACAGGGCTTCAACTTCTCTGCCAGGTAAATGGGGCCAGTAGAAAAATTTGAACAATATATGCCTATGCAGACAGGGATTATATGAGAGAGACTCAAACCAACCGCCCCCTATCCCCCACCCCACCCCCAGCTAGAACTCCCTCGGCTGCTAAATGACTCGTCGACCATTGCGGATGTGTGCCCTCTAGCTAATACATTGTCCTCTCTTCAAACATGCTCTTAGTGGATCAGAATTAAGAGTACAGAATTGAAACAATATGGATCCCAGAGGGATGACCGTTGGCCGTTTGAATTTGTTGAGCATTTCTGAGCCTTTTTGTTATATACAAGACGAGCTGTGAATTTATCATTACCATTTCACTTTAAATGATGCATCATAGAGTCACTAACACTCTCTCTCTCTCTCTCTCTCTCTCTCTCTCACATACACACACAACAACAACAACAACACAGACAGACAGATACACACACCAGACCTCACGACATAACACACCCTACACATGCCACAGACATATACCATATACGCCCCACAGATACATCTCCTCTCTCTCTCTCTCTCTCTCTCTCTCTCTCTCTCTCTCTCTCTCNCNCACACACACACACACACACACATACACACACAGAGTGGTGGGGGAGGTCAATCTTCTCATTGGGTGACCCCCATTGATGAGAACAATGTGGCTAATTTTCCTTGCTGTTGGCATGGTCTGCCATTAGTGTACTGGTAATGATGACGCCCTGTGCTCTCCCCACAGGTAAACTCCCTGCTGGGTTTTACTGTAACTTCGAAAATGGCTTCTGTGGCTGGACCCAAAGTCCACTCTCACCCCATATACCCCGGTGGCAAGTGAGGACCCTAAGAGATGCCCATTCCCAGGGCCACCAAGGTACGACCTCTCTTCCCTTCTCCCTGACGCTTACCCTAGTGTCCGAGTAGACTGAAAAGAGACATAGGACCCCCAACCACAGCACAGCAAGGCATCTCCTCCCATATAGCATTCTGCTCAAAGCTTACGTGGGGTGCTCACACCCAATCTCCTCTTGTCCCTTCCTGAGCTCTAGCATTATTGAACATGTCCAATCTCTGTGTCACTTTGGTTATTAAGATACGGAGCCTTGATGAGGGAGTAGCTGAAAACCAGCATCCATTTTTCAGGCCAAGTGAAACAGAGGAAAGACAAGAAATCCGTCTCACTAAGAAGCATGTGGGCCCCAGGATGACCTGGGGTCAGGATCATGGTGAAGGAGAGGAAGGGTCAGGAAACTATTGGAAGGCAAAGGCTGCCATGACTACCCATGAGGTAGGTCAGGAGAGTCCAGCCCTGGTTGAAGCTGATAACTTGGGGTGTGGAATAGCCAGATTCATGGTTCTGGGACCTCCTAGGCAGTTTGGAAGGAAGGACTTAGCATGAGCCAGGGTTTGGTGACAGTCACGAGTGAGCTTCCTTATCTACTGTAGACAAGATACCAGCATCCTCAAAGATGTTCCCCAGGGCTAAAGCAGAACTCTGCATTGTTCATGAACTGCACCCATCGGTGCATAGTGATCATACATTTGTGACTCTTTCTCTCTCCCCAGGCCGTGCCCTGTTGCTCAGCACCACTGACATCCCTGCTTCTGAAGGTGCAACAGTGACCAGTGCCACATTCCCTGCACCAATGAAAAACTCTCCTTGTGAGGCAAGTGTCTGGATTCCTCTAAATCCCTGACCTCCAACCCCCCACCCCCACCCCCTCCCCCACCCCTGGTCACTTCCAGATAAACCAAATCAGATTAAGAAAGTAGCTGGGACAGCTGGACTGGTCATGTTCCTGGGGGAAGACAGAACTGTTTCTGCTCTGTCTTAGACACACTGTAGCCACCGATGTGGTGCAGCTCCATCAGCAGAGAGCCTTACCTTAAATACCCATGCTTAGCTGTACCAAACATTTTGCAGTAGGACCTCACTTTAAGCAAACTGAGACATATATTTCTTATCATAAATATAATAGAGAAGAGTGATGGCATTTATAAGTCTTTCTTTAAGATCTTTTTTCCCCCAAAATATCAAGCTCTTATAATACATTTTGAACACTGGAAAGCATCAAAAAAATTTTATTTACATGATTTCACTAAGACATCAATAGCATTCAGTAAGGTACTACAAAGCCACTACCCAAGTGATTCCTCCAGCTGCTGTCTCTCGAGTGTGAGAGGTCTTGAGGTCTGATGACATGTTTGGGTCATATGCTACCAGGGTCAAGAAATACGTGTAGGCACTAGTAGAGAGTCCTCTTGATCAGTCACCTGGATCTGAGACAGGTTGTTCCGTTCTGACGGACTGTACCATTTGTCTGGGCAACTAACAGACCTCTTGGGGCTTCGGTTTCTTTATCTGGGAAGTGGAGATGCTATTAGCTATATCTAGCCTAGCCCATAGAGATGAGGACTGAACAGGTTATCCCATGTTAAAGGCTTAGGAGATCAGGGGAACAATGTGGACGGTGTCATGATTGTCTGCAGTAATGCCTGGAAACCCATGTAAACAGAGGGAGCATGGACTAAACAAGAAGAGGGGGTCTGCCAGGTATCAGACTCATAGGTCAGGCCATACCCGGTGGCTCCTACACCAACGGAAAGCCATCCCAGAGCTTAGATTTGCCAGTCTTCTTTTTGTGAAAAGCCACAGAAGAAACTCCCCATCTGCCTTAGTTTTAGCCATGTGCCCTCTAAGTAACCTGTTTCCTCTCAAGTTTTAGACATTCTAAAACTAGCCAGGTTTGCATCCTCTATTTCAGTCGGTAGAAATCCCAGGTAAGGAGCCGTTAGCTGGCAAAAGTCCATGACACTCCCCTTGCTAAAGGACCAAATTCTAACCCTCCAGGATTCTTGCAAAATAAAAATTCAAAAATAAAACAAGTAATAGAAAATGCATCCAGATGATTACTTTAATCAAAGGAATAGTTAAGTTAAAGCAGCGACTTCTCCTTAGTAAGCAAGCGTGTGTGTCTGTGGATACCTGACTCTACAACTATGCCTTAGATCTGTCTTTCTTACCCTCCATCTGTCTGTCTCATTTTATCAAGCTTTGTGTATCTCTGAGCCACCTTAACTTCTTTTTTGGAAGAAGTCTGGGCAGAAATAAATAGATTCATTAAAAATCAATTGTATTTGAGAAGCCCTGGTGTCTGGTGCAGACGGTGGAACTACACAGTCACTGGTGAGCTGCCTCAGAGCAGGTACGTAAAAGAGAAGGCTTTCCTTGTGAGGAAACCTGAATGAAGACAGATGGTTGGCCCACCTGAGAGGACAGGAGGCTCCGAAGGTGCATTTAGTCTTTAAATTTATTCTTCTCTGGGCTGAATATAAGCCTAATTTCAGAGGAAGAAATGTCAAAGCAAAGCGATATTTTCCTAATACTCTGTCACTTCTCTGATAACCTTTGAGTTGATCAATAGCTGAGACAGGTGTTTTCCTTGGCTTTCGTTCTCCTCTGGTTGGATTTGCTCTAGGCTGTTTCTGTTATTTCCTGCCCTTTTCCAGAACTTGGCTGAGCAGGCACCGATGGAAAGAAAGGGGAGGGTTCATACACACACACACACACACACACACACACACACACACACACACACAATTGCATCACTCATGATTGAATATGTTTAAACTACAGTGACTTTCACCATCAGTATTTCAGACCATAGATATATAAGTTTTATTGACTCTCAATGTTAAGAGCAATGTATTGCTGTTGATGATGTTGTTGTTGTTGTCGTTGTCGTTGTCGTCGTCGTCGTCATTGTCATCATCATCCTGGGGCATGGGGGGAATGCAAGGTAACTAAATAACCAAAATAGAAATGTGTGTGTACAGGTTTATAACCCCTGTCTCTCTCACTACACCCCAATCCTCCACGCAGAACGTAGGAAGTGGATTTCTTTCTTCCAGGATAACTGAGCTGCAATAGCAGGGACACCAGTGACTGTTACATTGCTGTGCAAGGCTATGAGGTGGCTCAGGTCTCAGTCTTTGAACCTCACAATTCCTAGAAAGGCTTCCTTAGAATAAGAGGATACAGAAAGATGGGTGTAAGATAGAGGTGTAGAGGGCGCCGCTGAGGAGGGACAGACCCATGGGGACGGATGCCTTGGTTGGCCTGGACTTCAGGAATTACACTGACCATAGAGTACCTCTCTACAGACAAACCAGCCCTGGTCCGCCAAAGTTAATGTCTGCACAAAACCTCAAAAATGTAGGCTCACAACACCCCACGTTCACCAGTACATTCCCACGGGGCGCCAAGGTCCCCTTTGATGAATTTCCCTCCAAATCTAGGAAGGAACTAGCTAGTAAGTCTATGTTTCTCCACTGCATTCACTTGGAAAGTGGACAAACTGGGCTTCTTGGGCTCCTTTTTGACCTCCTGAAAGACATCATTGAGACGGGGTCTCTGCATCTTCGATCTCCATCCTTGATTCAGGGCTGCTGGCCCTGAATCCTGAGATTTGTTGGCTGTTGGTATGCCCGTCAATGGTGAGCAAAATCCGTCCTGAGTGCGTGCAGAGCTTCCCCCATTACCTGCCACCCCAAGCAGGGTGATGCATCTTGCCATTTACAAACATGACTCAGAAAAGAAATCAGAAACAGAGGCGGGGGAGACAGAGGGGCTGGAAGAGCATACAGAGATCAAACACCCATCAACAATGAGGTCAGGGCCAGCCAGCATGAGCCTTGTGCCAAGCCAACCCCTAGAGCCTTCCAGGAGCTTCTCAGCTCCCATATCCCCCTCTGGCTACCTGCAGCCACTACTGCTACCTTTCTGGCCCAACCACTACTGCAGGCTTCACCTCCTCCCGTTCTTTGCACAGTTGCACATAAAGCATGAATATTTAAAGACCCCCGCCTAGCCCAGCCACAAACAGAGAGAGCATTGTGACTCTTTTCGGTTCCCCTTCTCTGCCACAAGCTATTCTCTGCAGGAAACTAGGGAGCCACTTACAATCTATTCTGATTTTGATTTTATTTTTATTTTTATTTCGCTGAGCTCAAGTTCAAATAATTAAAGTTGCCACGGGGGGGGGGGNGGGGGAGGGAAGGCTTGCCGTGGCTTTCATGTGCTGGCTGTCAGGCCCGCTCCAGTCTAACTTGGCTTTAGACACTCTGATGTGTCTACCATTGCAGCTGCCGCTAATACAGAGGAGGACATGAGAGGGGCGGGGGCTGTCCCACTCCCCCCACCCCCCGCCTTTCACACATCCCAGAAGCCTGACTGTCTCAACAAGCCCTCTGTGGTTTGAAATTCTGTTTTATTTGAATAGCCTGCCTGTGACTAGAATATTTTAAGCCATGTTCTCAGGCCAGAAGAAAGCCCGGGGCAGGAAGAAGCAGGCTTCTCTTATTTCTTTCCACTCGAAAACATGGGAGTGGTTTTTCTTTTATGGGCTTCAGGAATATGAAGGACCCAGGAAGATGGATATCATGCACCAGATTTTTGTGAGAGTCAGCTCTCAACTGCTGGTTTTCTGACCTTGCCTGAACTGCAGCTCTGTCCTTACATCCAAAGGCACTGAAGTATTTGTGTACACGTGTGCATGCACACACATACACACACACGTGTGCACACACATACACACACATACACACACACTCACACACACACATACACACTCACACACACATACACACATACACACACACTCACACACACACATACACACTCACACACACATACACACATACACACACATACACACACACTCACACACATACACATACATACACACACACACTCA
>NC_034607.1:38247803-38334598 GCF_900095145.1 Mus pahari | reverse complement strand
ACACACACACACACACACACACACACACACAGAGATATCCTGGAACCCATCCAGAACCTTCTACCCTGAAGTCAACCCAAGGGGAAAAAAAATAATAACTTTAATTCACTGCTGGGGCAGCTGAGCCCAGGCAGAAGGTTAGCCATAGAGCTCGGCCATGTCTGTGTGGGCTCTCTGACCTAAAGGGAAAAAGACCCATACTCTGTGTCATTAAGACTAGCAAATGTGACCTAGACAGATGTAGGAGAGAAGACTGGCATGGAGAATTTCCTTCTGCCATCCTTCAAGCCCTGCCTACACCCCCATAAGAATGGTACCCTATGGTGACAGTCCTGTAGAAGCCATGGAAACCCTCCCATCAACTGTTGTCTGGTTTAGATTTTTAAAGACTCTTCTGGTGTCCATGCATGGCAATGATAGCCCTTTCTTTGCCAGCTGCTCAAGAGGAGATCCAGCAGTGTTGACTGGATTTATTCAAAGCTGTCTGGACCTCCTTCTGCAGGCAAGCATGGAGACACAGAAGAGCTCTCGTGAGACCTGAGTTTTCAGTTTCTCAAACTTAATGACCAAGTCTCCCATGAAAAGGTAAAAAAAAAAAAAAAAAAAAAAAAAAAAAGAGGGCCCCCAAATAGCAGAATTGTGCTGCATCATCGCCTGCCCAGAGTTGACAGGGTAGGGCCAGGGCAATGTGCAGGAAGAGATGAGAGCTGATTTTATATACAGCCATGGTGGCAGGGTCTTCCCCACCCATGTGTGATCTAGGTTAAAGCAATGTACCATAGCCCCAAAGCAACAAATGTAAGTCAAGACCAAAGCCAGACCTCCTGGCTCTGAGCATCACGCTCTTTCAGGATTCGTATGCAATCTGTGCCTTATATGTGCCCTGTTCTTAGCCAGTGTCAGATGTTGGGAAGGAGAACAGCTGTTGCACAACCTCCTGGACTTGACCTTGGTCATTCGCAAAGCCGGAACACCTTCCACAGAGGAGAAAGCTCTGCCTTCTTCCTCCTCTGCTCACCCATCTCTACCAGATTGTCTTAAGTACTCATCGGTGAGAGTACAAGCCAGTCCCTAGCAGGGTCAGCCTGAGCCCAGCTTCTGTTCTTCTGCAGCCAAGCAGTGCAGTATGAACACTTTATGGTCAAGGGAGAACTCCCATTGGTAAGCGGCTAGGGACTAGCACTGTCTAGAAGGGACTCCAGGGGAGGGAGCGTTACCATCTCTTTCACCTCCCTTCCCCCAAGCACAGGTCCTTCCAGCCTGGCACTATAGCACTGAGATAGCATATCAGGCAGAGCTCCTGTGAGTATCCAGCCACACCTTCTTTGATGCTCAGTCCCTCATCTCAGGAGGAAGTTGTTCCAGTGTCAAGCTTCACTCTTTGCCTCAATTAGGAGCAGACGCAGTGGTCTGCTTATCTTATGCTTATCTTTGGGGTGGAGAGAGCTATTTAGAAAATACCTTCTACCTGTGCTGGGACCGTGGTCAGGAGCTCATGCTGGCTATAAAACATCCATCCGGATTGTCCAGGGTCTGTCCAGGAGAATGTGATTTGGAGCTCAGCAGGAAGCATAAGTTTCTCTGGCTCCTACAGGGTGATGGAGACATCTGGAACAAGCCAGAGCAGCATGGGACCTTCTGGTAGCTGCCTCCCTTTCCCCCCCATAGCCCAACAGCCATAATATCTCTTGTGCCCAAAGAGATCCAGCAGGTTATGTATGGAGCAGCCTCCCCAGGGATGGAGACACTTATCTCAGAAAGCCCTCAATGGAGCTGGGCAAAAGCTTTAGGGAGGTGAGAAAGGAGAGTACAGGCGTGCAGGAGGGACTTTTCCAAATGGTTTTCTGAAGGCCTGTGGTATGTGTCTAGGATAGGTAGCCCTCCTTTACATTTTCAATCGCAGCTATCCCATCTGAGGATAAAGGCCTCACTACTGTAAAACTCCACTGTACATCAAGGACTACAGAGCTACTCCCTCTGCCTACATTGGCCCTGGGAAATGTGGGGAATCTCATCTTTATGTAGATGAGGGAGGGGGATGAGAGCTTGACTGCTTAGCTTACAGACATCCAGTGGGAGGGTGGGGCCAGTAGGCAGCAAAGCCGGGATGCTGTGGACAGTTAACAAGGTCGAGCCAGCAAGCACTGATGCTAGACCTGCTTGGTGGCTGGCCTCCCAGAAGGCCTGGGAGTTCTCTCTGAAGTGCTTATTCCATAGGAAAGTTAAGGGAGAATAGGCTTTCAATATAAAGAGCAGTCCAGTCTTTGGGTTTCTAATGCCTCACTCATTTACATAACCCTAAAAACAAGTCAAGTGTCTTAATTAGAGAGTCTAGCCCTTAACACCTTAGAAGAAAAAAAAACTCTCCCTTAGTGTGGGGCTAAAGAAAGGAACCCTGAGACCCTTGGTCCTGTGAAGGCTCTATGCCCCAGTGTAGGGGAATGCCAGGGCCAGGAAGCAGGAGTGGGTGGGTTGGTGAGCAGGGGGGAGGGGGAGGGGAGAGGGGAGAGGAGGGCTTTCAGAGGGGTAACCAGGAAAGGGGATAACATTTGAAATGTAAATAAAGAAAATTAATAATAATGATAATAATAATTAAAAATATTAAAATCTGTCAAATATTAAAAAGGGAAAAAAAGAAAGGGACTCTGAGCATGCATAAAGATAACTCAGGATGTGCTTTAAAACACTGGTCCCTAGAGCACACCCAACTCCTACACTCAGTGTTTCACCTCTGTCATCTCATTATCAGGACAGACTTGTGAAGAAGAACAAACCCCACTTTCTGACACAGAAACTGGGACTTTGAGGGTTGACTGTCTTGCCCAAGGACAATCTGCTATCAAATGGCATAAGGCAGGTTGGTCCGGAGCCAAATCTATAAACACTCCAAGGTCATTGAATTCAACGTAGGTCATGTGAGTTTAAATCCCACCATGCCACTGATGCCCCACTAAGGACTCCAACAGGTCATGCTTCCAAAGTGGGGATAACAATCCCCTTCTTAGTTGCTGTGTGAGACTGTTGCTGACATCAGATGGAAATCCAAAAAAAAAAAAAAACTCTGTAATATTCACAATGCTTAATGAATGGCAGCAGTTGCTGGGGTTACCCCCTCTTCTTGCCAGGCTCAGATACAAGAAAAGTCACTGCTAAGACATACTGCAGGTTCTTACTCCTCCTCAAAGGCTGACGGTGTAGGCAGGTTGCAAGAATTGTTTTACTAGCAATAGTGCCAGGAGAACATGCTGAATAAACCCACTTCATCAATAATTAATTAATTAATTACACAGCCCCTCAAGGCTAGAGAAAAGTCTCTACATTGCGTCTCAGAGACCCAACAAATAAAGGCCTACTGAGACTTCTGCATCTGAGTAATTCTTACCTCAGCACAAAGAGCTTGGAAACTGGAGACTAGCATTCTGTCAGCTCCTCATTGTGGTGTGGTGAGCTCTGCCAGGATACGTGCTAATGGGCTGAAGTAATCAGCAGCCATGACAGTTACATTCGGACATAATTAATCTAATACCTTTGAGCCATTCAAACTTAATCCCTCCCCCATTACATGATGCAATTGATGCCTATGAAGAATTACTGTCAAGACCCAGGGGTGTGGGTGAAAATTCTTTGACCCACAGCAGACTTGGGTCCTATTCAAAAGCAGTGTCAATCATAGGTGCTCATAGGTCCCAGTGGCGAACGTTAGCTTTGAGTGGCCCACATCCAGATGACCAGTCTGGTAGAACACAGACTCCCTAACTGTTCAGTGGATATATCCCTGGAAGATGTATCCTGCATCTGTGTAAACACGCACACACACATACACACACACACACACACACACACACATACACACACTTCCTTGACCCTACACTCTTCCCAACAACTGCATGTGAAGGATGTATGTTACCTAGACTCAACTCTGCTCCCTAGAGGAGGACTATAAATCTAACCCCCAGCATCCACAGAGAAACTGAGGCATAGAAGGGGGCTGCTCTCCGGAAATCACACTGTCTTTTTTTTTTTTTTTTTTTTCCTCTGTCTATAAGAATGGAAGGAGAATTCTCTAAAGAATCTAGAAAGTGGAAAAGACAAAAGTAAATCTTCCACACAGAATCTTCCAGACGCCCTCTTCGGATTGTGTGTGCGTGTGCATGAGCCTATTACACCTCTAACATGGATTCCTCACCTGCCATTTGTAACACAGGAGAATGAACAGGACATTTACCAAATATCTTTGCTAAGCTGGGCAAGAGGTTCCCAGAGTCTGATTAAATCCCTTCAAGGAGGCCACTGCTAGCTGACCTCATTAATACACGGATGCCAAGGCTCTGTGTAAGTCAAAGGCAGACCCCTGTTTCTGATCCAGAGCCTCTGCTCTACCACCATGCTGAACCACCTCCTCCCTCACAGCATCTTCTTATCCGAGGTTCCTCACAAAGCCCACAGCTCAGCTGCCAGCACTGACCCTTTCTGAGATGGGTAACACACCCCTTGTTCCTGCTTTCCAACAACATTAGAATCCACCCTCTGCACTTTTAAAGATAGCATATTTTTTTTTCTGACTATAAAAGTATTCTATGCTCATTTTAGAGCATTGGAGAAACACAATGAAGTATGAAAAAGGCCAGTGAAATTGCCCACAATCCTACCCTCCAAAGGCAATTCCTGTAACCAGGTTGGTACACTTGCTTCCACAAGGACAAGCAATGACCTGAACACAGAGACAGACAATCAGCATGCTATAGAAATGTGGGACCTTCTCTTCTCGGTTATTTTCAATATTCATATATCAGTATTTGTCCTCGTAAGCTTGACTTTAAATAGTTGGAGACCATAAATTAATTTTTAATAGTTTTTTGTCCTAGTTATCAAAAACTCATAGGTTACACATTTCAAGAAAAAAATAGAGAAGAAATAAAAACCCAGTGAGAGCAAATATCTATAGCTAAATAACCTTAGCACCTGGGGATCCCTGGGTAACAGGTTTTGTTTTGTTTTGTTTTGTTTTTGTTTTTGTTTTTGTTTTTTTATGTGCAATCTACATGCCCTTGCAAAGTGACATGAATTTCACTGCTGATCCCCGATGTTTTCAAGAAGGATTCTGGCCTTTAAGCCTCCTAGATGACCAGGCATCCAGCTTCTCTTAAGCCACTATAATCCCAAGTACTTGCCAACATCATATTCTATTTGCCTGCTATCAAAAAAAAAAAAAAAATCTGCATCTGGCCAGCCTCTTGCTGGGTTGATTTTTCATTAAGCTATTTATAGCTAGAGAGTTGGTGTTTATTTTCTCCAGGTGAATTAGAAAATGGAGAACAAAAACATTGGATTTTGCCAGGAGTCAATATTCTCAGCTCAAGTTAATGAGATGCCACACTGAAATCAAGGAACTCTTAAAATTATAAGTTCATACCCAGAATTACTTCTGGTACCTTGGGTCAGAGAGGAGCCTTGGGCACTGTTGTATTTGTTTTTCTCACTGCTGAGACGGAATATGTAACAGCAGAATGTTACGGGGGGGAAGGGGGGGCAGAGAATGTACTACAATTTGCAGTATGGGGTGAGAAAGATATAGGCTCTCGTCAACGGCCGTGGCAGTGAGAACACGAGGCATCTTGCTCACATCGCTGTGGATCAGGAAGCAGAGAGCTCAGACCAGAAGCAGAGCCGATCTGGAACCCTCAGTCCCAGTCTCTACTGTCCTGCCTCTTCAAGCTACACCCTACGTCTAAAAGGTTCTCCTAGCTTTCCACAAACGGCACCGCCATGCAACGATCAAGAGTTCAAATGAATGAGCCTACAGAGTGACATTTCACATTCACACCCTGACACACTGCGCCCAGTGCATTTCTGAGTGCCCCTGATAACAATTCTAATCTTGGTCACCTATTCTCTGCCAGGTTACCCTTAGTGCTGGGAGCATCTGGAACACTTGTTGACATTCAAATCAAGTTCATCTTTGTGCAACTTCGTCCAGTCAAATGTGTTTCCCTTGACTTTTATGAACTACACACTTGGAGCACGCATCCTTGATTTTGGCTCTGATTGTGGAACTCCCAGTGCCCTTCAGTAATTTGAAAAACTAAAAAACTCCCTTACCCAAGACATGGAGGTGCTGTAGGTAGCACAGACAATATTTGCTGCCACTGAATCTTTCAGCCAAGATTCTGCTATGATTTTTTTTTCTTATGAGTTCAAGTGATGGTTCTGAAGCAGACACAGGGCATGCATAGCAAACTCGGGTCACATCCTAGACATAAAATTGCAGTAATTACCTCTGGAAGAGGAAAGGGCCATGAGAGAAATAATAGCATTAGGCCTAGCCACAATGCTGCGCCTGCTTTACATACAGGACTTTAATTAATAAAATGACAAACAGTGGTACCACATAATTGGAAAGTCTATCAGGCCCCACCGAGAGAGGCAGGGGAAAAAAGGCCCTTGTGAAAGGGCCGGCTGGAGCCAGGAGATATAATTGCTGGTGGCACGCTCCTGTGGTGTCTCTCTTCACTTGTCTCATGTGCTGTCTGCATGCAGAAGAGTTTATTAATCAGAAGCCTGCCATTTGTAACCTATATCTATTAGGAAGCAGCCAGAAGAATTTAAAAAAAAATTGTTACAGACTTAAACAACTTTATTTTTTTTATATAAATGTATATCTATGTAAGATTCTGCATACCTGTGTAAATACATGCGCATATAGCACTAAGTGCTGCAGCGACAGTGGTAATAACACATGGCTGAAAGCCCACTATCCCCCTAATTCCTCCACTCTGAGAGAATGCAGATAAGATCTTGTTAAAGCATGGACTCTAATTCAGCCGAGCCAGGTTGGAATAGGAGGCCCTGTGTGTGGAGAAGGATTCCCACGGCACACCAACATGGTTGGTCTGCAGACCATGATGGTGACGCAAGGATCTAGAACCTCTTCAGTAAGCCCCTGAAGCTTTAAGGATCTCCACAACATCCAACATGCCCATGTGGCGGTGTGTGGTAGAGAGAACACACAGAGGCAGTGTCACGTCCTCATCTGCAGCGCTTGAGTGTAATGTCCATGGGTGACTGACGTCACCTCTCTACACCCTAAACTTTTCTTCTGAAAAGTGAGTGCGGAGTAGCCAAGCTTATGCTGCTGTCACAAATTGCCTGAGGCAAACAGTGACAAGGACAAAGGACTCTTTCAGGTTTAGGGTGTCAGTAGTTTTAGAGTATGATCACCTGGCTCCAGTGAATGTAGGGGTCCATGGTGAGATGAGGTCAGCATGGAGAAAAGGCAGGGTAGGGGGCAGCTGCTTACTCCGTGGTAGCCAGGAAGCAAAGAGGACAAGCAGGAAGGGCCTAGGACAAGATGGTCCTTTCAAGGCATGCCCCAGTGACCTACTTTCTCTAGTGAAGACCCTCCTCCTGCTTCCTGTCATCCCCCCAAGTGATGCCAATGCACACGAATAATCCATTCACTAAGTCAAAAGCTCGTATTAAATCACCCCCCTCCTCAAAGATTATGTCTATTAACTGAGAACCAAGTCTTCAACACACAAGCCTTTGGGGGAGGAGACAACTCCTATTCAAACTGCAACAGGCTGTAATAATACCTACGTGAGTACGGATTGTGGGTATAAAAACAAGACGGTATGTGGGAAAGGGCCTAGTGTGGCTTTCAAGCTTTCAGAGTCAATTAGAAAACAGCTCTGTACCCTACAGGCCACTCAGATAGAAATGGGTATTAAGATCGAATTCTAAGTCTAGATTCCTGTGCCATGGGCACTAGAAACTTGAGGTCAGGACCAAGCTGTGTACACTTAGTGTAGAGCATCTATACTGAGTGACATTCACGGGGCCCTTAAGAACTAGATGATGGGAAGAGAGATCCTTCAGAAGAACTCAAGCCCACACTCTGCTTTAGGAACCCATAGTGGTTTTAGATATAGGCAGCTCAATGGGATTCTCAGTAGGCTTGACGTAGATCCTCCAGTTCTTAGCATTAAGAAGTTAATGGGTAGCCAGGCGGTGGTGGCGCATGCCTTTAATCCCAGCACTTGGGAGGCAGAGGCAGGCAGATTTCTGAATTCAAGGCCAGCCTGGTCTACAGAGTGAGTTCCAGGACAGCCAGAGCTACACAGAGAAACCCTGTCTGGAAAAACAAAAAAAACAAAAAACAAAACAGAACAACAACAACAAAAAGTTAATGAGCAGAGGCAAGAACTCAGTTTTTAAGATATTTGCCTTACCTGCATGAGGACCTGAGTTTGATCCCTAGAATTCCTAATTAAAAGCAGGCTTGGTATGATATCCTGCACTTCTAACCCCCTCCATAAGAGATGGAGACAGTTGGGCTCAGCGGTTAAGAGCACTGACTGCTCTCCCAGAGGTCCTGAATTCAATTCCTGGCAACCACATGGTGGCTCACAACCACCTGTAATGGGATCTGATGCCCTCTTCTGGGGTGTCTGAAGAGAGCTACAGAGTGTACTCACATACATAAAATAAATAATTCATAAAAAGAGATGGAGACAGAGATCCCGGTGGCAGTCGGTCGGGCCTACTTTGTGAGTTTCAGACTAGTGGGGGACTCTGTTTCAAACCAAGGAAAAAAAAAATAAAAACAAATCCCTTGATGGGCCACACCTCCCCCAAAACACTACAGGGTGCCCTCCAGCTTCCACGTATACACTTGCCCCGTGCATCCGTGTTCACCTACCTGTATACCCACAAACACACATGCACACATGCGCAAAAATGAGCTTGCTGGGAACCTTCGTCTGCAGGTCCAAGAGACTGCTCAACCTCGGCGCTGGGAACGTTTGCTGCTTGCACTGTCCTCAGTCTCCCCTGGGGACACCATGTGACACATCCGTGTGACATCCCGTGAAGGCTCTGCTGAGGGCTGTGCCCTCCCCCTATAAGAGAGTCACCTCACTCTGTGGCCACATTTCAAAAACGATTCCTTAGTGATTGAGATTTGCTTCTAACTCCAAGTCCAAGATGAAAACGGACCCCTCGCTGAGAGAGCCAGGCTACTTCCTACACTAAATAGTCCTTCTCCTACACTGCTCTCAGCCCGGCTGCACTTCAGAGTCACCTGGAAGGACTTGAAAGCCTACCGCTGCCCAGAACCTTCCAGGACTTCTTAAAAGAGAACCTGCAGTGGAGCCCAGACTGTGGCAGTTTGGAAAACTCCACAGATGTTCCTAGTTTGCAGCCCAGGTTGAAAACCACTGATTCCATGTGCTGTCGTTCATGATATCACTCACATTCACTATCTCACTCAGTCCAGAGTCTCCATAACAACCTTTGAAGCTAGACCAGGAAGGGACAGCTATGATCCCAACAAAATGGGGACCCAGAGGAGGTAAGCTGGTTCGTTACACAGGCACTTAGTTCATCCGTAGTCCTCAAGCCAGGAAACTAGAGTGGTTTGAAGAGCGCCCTCCCTCCCGGCCCCCGCTCCCCAAGAGAGTCTGTACTGATGCAAAGGTCAGTTGCTCTCACTGCGTTCTGGAAAGGTAGTAAATGAAGACCAAGCCAGAGCCCCAGAGGCTGCTCTTTCATTCCGTGCCTCTCTGCAGACTCTGATTCAGTAGGTCTGTACCCAGCTGGAAATTCTGCCCTTCTAACATGGTCCCAGGTTAACATTGCAAGGTTTGGTGTGAGGATCAGACGCTGGAAGGAAAAAAAACACCACTGGCTCAGAGGGAGAATCCGGAGATCCTGGGTGGGAAGGTGCAGTTAAGAAGTAGGTCTAGGAGGCAGGCGGTGGGGATGCACACCCTTAATCGAGAGCCAGAGGCAGTTGGGTCTCTGAGTTCAAGGCCAACCTGGTGTAGCAAGTGAGTTCCACACAGCCAGGACTACACAGAGAATCCCTGTATCTGGAGGAAACACATCTCCCTACGGACTCAGGGATCAAGAGACACTGAATGATCCCAAACACACTAGTTGTCTACTGACTGCCTGTTTACAGTCTTATTCCAAGATCTCTTCATGCATTTCTAAGAAACAGACACTACTGAAGTATACGCCTCAGGTTTCATATTGCCTCTTAGGTGCGTGTCTCCTGTTAGTAATGTAACTTATCATTTCGAAGCAAGGTTTGTCTGATGGTTTCTTTCCAGTCTGTTTACTCATCGCTCTTACTAGTTAGGTCAAACAGGTTTGGTGTTTAAAGTCTTAGTAATGTCAAGGGTCTTGCATTGTCTTGTGTGTCTTGTATGGACTATCGGGTGGTCCTACATCACAACCAAAGTCAGTTACATTGTTTAAATCTTAACTTGCAACTTATATCCCAATATGAGGGCAGGGAAGTGTTGTGGGGAATGAGTCACAAAGGAGTAACACACAGTAAGCATTTCAGAATATGTAGATGACCATGTGGGAGCTTGGTAGCAAAAGGGAGCCTTATGCACCTCCCGGGGTAGAAGTGGGGGTTGAGAAGGCTTTAAACACCTCCCCAGTCTTCTCTCTCTTGTCTCTTCTCTCTGGTTTCCTTTCTCACTCCTGTATCCCCTCTAGCTCGTCTCTTCCCCAAATCCAACCCTGATTGAATTAAAACATATTGCCAGAAGATGAAGAAACCCCTTGTGTATCTCTCTGTCAAACACATGTGACTCACCCCGGGTGCTCTATCAGTATTTGCTGACTAGAAAGCACGCTGATTTCCTTAGATCATAGAGGACCATACCATGGTTACCTTGACTTTTTCCAGTGGAGAATAAGAACCTGTTGAAAGCTTTTGAGCCTAGTCACAGATGACAGAGGAATGTGACTGAGGTTCACAAGAGGTTTCAGAAGGGAGCGAGAGGGAAAGGGGTACTTTAGGAGCCATGGATGTACTTCAGAGAATAAGTTCTAAAGGCAATATGAGACTTCTGTTGTTAGATTAATGAAGAAGTGAAGATAGAAGCCCGTTGGAAAAACACTGAAGAGTGAATGGGGATGTAGCTCAGTGGTACTGTGCTTGTCTAGTATGTACAAGGCTTCGGGATCCATTCCTAACATTAAAGAGAATAAAGGAGAGGTATCATTTACCTTCCTGTTACTAGATATGCGAACATCTAAGTGGAGAATAGAAATAGGGTGTGAGCCAGAAGAGCCACGAGAATCAAATAGAAGCCATTTCATTTTCCTAAAATGGGAGGGATCCGATCTTCTCTATGGACAGAAGAACTGTAGGCATAGCGATTGGAGGTGGCAGGAAGAAAAGGAGATCAATTGAAAGGGCAGGAGCTAGAAGGAAGTGGAATGGGAAGCCAGAGAATGGAGACAGTGAAAGACAGATGTATCTTCCTCTAGGACATAAGCAAATGGATAAGTAAGCAGACACTGAGGCTGGGAAGGGGAAGAGGGAATGACAGAGGCTGTGCCTGGTGAAGCAGAACTTTCTCAGGAGAGGGCAAATAGAATCACTGCATCAGGGGGGTCTGAGGGAGAGTTTGAACTACTCACCATGATGTGTGCCCAAAAGTCAAATATGGACATGCCCAGTGAGTATAAGTATCAACAACCAAGGGCACTGAGGAACAACAGTTCCACGTTACAAGTCCAAATCCACAGTGTTCTGGAGCAAAATAAAGAAGAGTACATATCAGGCACAGTCCCAAGCAGGAGGCTGCATGCCATAGACTATAGGAAAGTGCTGTTGCCTATAGTATAGTATAATATAGGTTAGGTTAGCGTTACCTAAGTTGGAGTTGGTTAAATTCTCTAATCAGTGTTATCCAGACATACAAGAAAACTGAGTAAGGAGAGAAAAACGTTGATAGATTCCTTCAGCTACCATGGGAGGTTTTAGTGGGGGTGAATATTTGTTCCCCTGGATAGATACATGTTACTGTAAATCAGACTCACCGGATCAGGACCCAGGATCCAGCCATGGCTTGGTTAGAGATGGGGTTTTTAGGTAGGACAGTGTGAACTGTCAGGCTATATGGCTGGTGGTACTATCCCCTTCAATCGAATCGTAAGGCAGCTACCAGTCAGGGGTTGGGAGACAGAAGTTGGGCATGACAGAGAACCAGCTCTTCAACCCACGAACGTTAATAACCATGGCTGAGGAGAACTCCACATGTTCCGAATGAACTATGTTTGCCCTGTGTTAATAACCATGGCTGAGGAGAACTCCACATGTTCAGAATGCATTATGTTTGCCCTTCTTTCTCCAGGAGCCTTTTTCGTTCAGACTCTGAACAACAGATAGTTCTTTTACATTTTAGGTGTTGTTTGAAGATTGCCTCTTTCAAACACAACCTCTATTATCTTAAACCTCAGTTTGTAGCCTGCACTGCCTCTGAACATGACTACATTTAAACTTTCTTAGAAAGACCATTAGCTCCTATTCCCTTTCAAATGTCTAGGGAACGGTGCCATAGAAACCCACAACACAACAAAACCAATGCTTTCAGCTTCCCTTTGGCAAAGCGGCATCCTCATTTGGGAAGATAACTATATTAGGATATCATGATATATAGGCGTGTGTCTGAGAGAGAGAGAGAGAGAGAGAGAGAGAGAGAGAGAGAGAGAGAGGTCTCCCATTAGCTAACATGTGATCTGACACTGTTCAAATAGCACCTGTAATTATTAGAAGGAATACAGAAATCCATTATTCCTAAATCAAAAGAAATTAAATGGGGGAAAAATCACCTCTATTACATCACATAGTGAGTTGAGGCCATAGGCAAAAATCTTTGGGTATCCTCAAGGAAGCTCACATGAATAACCCTACTGGTCCAGTGCAGAGGTAGAATCATGTGAAATTTGGGGTGATTTCATCAGCCTCGGAATTGCTCACTGGTAGTTCCTGCCCAGATCCTTGAACGTCAGTAAAAGTCCTTGGGCAGCCGTTCTCAAGATCAGGCTGTGGGCATCAGCTGCCTTTGCTGGATCAATTCAGGTGAGCCTCCGGCAAAGTCCTTTAAGCTTCAGCCGGGGCTGCAAGGAGACTTGAGGTTTCCGTGGCACCATAACATTTTAACTGATGCGTGTGTGTCTCTCTGTCTCTCGTGCAGCTCCGCATGTCCTGGCTCATCCGCGGGGTCTTGAGAGGAAACGTATCCCTGGTGCTGGTGGAGAACAAAACCGGAAAGGAGCAAAGCCGTACTGTCTGGCATGTCGCCACCGACGAAGGCTTGAGCCTGTGGCAGCGGACAGTGCTGTCCCTCCTCAACGTGACTGACAGGTGGGTTGCTATTCATCCCCCCCCCCCCGCCCCGCAACCTCCACCTCCTGCTTTGTTTCACCCTACAAGGCACAGTGCTGACCTAGGAAGGCCTCACGCCCCTCTCCCATGCCCTTTATCTAAGACGTTTGTTTGTTTGTTTGTTTGTTTGTTTGTTTGTTTTCTCTTTGCTATGACAAAGTACCTGACGACTTAAGGAGGGAAGGTGACTTAGTTTGGGTTTTACTGCTGTGAACAGACACCATGACCTAGGCAAGTCTTACAAAGGACAACATTTAGTTGGGGGCTGGCGTACAGGTTCAGAGGTTCGGCTCATTACCATCAAGGTGGGATCAGGGCAGCGTCCAGGCAGGCATGGTGCAGGAGTTGCTGAGAGTTCTACATCTTCATCTGAAGGCTGTTAGTGGAAGACTCACTTCCAGGCACTTAGGATGACAGCCCACAGTGACACACCTTCAGCAACAGGGCCATACCTTTTAATAGTGCCACTCCCTGGGCAGAGTGTATACAAACCATCACAGAAGGGTTTATTTTAGCTCATAGTTTGAGGGTTTAAGGCATCATAGCAGGAACAGCACGATGACAAAAGCATGAGGCAGCTGGTTACACTGCATCGGAGATGAGTAATCATAGCGTCATAAAAGGGGTGTTGGCCAGGCTTCTTCCTTTCACTTTTGTCTAAGACTCCGCCCCCTTGGATGGTAACACCCCCTTGGATGGTAACGCCCCCATTGGATGGTACTGCCCCCTTGAATGGTACCGCCCCCTTTGGATGGACTGCCCCATTGAATGGTTTTAGGTTGGGTCTTCCGACCTCAGACCTCAGTTAACCCAATCTAAAATCCTTTCGCTGACAAGTCCAGAGGTCTGTCTCCTAGGCAGTCCTACATCCTGTCAGGTTGGCAGTCAATATTAACCACCACACCCATGTACACACAGAGACATGCACATCTCCTGCCGATTGCCGGGAGCTCGAGATTCTTCAAGGGATGGCGCGCTAATGAACTCTCATCTCCTGCAGCTCTCACCTGGCCTGATTGGCTTCCTTCAGGATCTGTCTGTGGAGAGAGCAGAAAATGAGGCACTTGAGCTACTACCAAATGATGCTCGGGTTTCATATCTCTATGGCATTTTCTCTCACTTGATGGATGTTGCTTTACTTCCCGTTTGTCATTTCCTCTTCCCTCGTTAACAAAACCTTAGTGGGTTGGGGGAAGCTCCATCACTATTCTCTACCATTCTTTTAAAGAGGAAAAGCTGAAAAATCAAAGGAGCAAACCAAGTTGGCCTCAGAGCCAAGACGGGAACCCGGAGGCTACTGCTCTATTGATTGAGCTCCAGAGGCAGGTTGACATAGGGAGATGCCAGTCTCCTCTCCGACCAGAGAAGAGCTAATACCGGGGACCCTGGTTCTTATTAGACTTTACTACCAGTAACCTCTGTGACCTTGGACAAGAGCCTTGACTCCTTCCAACCTTAGTCCTTGCCACTTCCAAACGGATATGGTTGGATTACCACATCTCCAGCTGCATGGGGCATTGGTTTGGAGCAGAAGCCCGTGGAGTTCAGCTGTCACTTGTCTCCCTAGGATGGCACTACCCTGCCACCTGCAGTCAGCCTGGAGCAAGCAATGCTTGAGTTAAAAATGGCCTGGCACAGCAGCATGTCTGTGACACTCTGCTGTGCTGTACTGAATATCCCACAGGTGGTGTGCAGACATAGCCTATAGCAAAAGGCAGGGTGGCATCTCACCTACAGAGTGGACTGGAAGGGGAAAACCACCTGCTATAGGCTAAGCATCACACTCTCCCATCTAGTGCAGCCTTCACAATAGTCTTATAAAAAGATACTCAAATTGCCATTCTGGTGAACCGACCTTTGAAACACGAGGACCAAAGGCTCAAAGCAGGGCACAGAGCCATGCCTGTTGTCATGAGGCTTCATAAGGGTGGAGCTGGGCCTTGAATTCTTCTCTCAAACCTCCTAATATGCTGTCCCTTGCCACTTCTAATGGGAACTCTCCTGTCATAGGGAAGAAGCCCTCTCCTAACTCTGGACAGCACCCATCCTCTCCTTCCGATGTGTGTGGCTTGATGATCAGAGCCCATAGATGTCCCCAGGCTCAATGACCCTGGGACAAATGGCTTTAATTAAAGTGGAGGAAGGGAAAGTATGGGTGCCACCTCCATAGGCTGGTCTTTCATCCTTTGGGACTGTGACAGTCACACACAGGGATCGGAACCTTGCTGGTGATGCTGGAGCCATCCCTCCTGGGAGATGTAAAATTAATTCAGATGAATCAAAGCGTTGTTTTGTTACCCTCTTCTCTCTTCAGCCCAGCAAGTTCTCTGTTTCATAGCTACTCCGGGGGATTTAAAGCAAGGACGATGTTGGGTCCACTGGCTCCCTTCTGCAGGAGATGCGTTTGAAGGAGACTTTGTTCCCTGCCTTCCTCTTCCCTCCCTCTGACGGTTGTTAGCAGACTGGCATTTCCAGAATTGATACTGAGGCCAAAGCATCCATTTGAGGATTCAGTGAAGATTCAGACAAAAGCCAGCTTGGTTCACAATGCACCGTGACCTAATTCACACATAATTACAGAGGGAAGAAAATGTCTCCATTCACAAAAAAAAAAAAAAAAAGCCTGCCAGCCACCAACTTGTTCTCAAAGCTAGAGGCAGTATGGGAGGCGTGCAGACTGGAGGCACAAGATGGGGAAGCACAAGTGAACTGTCTGAGTTTCGCTTGCTAAAAATCAAACTAGACTGTAGCAGCGATGGAGAGGAAGTGTGTCCAGATGAGCACAGGCTTTCAAGTAGGGACGGTCACAAGCTTAGTTAGTGGTGTAACCTCATCCCATTTATTGAAACTCCCTGAGCCTCATCATCCCACCCTGTAAGCAGTACAACGTCACCAGATTGTTACAGGAATAAATAATATGATCATCAAAAGAATCTATACGTAACAGGGTGTCAGTAGGTTTTCAGCATCTTTTATTCTAGCCTCTAAGTGGCTTTGTAAGTAATTTATTGAACAAACAGTGCAAATCCAGCCACTGATCATCTCCCATGATCAGTCATGTTCTGCAAAATGGAGACATACAGTTGTCTCTGGTTTGGGGAAGAAAAGTGTTTGGTGAACTCCTCGGTCCATACTAAATGCTTAATCACTAAAAGATGCTAATAAGGAATATTACTAAAAATGACAAACTGCTCCTCCCCCCTCACCTGCACAGTGTCTCAGAGGAGTCTGGCATAGTCATCTTAGAAATGATAACCAGTCATGTGAACCTCAAAGGTGAGGTTCTTGTGACTGTGTAAGTCATAGACGTCCTGTTCGGTTCTGGTTACTGATGGGGGGGCAAGAAGCGCCTCCTTCTGACTTCCTCCCTGGAGAGAGAGCCACCACAGCTGCCTGGGTTGCCACAAAGTGAAACAGGGGGGAAGGGAGGAAGGAGAGAAAGAAACCAATAAGGGAAGAAAGTCACAGAAGATGAGCAGAAGGCAGAGACAAACCACCTCGCTTCTCCCAGCCCTGGTGGTAGGCATTCGCAGTCTGTGCCCTCAGCCTTTATCCCACGTCTCCACCACTCAGCACCTTCCTCTTTATCAGCGCCCCATCATAGACCTTAGCCATTGGGAATGTTGTTCTCTACGCTTCCTTATATCGTCTCTGCTCCCCCAGGGTCTCCAGCCTGTACAGTCAGGAAGTACTCTTATCAAAGATAAGATCCCCATAACCTCTGGACATCCCATGAGCAATTCTTTTAAACACTAATCTATTCATGTCCCTGGCTTCCTGGGGCTTTTAGGGCATTTCCTACATTCTCCACTAAGACCTTTATTTAAGGTTATGTGTAATGTGTCCAACCTCAGCTTCAGTATCTCATACCATTCATTCTCCTCTGCCTAGACTCCTCTCACTCAGTGGTACTGTGCCAAAGTTCCTTACCAAGCCAAAATTCCTTACCTCCAGCCTTCTCATCTTCAAGTCTCTGCACATTAATATTCTTCCTTTGCCATCCACACTTCTAAATACCACTCCTTGTTCACTGTTTAAAGAGGGCTTCCCTCCATCCTGGGCTATCTGTGTGCCCACAATGTGTCCTTGTGGCTCTTCAGGCAAACATGTGCCTTATCTCTCATTTTTAATGAGTTTTTTTTTTGTTTTTTGTTTTTTGTTTTTTGTGTTTTTGGTTTTTTGGGGTTTTTTTTGTTTTTTTGTTTTTTGTTTTTTGTTTTTTTCTATTTGAATTGGTACACAGGGCAGAGGCCATGTCCCTATCTTATGTGTCACTGATTTCTGAACCTAGTAGCATGCCTAACACCAAAAGCTCAATAAATCTATGTTGCCAAAATATGTCTTGAGAAAAATTGACTATACCTCAAAACTGCAGCTGAATGAGCTGAGAACTCGCCGTTGGAATCCCTCCAGTGCCCCTCTTCTGTTCAACCTGTGTCTAGCAAAACAGACGAGACCACTTTATAATAAACACGACCACAGAGTGTTCCATATTTCAAAGCAGCACCTGTGTCCTGTCAGAAGAACCAAAACAGCATTTGTTACTCTTGTGACAGGAAGACCCTCTTTGGGGACTTGCCTGGTGTCTGTGCTTTCTTTGTGTGTGGTCACTGTCCTGTCAAAACCAGTTTATGAGAAAGACTTTGATCTTAATCGTGTGCCCCCGGTGCCTGTGAGTTGGGAGCTCAGGCTGAGCACGGAGACCAAAGAACTGTCATCAGATCGCTCCCATGCCACAGCAGTATCTCAGTGACTATGCCATATACCCATAAAAAGCTGGCAGCCAGAAGCTGTGTATCCATGAATGGCATCTCTTCTGCCCATTCACAACTATGCGAAGTGATAGAAGTAAAAGAATCATCCGTCATTATGAAATTACCATAACTCTACAACCAGACTGCAAAGACTAACAAGGAAAAAAAATCCCCAGAGCTGTGCCCGGCATGTCATGAGCAGTGGCAACAGCCCTGGAATACAGATAGGCCCTCTCACGGTAATTTTGAAGGACAGCACTAATCCAAATGTGTTTAAAGGCTTCGTCGTGCTCAGACGTCTATCATGGATAAATATGGCTCCTTTCTTTTTTCTGTCCCCCACCTCTTCTCGAGTGTGGATGCCATTATTTCTTCTGGGATTAATTTTACCTTTCTTCAAAAATGGATGAAAAGCAGGCTCTCTCTCCTTATTGTAAGCGCCATTCTCTTCCAGGGATATATTCCTGGGTTTCCTCTTCATTATCACCTCTCTTACTAAAAGCAGTGTTTCCCACTGCCCTAAGCTTTGACACACTCACACTTACAGGGCAGAGGCTGCCACTCAAGCTCTCGCTATGAGAGAGACTGGGAGATAGCCATGGATCAAATCATGTCGCACAAATCACCCGCAATCACACAGTCAAATAGAAAGTACGCAACTTATCACACCTGTGCAAGCTCCGCTCCCCAACCCTGTCATTAGGAAGGCTTTTAGCTGCATGCTGTATACAAAGCCTAACAAGAAAAAATGTTCCCTCTGGAGATATTTAGGTTTCCTGTTCCCTTTTGCATCCTTTGTCCTAAACGGCAAGTGAGACGTCTCGCAAATGCATCTTCCAAACGAGCTCGGTTAAACCGAGAGTTATATCCTCATGCATTCATACCAGAAACGCCATAAACACTTCTTCTCCCCTGTTCAAGTTTTGGCTGTCGTCCTCGGCATGCCTACTTTACCCAGGAAGATGATGGATGGCAGTAGCCTCCCTTCCTGGAGCATCGTTCTGCCCTCAGGAAAGACTTAGCGGGGTACTTTCTTCATTGTTTTCTGTGTAGAGAAGTATAGACTCCAAACACTACAGGCGATCTTGGGTCCGTGGGTCTAGACATACCCCCCCCCCCCCGCTTCTGGAAGGGTTACGTTTAACGTGTATTTTTCACACATTGCATCACAGCTTCCTGGTACCGCCATGAATGAGTTTCAAGTGCAGGTCAGAGCTAACACGCATTGAATGATCACCGTTGGCCAATCACTGTGACGAGTACTTAGCCACACTGTCTGCTTCCATCCTCCAAAGAGCCCCTTGGGATAGAAACTATAATTAACTCCCTTTATATATGAGAAATCTGAGTGCTAAAGAGGTTAAATGATTTTTTTCCCTTAACCTTTAGGCCACTCTACTTTCGAGGCCCTGCCTGAGGAAATACAATGCAGTGTTTGACAAGACGTAGGAACCTTGAACATGTTAGGCCTTGTGACTGACAAAATATTTTGGTTCTGAGTTATTTTTAGACCGTATTTCTTACACATTTCAAGCTAGTTGTTTAGGTTTTTCTTCTTTGCTTCATAACCCCCTGAGGCCCATAATATCTTATCTATTTTAAGTGTAGCTGATAGAGAAATGACTCCATGTGTAAAGTGCTTATATGCAAGCATAAAGATGAGAGCTTGATGCCTCAGAGCCAAGGTGTCAAAAACCAAAAGCCAAGCCAGGCTTGGTGGCACATACTTTTAATCCCAGCTCTTGGTTGGTAGAGGCAGGTGGATCTCTGTGAGTTCAAGTCCAACCTGATTTACATAGTGAGTTCCAGGCCAGCTAGCATTACACAATGACCCTGTCCAAACAAAAGCAAGCAAGCAAACAAACAAACAAACAAACAAGCTGAGCACAGCATCGGAGACAGAGACCAGAAGATTTCCTAGCTCCTGCTGGCTAGTCATTCTAGCCAAAATCAGAAAGATCCAGGCCAGAGGCCTTATTTCATCATGTGGAAAATGGCTGAGAAAGACATCAAGATCAACATCTAGTGCCCACTCCTGTGCACACACATGTGCACAGGCCCTCACACCAACATGTGCACCCACGCACACATACAAGCCTTGCATGAGCTAGGTTACAGACTGTCATAACAATGAGTGCACTAGAAACCAAAACGAATTCCTCTTCTCTGCGTCACAGGGTACCTTGTCTGTCTTATCCCAGTGCCTACCACTACCTCCTGATGAAGACACTCCCCGTCCAGGCTACTCTGCCTGTCTTCTTTACCTCACATCTCCTACAGGGCCAGAATCACCAAGAGAAACTGGCTTCCCCCTCCCTGTGTCTTTGCAGGCCGTCAATCTAGCATGTCTCTGGGCTGTCCCTACGTTATCTGCTTCCACTCGAAAACCAAGCATAGGTTCCGACAGGGATGCCTAATGATAAATATATGGGTGTGGCATCGCTAACAAAGGCATAAGAACTAAAGACGTTTTGCTGTCTGTTTCATGACTCTCCCTCTGGATAGCTGGGACTGAACTTCATTGCCAGGGGGACACTGAGAAAACCTACCCCTAAAACTGTACACCAGGTGGGACAGAGACCTCCTCGGTCACCAGGGGAACACAGCAGAGGGACCAGCTCTGTGTCCCATCTCTCCTGCCTGCCCTCCCCCTTCCTCAAATTTTGGTTTTACCTTCAGGCTAGTCCCACCCCAGCAAATAGACCTGCAGAGTAGGAGAAGGAGATGGCTCCATGCAAAGCCACACAAGCCGGCACTGGCTGCCCTCTTCTGGGCAGGCTACTGTGACTGAATGGAAAGTTCTTGCATCCCCCCTCACTGTTTACCCATACCCACTGTGCAACTCTACACAGGGGCTCAATGCCTTCCCAACACAAGGTGTTGACTCAGGTCCACTCACCGGGCCACAAGGATCCACTTTTCAGATGAGAAGACTGAAGTCCAAGAGCCCACGGGTCCCATTTTCATCTCTTTCATTCTCCTGTGAATGTTTTCAGGATGAAATGGTACCAGCCTTCATCATCACCCAAGCACCATGTATTTATTATCCAACCTGTGTTTGCTGTCTAGCTAGTGCTGTCTGATGGGCTCCCACAGATATTCTAGAACAGCGGAGTTGTCAAGGAAAGTGATCTCACTGGGCCCGGCCAGGATACAGGTTGCTGCATGACAGAGCCTGGGTGCTGGAGGAGAGAGTCTGAGAGTCCAGAGAAGCATGGGGTCTAATAAAACTGCATCTTTCTTCCCAACGTGGGCCTTTCTTCCCAACATGCATTTCTCTGTGTACTCTACAGAGTCTCCTCTCTGCCAACCATGGCACAATGAGGATGTCTCAAAACAAACAAACAACAAACAACAACAACAAAAGAAAAATAAAAAACAACTGTGGTCCAGTGAGATTAAATAATGACCCAGAGGCATACACATTATGGAAGAAAAAGTCAGGAGGTCTCTTTTAGTCGGAAGATACAAATGGAGACGGCCTAGAGAATCCCACAGACTCCAGAGGAGAAGTGGGAGAGGCCTATCTCACATGTGACTCCTGAGGTGAGGCCATGCATGCAAAAAACACCAGGGGAAACAGGAAGGACTCAGCTCTTCCAACACAATAGCCGGAGCCTCGGGTACACCGTTGACAACCTCAGCCCAATACAGTACCATGAGCCTGGAGAAAACGGTGGATAAATGATGCCACTGAGCCTAACAAGAGCTCAGGTCCTTCACACACACACACACACACACACACACACACACACACACACGCACGCACGCACACACGCACGCACGCACACGCACACGCACGCACACACACCTTCATTCCAGAAGCCCACAAGGGATGCAGGATGAAGCACTGGCCTCCTGGGCTTTTTTCTAGGTGAGGCTCTTGTCAGGAAGAGTCCTTTTTCTTCTACCCTTGTTCTGTGCCTCTTGTGGACACACACACGCTTGTGCCTTCTTACCCTCATTACCAAACTGTGGGCCTTCAAGCTCTGGTTTTATCCGAGAGAAGCCATGAAAGAGTCTGTGCAAAGATGCAACTAGGAAGCAAAGGCGTCTTGTGGCTCAGAATCCAGCTTCTTTCAAATGCCTGCTATCAGAGTCAAGAAGTGGCTTCTAGAATCTCAAGGATAATAGGCAGCACTGTTATCTTGCAGGAAAAAAAAAAAAACCCTGCTATTATAGAAGCCTGTTACAGAGTCTCTGTTTGAGCCACCTGAGAGCCCTGTAGAGCAGTTGTCAGCCACAAGGTGGTCAGGCAACACCTGCAGGGCTGAGTCACTCAAGGACTGAGAAAAAAAAAAAAAAAAAAAAACCACTGGCCTGGTGGAGCAAGCCCAATGTGGCCTGGGTGGAACCAGCCAGCCACACAGATCATCATTCAGACAAAGATATTGACCAGTAGTAAGCGGACAGATAACATCAAAGGCTAAAAGGAGGAACCACATTTCCACAATGAGCCCAGAGCCTTGTGTGCCGCACACACGCATGAGAGCAATCATATCTTTGCCTGAGCATATTAGACTACTCCCCCTCAATGTACCCTGCCTGGCTCACCAGGATGCCCCTGGTCTTAGAATGTAGCCAGAGTGTGTAGTTGGGTAAAGATTGCAGATAAAGGAGAAGAGTTCTATGGTCTCCTGCAGCCAGCCAAGGGTAGAATCTATCCATCACCAGGAGCAGGTTAGTCACCAACCCACCTATGCCAAGTGTACTAAACAAGTCCTGGGTACCTTAGAAGTGCTGCTGTTGGTTGATTGGGCTAGCAACACCTGGAGTAACAGTAACCCTTCAGTTCCCAGAGCTTGATAGAAATGAAATCCATTCCTTTCTCATAGAAAATCAAACATGGGTGTGCCTGGTGAGTTCAGGAACCTACACACCCCTTCCACTCTGTGGCTCAGGCCTGTAATCCTACCTTGGAGTCCTTGGCATTCAACTAGCAGTGTAGGGAGAGGATGGAGGGAGGCACTTGAAGATTTTTAGGTATTATTACTTCTCACTTTCTATTGACTAGAATTCAGACCTCAAGGATGCTAGGAAATGCAGTCTAGCTGTGTGCCCACATAAAAGAGAAGTGCAACAAAGATGAGGGGGAGGAAGAGAGGGAGGGGGAAGGGAAAGAAGAGGAGGAGGAGAGGTAGGGGAGCAGGAGGGGAAGAAGAGGAAGAGGAAGGAAGAGAAGGAGGAATGGAAAGAAGAGGAGGGGGGAGAAGGAGGGAGAGGGATGGAAAGAAGAGGAGGAGGAAGGAAGAAGAGGAAGAGGACAAGGAGGAAGCAGCAGCCACGCAATGCAGCTCTCTTCTACGGGCATCTATCAGAGTGTCACTTGAGAGCTCATTAGCTGCTCTGGGCACAGATCAACCAGCATCTCCAGTCTTCATGACTCAAAGCTGAAATCAATTCCAGGATCTATTCTGAGGTGTGAATGTTTCATTCCCAAAAATTTTATGATGCAGCAAATTCTTAGTTTCTGGCAGAAATCATCCCAGAATCTCGCCAAACTTTCTCTTTTCTCAAAAAACCAAAAAAATAAGCAGGAAAAGACGACTTTGACAAGGCTTAAGACTGCCAAAAACAGCTTCAGCCCACAACTCTGGCTGAATGCTTCTGTGAGCCAGAAAACTCTCCCCCCAGCTGCCACTAAGACGATCCATATATCCCACCCACAGAGAGACACTCTGAGAAGACCACATCTTAGACTTGGAGTGCAATCTCCGAGAAGTTCCCCCAAAGGACTTTGACATGTAACTGTGTTTGGAAGACATTGACACTAAAATGACAGATCCACGTCTCTGGTGGGTAAGATGGGGAACCAAGAAGTATCTGGAGAGGAATTACTGACTGTCAGATTGTTAGCTCTGCCCATGCACAGTACTAGCCTCTTGCTAAGTTACAGGGTCTGAATGGCATTGAGAATACATGAGTGGCAGCCTAACCCACTAGCGTTGCACGGGCTCCCAAGGTTTCCCAGTTTCCAAGCAGTCAGGGCAACTTGAATGGGGGATGTGAGTTAGTAAGTCAGCCCTCAAGAAAAATTCAGATCTTAGAGAATGAGACCATTCATTCTAGGGACAGTGTCGGGGTAAGCAAAGGTCTAAAGGCAAGGATGCTTTCTCTTGTTTCTGGGTTGTGTCAAGGGACTGTGGGTAGCCATCTTAAGCAAGAGGGAATGGTATGAGGCCATGTGCTTTGTGCTGTGAGGATAGGTAACAGGACCGTGAAGCCCGCTGGGTTGACTGGAGCCTTGAGTCTGGCGGAGGCCCTTGGGCAAACCAAATGTGAAATTATTAGAAGCACGGAGTGGAGCTCAGAAAAGGGAAGTTGGGAAGGCATCACAACAGAGGCCCCAACTTCTGCTGCCTTCCAAGAGTTGTTCAGGGGCAGCTTTGGAGTTGCTCTCTGAGAAGGGAGAAGATAGAGCTGGTGGCTCAGCATGCTGTGCCCACCCAGGCATCGACATACGCAAATCAAACCCTCAGAACTCTAGGAGGATCTGGCCCTGCTTCCTCTCTCGGAAAATAGCTCAGATCATTGGAGCAAGGAGTAGAGTAGTAATTCTGAGACTTTAAATCCCATCTCTGATGCTGATTTACTGTGACGTCTGGGACAAGCTGTTGCTTTGAATCGCTGTTTCCACAATCAAGAGCATGGAGCACTGAGGCAGATCAGGCCTGTGTGTCTCGTTTAAGAGGCAGTTGTTCAAAATGGCACTACGTGACCCGCCTTTATGACAGTGAATGTTCAGATCTGCTCAAGTTTTTGTTTTTTTTTTTAATTTTTGTTTTTTTTTTTTTGGTTTTTTTGTTTTTGTTTTTGTTTTTTTTTTTTGGTAACATCCATAGTTCAGTTTACAAGTCAACAGATGTGTGTGTATTTTTCACAACCCTTAATGCCTGTGAAAATGAAGTCCTTTGTCCTCAACCCTTCTCCCTCCAGGCACAAAGTCTAGGATCTAAGGGATAATTGAGCCTCTAATATTTGGAGCAAAGCAGAATCCAATTGAACATATTTTGTCCTCCGGGAGGAGCCTCGTTGACATAACTTCTATCTTCACTTCCAGGAAAACGATTGACACGTCTTCCTTTCCACACGCGTCCTGGGCCCACATTGTCAGCTGCCCGACTGGCACCTCATGACATCACAAGGCAACTCTCATGCGTACTTCTATCCTTAGCTCCACCGCCATTCTCCTAGATTTCTCAAAAGCCTTCCTTGGGTTTTTCTCTCACCAGTGACAACCAGCGTGTCCCCTGGCTTGAATAGACTTTAGCTGTGAAGAGGTCAGAAGTCCCATAGCCACTGAATAACGTGAATTACACAATATCCAAACTCCTAGGACAAGACCTATGCTCTACACTCCTATCTGACTCATAACATGAGCAGACAATCTTTGCTCCAAGGCAAAGGATGATACGTGTAATTTGTCATGCTGCCCAAGGAAGGGCAGATTTATCATTAAGATAGAAATTAAACAGAAACAGTGAAGTACAAGTTCTTATCCTGGAAAAAGGCAGTGTGAAAATTCTAAGATAACACCTATTCAGTCCTTGTGCTTTGCCCAGGACCCCACCAAGTCTGTAGCTCTGACTTACTCTACAACAGTAGTCTGAGAGTCGGTGCCTTCCACTTCACCTCCAGAAAGATGTTCTTCTCAGGGAAGAAGGAAGCTCAAACCATCCTTTTCTTGGGGCCCTTCATTGTTGGGAAGCTGCCTTATCTGGTGCCATCTCTGCCCTCCAGGGCACACATCAACGGAGACAGACGCAAGAAGTCCTTGTGGAGACTCTCTACAGGTCCAGAGATATAGGAGTGGACAGCCCAGTCTTTAAGAAGGATGGACTTGGTACCTTCTAACAGAGATAGTTTTCCACAGCCCCAGTTGTTCTGAAGGGCTTGTTGAACAGTGTGTATGACATTACATGAGATTCAATGGGTTGGGTGGTTCTGCCACAGATGGCAGAAAGCACAGCCTGGGAAATGAGAGGCCTGCTTTTTCCTAGTGGGTACCTGGCCAAGGCAAACGATGCTCCCTAGAGATCTCAGACATTCTTCATCTCCTTTAGTGGATTCTTGCATGCATGCCTCTGTGTGGGAGCGAGTGAGCAAGTTAGGGTGGGGATATGTTTAAGTGGGTAAGGGTATTCTCATTTTCTTTCTCTTTCTCTCCTTCTCCTCCTCCTTCCCTTCCCCCTCTTCTTCTCTACCTCCATCACTCTCCCCTTAACTCCCTTTTACACTCTCTTCCTCTCACCCAGTGCTTAGCCTATGGACCAAGCATTTTATCTCTTGCTGCCTCCTCTGCTGGTCCGGAGCTCCATAAAGTAAGGTCCTCTTCCCTTCGCTCGCTCCTTTACCCCTCCTTCCCATGCCAGCGTGTGACAGATATGACACAGAATGAGGGGGTGAGATAGCATAGAAAGAACTTACTGAAGATTGTCTTCTCCCTGGCTGACATCTCTAGTTTCTCCTTCCCAGGAACCCTTCAGTGTCATTTCACACACACACACACACACACACACACACACACACACACGAGCACAGAAAGCCCATGCTCAGGGGTGGGGAGATGGCTCAGTGGGTCAGAATATTTGCCACGCTCCTGCGAGGACCTGAGTTTGAGTCTCCAGTACCCATGCAAAGCGTTGGACTTGCTGGTGTGCACCTGTAACCCAGCACTAGGGAGGACGGATGAGTCCAGAGAGTCACTGGAGCTTGGCGGCCACAGCCTAACTCCAGGTTCAGGAAGAGACTCTTTCTCAAGGAAGAGAGGTAGACAGAATGTCTGCTGTCTTCCTCTGGCCTCCACATGCCACACCAAAGAAAATCCAAGCTAACGAAGCGGAAAGCCAACGATCGGAAGGAAGCCTTGGCCTGTGGGTGTGGAAGGGTTTCTCTAATTCTCCAGGCAGTTTATCTGAAGATGTGTTTGCTTCTTTCCAGAAGGTTCCCTCACCACAACTAGCCTGGTTGAGCAAGAGAGAACTCTCTGACCCTTGGCGGCCCTAGAGACTCCGTATTGACTCTTCTCGCGGTGTTATGCCCAGAGGAGAAAGCAAGTCTTGAGGTAGTAAATTACCTCAGAGTGTTGGGCTTGTGGCTGCAGGAACATTCCCCAATTTAGCCTGACCTTCAATGTGGTGTATTCACAATCACCAAGAGTCGCAGCATATGAATACATACATGTCCAGCCCCTGCCCAGTCAGATGCAACCAGGGTGGGTCGTGAGAATCCAAAGCTGCATCACCCCCCCCCCCAAGTCCAGCCCTCCTCTGCAGCCGGTAACTGAAGTCAATTATGCAGATAATAGCGTGGATGTGGCGGGGCTTTTTCATCGAAGACATTATTCTAATAGAAATGCATGCCGCGACCCCAGCCTTGTGACAGTCCATTTCAGAAGACTTTTACTGAACAAATCAACTGCGCAATAAGAAACGGGAGAGAGTGGTTTTCTCTCTCTCTCTCTCTCTCTCTCTCTCTCTCTCTCTCTCTCTCTCTCTCTCTCTGTCTCTCCGTCGCTCCCGCCAGCTCTATCCTGAGCAGCCAGGTCCCAGACAAGCCCCAGCTGTGAAAATGGGCCCCCCTCCCCCTCTTTGTTGGATCCTACTAAATGACCAGGGAAGGAATCTGAGCCAGGGTGCCCCATCCATCAAATGCCTCTTACACCACCGGCATCTTCTCCCTCTCACCAAAGCCTTGTTATTCCCTCAGTCCACATTCAGATGCACACCTTTTTGTCAGCTACTTAGAATCATTAAGTAAACTTAATTAGGTTTGTCAATCCCCGAGGCTGGGAGGATTGCAAAGAAGGCCTCATACTCACTGCCCATTAACAGTCTGTTGCCTGAGCGAGATGGTGCGGTTTTTTTTTTCTGAGCTGTGCGTGAGCAGCATCCCCATGCCCTCTGCAAAGATCTGCTCCGTGAGTGACAGGAAGCACCCACTTCCAGAGCTGCCTCCTGGAGACCTGGCCTGGCCCGTGGCCCAAAGGATCACCTCCCAGAATCCTCCTGAGCTAAGTTTCAACAGGCTGTCTATAAAGCTTGCCCAAGATGGAAAGGTGGATGCATTCGTATGCAAAAGCAGGCTTGAGTCAAGACCTCTAGCCAAGTGTGGTTTAGACAAGAAAAAAAAAAAAAAAAAAAAAGTGAGACCAGCATCGACTCCTTAACCAGATGTCCCACTGGGGAAGAGGAAGGCTCTTCTAGCCATGGAGACACCGCCTCCCTCCCCATCCAGAGTGAAAGTGCTGGGGTCGGGCCACAGAGGTAACCTGTGTGATTATCAATCAGTCTGATGTCGCGTTAGCAATAATACGCCACAGCCTTGCTTCCCGTCAGTCCTAGAACGTTCTACCCGTACTCAAGAGTATGTGCAGGACCTAAGGTCTTAGGAATAAACTCTGAGGAAGGGCCTGGTGTCTGTATCTTTGGGGAAGTGACTGTAAAAGAGTAATTGGACCGGAGGGACTCAGAGCCAGGGGGAAGGAAGTCTTGCTTGTCTCTAGCACGGAGGGGCTTCCAGAACCTCTGCTCTTCGGTTTTGCTAGAGACACACAACCAGGCAGCATCCAAAGCAGAGAAGCCTAGATCGCAGCTGGCCTGGTCTCATCTCTCGGCCAATTCCCTCACAGAAGATGAACTTCTGGAACCATCCCCAGTGTGCCATGCATGCCCCATCACCTGCCGCTCCAGACTCCGTTCCCCCCATGGCCTCCACTCCACCTCCGTCCTGCCGATACCTGCCACCTCTGTCTGACCCTCATCTACACGTGTCCCACCTGTCCCCTTACCTGAGTCTCTGGCCCCAGAGTGAACCGGGGTACCCTCACGTGTGTTCATGGTGCCATCTGATTGAGGCTTCCCTGCCTGTCCCGAGTGCCCCTGCCACAAAATATGGGCAGCTTCCGGTGTCCGTTAAATGCTTTCAAGCATCAGTTTCCACCGCTTTGCACTGAAAGAATGCTTTAGAGACTCTTGTGCTTAATAAGCATTGCAGCCCCGGCTTAGATCATCCCATCTGTGCTAAGAGGCCTGGTGGTGGCTGTTGGGAACTCTGTAGCTCTAACTTCTCAGTCATGAAGGATGAAAGCAGGCGAGGTGACTAGAGGTTTCCATCGGGGTCTCTGGAGGGAACGCCGGAGAGCTCGTCCCTCCCCCTGCTCCAGAGGCACACGGTCACGTATTCCCTTGCACCTGACGTCCTCCAAGAAGGGGTGCTGATGATGTAGCTTAGCACCGAGATGAACATGTAGCCTGGCTCCTCAGCATGTGGGTGATGGATAAGGAGAGGATGACCCAGGGGGGAGAACGAGAGTGTGTGTTGCTATGGGATCAACGCCTACTCCAGTGTAGGATATCTCACATTCCCCACCAAAGAACATGATGCTTTCTAGTCACTTTGAGTAGCTTTATAGTAATATTTATTAGTAGTAGTAGTAGTAGTAGTAGTAGTAGTAGTAGTAGTAGTAGTATTTATTACTATTATGTGTTGATGTTATTGTTGTTTTGTTGCTGTTATTGTTTGGTTTGGTTAATTTGGGATATTCTGTTTTATTTTGTTCTTTTGAGACAGGTTCTCATGTCGCCTAGGCTGGCCTCAAACTCACTGTGTAGTGAACATGGCCTCAGTCATTTCTCCTTTAGAATGAAAACATCCGGGCCTTCTAACTGTGGCCTTTACACTGAAAGGGTTAGATATGACCAGGTTTTATAAGACAGATGAAGGCACAGGCCTGTGTGGGGAGTAGAGCAGTTGATAATAATTGGTCCCAAACACATTGTTCAGATAAGAGTCCACTTCTCATTTCAAGGCTATTCTCCAGTGGAGTAATAACTCTCCTCCAACCAGAAAGGACTAAACCACCTTCTACCCCTTCTAAGCGCTGACCAGGGTTACCTGCCCAGTCATGATGGGAGCTTCCCCCCCCCCCTCGGTTGTGATTCATGATGCAGGCAAGTTCCAGCCTTGTCTCATCAGAACGGGACATGGGCATCTGCAAGGCTCACACTAAAGAAAGGCATTACATTACACACACACACACACACACACACACGCACACGCACACGCACACACACACACACACAAAATTGCCTTAAAAGAATCTCATGAGGTTGTAAATAAGCTTATGATTTTGTGTTGGGCCATGGTTATATGTGGCCTGGTTTGAACATACAGGGAAATTTCACTCCCTTGCTGAGCTGACGTCCAGAGAAACAAAAGGCCTTTCCCCTTCACACTTCTTCCTGTGTGCCGCTTCTACCTCTGCCTCTGTCTCTCCTCCACCTTCTTGTCCAGTACCTACCCTGGCCCTGGCCTACAATCCTACAGTTTTGTCAGCTACATATCTCTCTCTCTCTCTCTCTCTCTCTCTCTCTCTCTCTCTCTCTCTCTCTCTNTCTCTCTCTCTCTGTCTCTCTCTCTCTCTGTCTCTCTCTCTCTGTGTGTGTGTGGGGGGGGTGTAAGTAGATACATACATACATACATACATACATACATACATAGGTATGTAGGAAGAGAGAGAGAGAGAGAGAGAGAGAGAGAGAGAGAGAGAGAGAGAGGCCTTTCTCTCCTGCATGTCTGTGTCTTATCTCTCTCTCCCTCTTTCTCTATCTCTCCCTTCCCTTCCTTATTTCCCAACAGCTTTAGCAAGCTATAATTTACATGCCATAACATTTACCCATTTTTAAGTGTGCAAGTCAATGACTTTCAGCAAGTTTCTAGAATCTACAAAGAGTACTACAACCCAGTTTTAGAACATTTCCATCACCCCAAAATGAGGCTTCGTGCTAGTTAGCAGTCAATATTGTTCCACGGCTAGCCCCAGGCAAGCACTAATCTGCTCCCTGTCTCTACGGATTTGCCTCTTCTAGATGATTCCTATACAGAGAATCACTCAATATGAGGTCTTTAACTTACTGTCTGCCTTCTTTAACTTTGCATAATGCTTTTGAGAGGCATCTATTTTACAGCATGTCTCCTAGTCCATTCTTTTTTTATTATAGATTAGCATCCTGATGTGTGGCTATATAACTGCATGAGCTGCATCCATCCAATGATTGACAGCCATGGCTTCCCCCTCTTATTATTTCAACATCCACACCAGAGGCTGCACACTATTCTTCGGGTCATTCTGGATCGACTTTCTGAAATCTGGGGAAAGAGTCTTTAGGGCTCTCGGGACACAGTCACTTTATCGCAGAAGGGGGTGGTTGACTGATGACAGCCTTCCAGGAAGGAGATTTCCCAAGAAAACAAAGCAGGAAACAAATGAGTCCGAGGCCTCTTTCTGTTTATCTCAGTCTAAAGCTTCTCTGACTGTAGTCAGAGCACCTGCTCCTCTAAGCCATGGACAGGCTGGAAAGAAATATAATCGCGGTGAGTTACTAGCCATACTTTATGGCCTGCTGTGGTTTGATTACAAGCTCTCCTGGGGAAAAAAACTGTCGATCATCTAATATTTCACAACCAACTGGAAAATAGTAACTGATACCGGACAAGACTCAGGATGCTTGATACGTCTGTTGCACAAGAAATTAACCCTTGAGTTGCCGGCTGACAGAACAGAACCACCAAAGAAGCCCAGTTACTTGAAGCAACGGAGACTCTGAGGGGTTCTCTCCAGCCACTGGTATCATACAAAAGCACTTTACCGCTTAAATAGTGGCTGCAGCCTGCCCATAGGTGAACGTGAGCACAATGTCAAGCTCGCTCACTTCTGTCCACCATGCATGCCCAGAAAGCAAAAGTCAGATATCCAAACCAGCTTTAAAGGCCTCATGGCTGCCATAGCTGGGATGGGGCCTCCCTTCTAAAGGGATGTGCTCTGTGATGGAGCAGTGGGAATCGAGAAAGGCTGGTTCCCTGCCCTCTAACTGATGGGTTGGCATCGGGTAGGGATGATCAGTCTAAATTTCTGTTCACTAGGTCAGCACACGTGTGCCTTGGATCCTGGGACTTGACTTACCCTAGTGGTTCCTAACACACATTCTTCTTAACATCGTACAGGTTCTGGCTGCAGATAGTCACATGGTGGGGTCCAGGGTCCAGGGCAACCGTGGGATTTGACAACATTTCCATCAGCCTCGACTGCTACCTCACCAGTGAGTTGGCCCTGGCACTTTTTTCCCTTAACCCAGTGACCCATGGTCTCAACTCTAGTCCCCCAATCTCAGTGACCTATGGTATTACCTCTGGCCCCCCCAATCTCCGTGACCTATGGTCTCACTTCTAGAGTCCTAATGTCAGTGACCTCTGGTCTCACCTCGAGTCCTCCCATCTCAGTGACCTATTGTCTTACCTCTAGACCCCTAATCTCAGTGACCCATGGTTTCACCTCTAGTCCCCCAATCTCAACTATCTTGCCTCTCCTACCTTCCTCGGTGAAACCTCATCTCTCTCCCTAAAACTGACTCCACCCTAACTCATCCCTAAATCTTCTCTTTTCTAGTCAGTGGGGAGGAGAAAATGCCCCTGAATTCGGTACCCAAATCCAGAAATCTGTTTGAGAAAAACCCCAACAAGGAGCCAAAATCCTGGCAAAACATATCAGGACCAACTCCCATCTTCGACCCTACAGGTAAGGGTTACTCTGTCACAGCTGACACATTTAAAGAGCATCATTTCTTGCTGTGGAAAGCAGAAGAATGGTGTTGCGGTCGGGATGGGCACTGCGGTGAGAAGAAAATGGTTGGTCTCCAGAAGAGGCATCACTGTCTGTGTTATAGGATCCCCTAAAGAAGCTGTGGGGGTCTCTCATCACTTAAGCGATGGAAACTGCTGGAAAGCTCCAACACATAATGTGGGGTTCAAGCTATGGCCACTTGTTAAGATGCCTACAAATAGGCAAATATATTAGAGGTGGAGGCAGGAAGATGATGAGTTTGGCCCCACCCTGACCTTCACCTTTTAGGGACAATGGAGATGGCTCGTTCTGTAAGGTGCTTGACGTGTAAGCTCCAGCCCCCAGGTCAAATCTCAAGTATCCATATAACCAGCCAATCACAGTAGCACATACCTATCATCCTAGCATTGAAGAGTTAGAGATAGGGGGAATCCCTGTAGCTTGGTGGGCAGCTGGCCTTACTGAGTGGGTGAACTCTAGATTAAGTAAGAATCTTTGTATCAACAAATAAGGTAGAGTTGTCAAAGAAGACATCTGACATCAACCTCTGGCTTCTGCATCCATACACACACACACACACACACACACACACACACACACACACCACATGCATCAGAGGTCTTAGTCCCTAGACCCCACCCAAAAGCCCCTGAGATTCCCAGATGACATGAGGGCTCTGGTCCATAGCTGACTGGCACTTCTCACATGAGAACAGGAACAACACATAGCCCACCACATCTCGTTATGTACATCTTGATTAGAATAACAGCATATAGATGGTAAGTCTGCAATTTCTACTTACAAGGTGGACTCCAGGTCCCACGCAAAGTACAAAATAATTAGAGGCTCGTGGCTTTGACAACAAATTTGTGAGCTCTCAGCTCATTAGCTAAATTTTAGTTTTGCTTAGTTTTTTCTTGGGGGGGAGGGGGAGACAAAAGCTGCTTGAATTGCCTCTCTCCAGTGCCTGATTCCTGCCTGATCTGGCAAAGATACCAAGCTGAAGAAAGGGGTGTGTGTCTCCTTCCCTCTCTCCCCTCCCTCACTTTTAAAGCACTCACTGCTCAAAACTTCCAACTCTCCCAGAGCCTAGCTGGGAACCTAGCCTAGAGAACTCTGTCCTAACAGCTGCATAGTTCATGGAAATACATAGCCTGTAGCTCACAGCCTGAGTGGGGACCTTCCCTGTCACCCAGTCAGTCCCTCCTGCCCCTCACCCCCCCGGGGATTCACCTGTGTTTACTGCCCTGTGACAAACTTGCACAACTCACAAATCCATAAATGTAGGAGGGAGGGCGCACTTCCCTTTTCATTCTGTGCTAAGTGAACATGGAGGCATCCCCAGCCCTGGCCTCGCCACCAGCAGGGACTCCAGAAACATCTACTGATTGATTGGTGAGCATCTGGAAGCACGAGAGCCCCGGTTCTCCAATGTCAACAGCCACAATGCTATAACCAATAAACATTTGGGGAGCGGTGGTCTACCCTGCCTGAGTCTGGGTTCATTGCCACATAACTCCCGCTGTCCCAGAAAGGATAATCAATAATGGCCCATTGGACACTCCTGACAAATGAAATCATGGGAACTGGGAAAGGGCTATAATTCCCCCACCATCTCCAAACAGAACTCAAAGCAGACCCCAGCTAAAACACCAGGCTGTTCTACTGGGTGACATCACCTCAGAACAAGGTAGGCAACTGGTTCCAGGTCAAAGGGGAAAAGAGGATATTGAACCTAAGATGTCTAAGAGTGGCCTTGAGGCTCCCGGGAACTGCTCTATGACACTGAATAGGGAGCCATTGTTTTTCTAAGAGCCCAGTACCACATCAGGAGCTGCTTAGGGAGAGAGGAAGGGGCCTCAGCTTCCAGAACCCTTCCTTCATGTGCTCTGTTGCCGGAGATATTTATCCACCTTGTCCCATCTCAGTGTCGAGCCATCTAAATGTGTATTGGGGTACAGAGGGTATCTCTATGGAGGGTGAGATTTCTGCTAAGGAGGCCACTCTTCACAGGCATGTCTCACAAGTCCCTGGACAAAAGGGGAGGGAGAGAGGAGAACAGAGGGGAAAGGGGGAAGGAAAGAAAAGAGGAGTGGTATAAGGGAAGGGAGGGAGGAAAGGACAGGGAGTGGAAATCAGACAACGCCTGCCAGTGAGCTAGGCTTTTTTACTAATTAACTTAGCCTCATCCTGGGGTAGTGACTTTTACTCCTATCGAAGGGAGAAGAAAGACGGAATAAAGGGCCAGACTGTGAGGACATGGCTGCTAGCCAGTGGGGCCTGGATGTGAACCCACAGTCTGTAGTCCTTTGACCAGCTCAGCCGGCCACTGCTGGTAACGAGATCTCCAATCAGAGAGACGTGCTGTGTAAAGAGGAGGCAGGGGGACAGACACACCTAAGAGCCCCTGCCTGCGCAATAGTCAGCTCCCAAGCCCTCTGACAAAGAATGAAGGCGACAAGATAATAAGAATTTCTCTCCAAAGTTCAGCACTGTCAGTTTGCACTGAGGTTGGAACAGGGGTGGGGGGGTGGCATCTCAGCTCTCCTCCGGGCAGTCAGCAAAGAAGCAACGGAACACACAAAGCCCTGTGAAACCAGGCCCTGAGAAAACCATTACTGCCAGTGTTCCCCCCAAGCTCCTGTGTGTCCCCTCCAGCCAGCCAGGCTCGCTCCAGGAGACTGAGCAGCTGGGGAGGGGAGCCTCCGGCCTAGAGGCAGGGAACCGAACCGCCTGACCAGGTTGTGCTTCTCGGAAGCCTCTGAGTCACTTTAGCTTAATCGGATGAAGAAGCTGGAGGAGAAAACGGGGGTGAGTATTAAGTCCTGGGAAATTGCGTTTGTCAGCTTTGCACATGCAATTACGCTAACCAAATGGTTGGGCTAATGCAATTAGGGCTACAGAGTCAGCCTCTTCCCTTCCCAACCCCTCCCTCCAGCCCTAATTCTCTCCACCTCCCTGTCTCTGTCTCCACCTCAGTGTCTGTCTCTGTCCCTGAGCAGGTGCAATCGGGCTTTGCTGTGCCCCCTCCCTAAGAAGTCTAGTTGAGGATTTGAAGACGCTGTCCTCGCCTTCCCTCTGCTATGAGCTTACATGTGGCACAGGCAGGACCCAATGAAACCCAATGCCACAATTTTGGAGTCCTAGGGGAAAAAAAATATTACAATGGATTTACTTACCAATTCCAAGTATGCTTCTTGAGCAAAGAGGAAGGAATACAGAATTGTGTAGAAGTCTGTAAGGTGATTCAGATAGGAAAAGTACTTCCTGGGCAAACCCGATGACCTCAGTTGGATCCCTGGAACCCGAGATGGAAGAAGAGAATCAACTCTAGAAAGTTAACTTCTGATCTGAACACAAGCACGAGTGTATATGCATACATACATACATACATACATGCATACATACATACACACACGTGCACACATGTGCACAGGTACACATAATAGTGAGATAGATAGATAGATAGATAGATAGATAGATAGATAGATAGATGCAACTATGTCTTATATATAATATATATTTATATATCCTGAAAAGAACTCTAGACTCAGAGTCAAAACCTCCACTTTCTGTCCTGGTCAATTCACATTAACTCTGGTCCTATGGTTGTTAAACCTCACAGGGCCTTTACATGGCCTCTGCATGCCAGTAAACACACAGCTCCTGTGGGAGAAGCTCCTGTGAATAGATAGCAACCGATATCCTGCCATTTCAAAGAAGTCAAGGTTTGAGGGACTGGGGAGATGGCTCAGTAAAGTGCTTGCCACAAAATCATGAGGACATGACCTCAGTCTCCAGAAGCACATTTTAAAAAGCTAGACACGCTGATAACCCTAGCACTAGGCAAATACCGGGGTGATCTGACCAGCCAGCCACATCAAATCAGTGAGCTCCAGGCAAATGAGAGACCATCGCAAGAAACAAGACGGAAGGTTGACCTCTGGTTTCCACACTCATGCACACACGTGTGCATATGCATACACATGCATGGACATATGTGCATGTTCATATATACTTGCACATGCATACACATGCATACACACATGTGCACATGCATACACACATAAGCACGTGCATACACACATGTGCACATGCATATGTATACACACACATCTGCACATACATGTATGTACATACACACTCACACACACAAACACATACACACACACACACACACACACACACACACACACACACACACACATACAGAGTCAAGTTTAAAGCATTCCAGCCCCAGCTCCATGATTCCAGGGGCTGAAATGATGTGGAATAAGGGAGCCATTGCTTTCCTTGGCCCTTCTCTCCAATTAAGCCATGGCTGAGCTAATGTGCCCAGAAGTCATGGTGACAGACTGTCCATTTCCACACATGCTCCTACGATTCAAGAACAGATGCCAACCCCAATGAGAAAGTTCTGTGTGTTTCCTATAAATTGATTGGGTCTATTTCTTCTAAATGCATTATCATTCACTCAGAACAACTATCAGAGTTAATAGAATTTGTAGCTAGAGCCATTATGCTCCAAGCACGCCCTTCCAGGGATGACAGCATTGTTGGAAGGAAGTCTTTCCAAGGCCCAGCCCCTCTTTCATAACCTTTTCATTTGATGGGGAGTCTTTTTGTGCCTCAGAGGCTTCCGTATTCAGACTCCGTAAGCTGGGCCAAGTTCACTATAGGGGCACATTATAGTGGCACACCTCACTGGTGAAGTATCTTTCCCTTCTGGCTGGCCGCATTCCTGAATGAAGAGTATTGAATAGAATTCTAAAGCATTCTGTGGCCAAGAGGTGTTGTAGACAACCCCGTGGTAGGCTAGGGATGGGAAGGAGGCCAAGTTTCCATCTTTAGCTACAGCTCTTCACTGGGTACTAGTTTGGAAGGCAGGGAGTTCCAAGTTATAAAAATGTCCTAAGACGAGGGTAGGAGACCAAGAATGTCCACTCACCATGGAGGACACCATATTAGAAACTTGGTTAAAACTCTATAAGTAGCAGCTTCCCCGTGAAAGTCTACTCGTGGACATTCTCAGGAACTTGCCCGCTCGAGAAGCATCCTCACTGCATCTTCATCAGGGTCCCCTGTCTGAAAGAGGCTGCCCGTATGTGCTGCCCAGTGAAAATACAGATTCCTGGGCTCCTACCTCCCTGTGGGATCTCTGAAAAGGGAGGTTAAAAATCTGCATTTCTCAAGCCCTTCAGGAGTGTCTCATTAGCAACAAAGGTTAGAAGAAACCCAAGGCTTCTCCACCTTGGAGAAGGCGGTGAGGTGGTATCAGAGTCACAGGGCATGCATCTTTCAAGGTACTGTCTTTCATCAGTAAAGGCCTAGTGTCATAGGGCGCTGTTCCTCGGATGTTGCTGGGAGCCATGAGCTGGGCTGGGCTGAGTGGCTGGCTAGCTCACTTGTTGCTGCTATGGTATTAGCCCCTTACAGACTCAGGTTTACAGAGATTAAGTGACTAGCCCTAAGTTACACATTTGTAAATGGCTTAAAGACCTAGTTCTTAAGACTCATGTAAAAAAAAAAAAAAAAGTAACATTTTCTAAGCCTTTTAACACCTACAAGAACAAAGCTGACATAAAGCAACCTTTGAAAGGTCCTGTTGTTGGAAAGGTCTAGAACGATCTTGCTATTAAGAAAAAACCCTTTCCCTCCCCCTGCCCTGTTTGTCATGTTAGTTTTTGCCTAAACGGACTACACCTGGCTCTTCACAAACACATCACACTAGTACACCCACACACACAAAAAGGCTAATCATTGAAGCTCTCTGGCATACTCCCCATGTACCCCAGCCATCAACCAGTAAGTACACCCCTGCTAACACCCACTCAGTTGGGGGAATGGCTCTTTAAGGAGTGGCATGCATGGTATCATAGATACAGTCCTTGAGACTCATTCAAAGACCAGACATTGCCCTGGTCTACTTCCCTGCTGTTGAGCCTTGTGCTGTATGCCCTGTGTTTTTCTGGCTTAGATTATCACCTATTCAGAATTATCATAGCAGTGTTTATGCATGAAGCACCCACCTTAATGAGGCTTAGGCATTCCCGGTCCGTGCACAGGTTTCACACACTCTGAATTAACATGTCATTCTTCATTTAGGTGTGTCTCCCTTCCCTGGGAGCTAGTGTGGCCATGCACCAGGAAGAGAGGTGGTGTGGAACTAATGTGTGATTCATGATTCTCATCACTGAAACCAACAAGTTTCTTTTAGTGGAAGTGGCTTCGCACGCTGGGGGAGCCAGTCAACATCCCCAAGGGGTGGCCAACTCTAATGACCAGGGTCAGCTTGGTGGCCAGGGAAGGGGACCTGCTGGTAGTAATTGCACAAAACTAAAGACTGGGTTAAAAGCAACCTGCTTACCAGAGAAAGTTTCTCAGTGTATCCTGGGGATCTGAACTCTGGCCCTCATGCTTATCCAGCAAGTGCACCCCCCATACACACTGTAGACCACCATCTCACCATTTATATCCTACATGCTTTCATTGCTCATAGACCTGCAAATACTAAGGTCATGCAATGTCTCTCTCATTTTATGCTTGAAGGCCTCTGAGGATGGATATTAGTTGAAAAAGAAATTTAGCATAGTGTGTGTGTGTGTGTGTGTGTGTGTGTGTGTGTGTGTGTGCATGTATTTGGTTTATGTGGGTGTGGCTTCATGGGTGCACAAAGAATGTGTATGGAGATCAGAGGACAATCTCAGGTGTCAGTCCTCGTGTACCTTCCACTGTTTTTTGAGAGGTGGTCTCTCGTTGGCCTGAAAGTTTACCACATATCCCAAGCTAGCTGGCCTATGAGCGTAAAGGCATGCAGCCGTCTCCACCTCCTGTCTCAGCTTCACTGGTATAACAGGCATATGCCACCACATCTGGCTTTTGTGAGCATAGGTTCTAAAGATCTGGACTCACATCCTTATACTTTACCAACTGAACCATTTGCCCAGACCCTAGATAATGCAGTTTTTAAGCACAGAAGACTCAGGTCTAAAACCTAGCAATGCCAATCACTTTAGGCAACTCCCTTCTCCTTCTGTATCATCCATTTCTTCATATCAAAAGGAGTGTTTTTTTCTGGTCTGGTAAGACGACTCCACAGCTCAAGAGCTTGCCGCACAGGTTCAGGTCCCCAAAATCCACGTTAAAGCTGGGGAGGTGGGGCCGTCCATCTGTAGTCCCAGCTTGTAGAAGGTAGAGACAGAGGACCCAAGAGCAAGCTGGTCAGCCAGACCAGGCAAAGTAGTGAACGTCACACCCTGCCTCAGCACATGAAGTAAAGAGAGATTGAAGAAGGCACTCTATGTCAACCTCAGCTTCTCCACATTCGGGTGGGCAAATGTGCAGGTGTACACACATAGACACACACATACTCAGAAAATGAGTTTTCTTTTTTTTTAAAAAAAAGTTTTGTTGGTTTTTTTTTTTTTTTATCTGAGTACACTGCAGTTGTCTTCAGACACACACTAGAAGAGGGCATAAGATCTTATTACAGATGGTTGCGAGCCAGCATGTGGTTGCTGGGACTTGAACTCAGGACTGCTGGAAGAGCAGTCAGTGCTCTGAATTGCTGAGTCATTACTAGTAGTCAATCTCATAGACTTTCTGTAAGGACCACGTGAGTTACTACCTGTCAAGGGTTCCAAAGGGTGTCTAACTTAAGGTGCTAGCGAGCCTTTCTGATTTTTCCTGTTGTGTGATTGGGAAACGTGAAGGTCAGGATGTAAATAACTCACCCTACCATCTCTCCACAGAGTCAGAGTTCAACATCAAGGCTGCTTAGCCCAAAGTGTTTCCCACAGTGCATTCATGCCTGTCAGAGCAATAGCAAACACAACCCAAGTGCTGGCCAGCATTAAGGCAGAAGGCTGGTTTCCAGAGTTGGGGTTGTTTTTTGTTTGTTTGTTTGCTTGCTTGCTTGCTTGCTTGTTTTTTCATACAGGGGATTCAGTTTAACATTTAGTGCACCAAACAACACCCTGAATGCCAATTCCACAAGAGCCTGTGTTTTTAGTGAAACAAGCCTGCGTTGAGTATGTATACTGTGCCAAGGCCTGTGGCCTGCAGCCAAGCACTGCTCTTAGCGACTGTCCCACCCAGAGATGGTCCACACAGGCCTCCTAGCAAGCCACTGTTTTCCCCTAGCATGAGGACAAGTGCTGCACCATCACTGCCCAGCTCTGACATCATCCTGCCCAAGATGGTGCATTGCAAATTATCCTGAGCCAATCAACAGCTTTGTATTTCAAGAAAGCCAATTCCTAGAAAGCAGGTCCTCAACTCAGGTAGAGTAGCACTTGCCTGTGATTTCAATACTCTGGAGGCAGACGATGAACAGATGATTCAAGGTCATCCTCCATTACAGAGTGAGTTAGAGGCCAGCTCTGGCTATGGTAGCCCTTGTGTTAGAAGTAAAAGGAGGTGAAGGAGGGAGTGGACAAGCATGGCTTCTATGCTGCAGCTTTGGAACCCCAACACACCACCCTGACAGACCCCAGTGAGGCCCTGGTCTGATGCACTGTGGTGGCAGAATTATGAGCTCCTAGCAGAACACCTAAAGTATATCTGAGCCACCAATGCTGCCCCAAGCAGCAAGCACGAGCTACCCTGGTCCTGTCTCCCAGCCAGCCTTGAGAAAACACTTTTTTTGGCCATTTGTTTCAGTGACAGGTTACATAAGTAGGAGACAATAAATGATCCAAGAGCTTTGGGCTCAGCGTGCCTTGATTAAGATCATTTAGCTCGCGACTGGCAGAACACAAAGGCCCTACATCAGTGCTCGCAGTGAGCTCTTGTTTACGGAGTCCATTTTAATCATCATTTTCCTCCCAGGCTCACCGCCTCTGCCTGCATCCCAGCCCTGCCTCACTGGTAGCCTCTGCCCCACTAAGGCATCTATGACCTTTGCAGACAGGTAGTATATTTTGCAACTCATCTGAGGCCAGGAGGTAGACTGAGGCTCTAAGAGAAACACCACAATATCTTTCCTGCTCGCCCCTCTGAGGTTGAGGCACAGAACACTCTGCTCAGTCAGGGCTTCTCAGAAACAAAAAAAAAAACCTTGCTATGGGCAACAGCTTTGTGGGGGTAACCCAGTACTCCAAAGCAAACTGCCACACATTTGTCAACCTTAAACAACACACATTTGTTTCTCGAGGCCTGTGAATAGGAAGCCAGGCCCACCTCCGTCAGCCACCACCAGTGCTGAGATGTCATCCGAAAACTTAACAGGGGAAGGAGTTGCATCCATGCCCATCAGATTGCTGACAGTTCCTGGAGAGTGGGGTTAAGAACCCCAGTTCCTAACTGTCTAGGCCACCATCAGCGCCTGCTCTCCTTGGCAGCCTGCTCCCCTACAGCTGTGCAATGGGCAGGGAAAGAGATGCGGAGAAGATGGTCATCTGCTAGCAAAACAGGTCTGTAATCTTGACAACGGTGTCCCATCATCTTCGCAAACTCTATTGGTAAAAGAGGATAGGGTCTCACACTCAGAAGCAGAGGTTACCCTGGAACCTCAGGCAGAGACCAGCTCAAGTCCTGGCTGTCAAGTGTCAGAGCAACCACACCAGGAAGCCCTGAGAGCCTACTGATAGAACTCCCAGGCTCAGACCCCAAAGTGCCCATTCGCATTTCCTGGGCATTTAACTATGCACACAGCACCTACTGAGAGCCACATAACACTACGATGGTGGGCTAGCAAAGAGGCCTAGAGACCAAGGTTCTTTATCGGAGCTGACTGTTGCAGCAAGAAAATTAGATTATTTCTAAGAAGCAATCAAGAGTATAAAACAGAATATCCATATGAAATTTTGTGTCATCAAATTTAATAACTTTGTTATCAACATATATGACCAAAATTGTTGGGCAAATTCACTGCTATGACTTATATACTGTGTGTATGTGTGAATGTGTGTGTGTGTATGTGTGTATATGTGTATGTGTGTGTACACATATAAATCTTGTATTTTTTCTATTTTATTTTTTTAGTAAAATTCCAAGAAAATTCTACTCTCTTGCCATTAAAATCTAACCAATTGTTTTAAAGTGGAGAGGTGGGACAGTATTGGCTCTTTAGAGTCTACTAAATCAGTTCCTCAATTCAACCAATTGCCTATTTGCAAGTAAAAGCATTGCATTTACCTGTGTGGGAGGAGGGGTCGACTCTTGTGGGGCGTCCTGAAGGATTGTTCCATATGAGCTTTCTTATCAATAATGATTGACTTGCCCAAATCTTAAAAATCACAGAAACTCCTGAACCTTCTCTATGATTTTTTTTTTTCCCAAATGAATCCCAGGTGACTGGACCAGAAAGTCCTGATTTATTTTCAAGAGTGAATATTGACTGTATGCTCACGCAAGGCAAATGCAAATCTGTTCATCTAATTATTATTGTTTTAGTAAGTGACTGGCATATTTAACGATCTTAGTCCAGGACTAATGTTAGCATATAAGGAAAATAAGGCAGAGTTCCGGGTTATCGACCAACCTGCCCGAGGATCGATCACAAAGCCTCCACGTTCTTCAGTACAGCCACCTAGGAAAAAGCAATATTTCCTTCTCTTCAACCAGCCTTGCGACTTTGGTCACTCTAACTAGTCCATTCAGCTGGTCCATCAACTGTAGTGTTCTCCCTGTTTAAGGGTTAGTACTGGAGGATTTTCTCAAAGGTGACATTTTGGTTATGTATACATTTGGGTATGTATGAGCATATGTTCACTTGACGTGAGTGTACACTGAGGTGGAAGTGGTGTACTAGAGACCTAACCCCATTCAGCCGTGGACAATAAAGAAAGCAGCTTCTAGAAAGCATGTAGATATCCTATCAAAACTTGTCCAGCCTCTGGTTTTGTACACTTACACAGAAGCTAAGAACCGAAAGTCCAGGACCTCAGAGTTCATGATCTCGCCCTTTAGATTCTCAGAGTGTGCGGAAGCAGGGCTGTGACATGATGTCCTTTCTGTTCTGTTCTGTTTACATCTTGGGCTTCACTTAACAAAGATCTTCTTACTGCTTTCTGTGAGTCTCACACGATTTTAGGCTCTGGACATAAGGCAGTGGACAGAAGAGACTTAACCCAACTTTTGTAAGTCTGTACGTGTGTACAGAGTCCCTCTTTTCCAACAGTGGCATGCTCAGGAGGAAAGGAAGCCAGCTAAAGGACAGAAGTGACAATGACAGAGGACTGTGGTATGTCCACATTGTTGTGACACTAAACACTAAGTAAGAAAACTTCAGGGTACTTCAAGTGCCTCAGGAAAATGCTTTTGTTTACTAATATTGGGAACCTAGGCTTTTCAGCTAGGCATGTTATTATAGGAATGGGGGTTTCTCCCCCACCTTAGATCATGTAGTTCCCAGATAAAAGACACAAAACATGTATGTTTATAATAAGCCTTAACAGCCCTAGAGCTGGGCAGACATCAACCCTCCGTGTTATTTTGTCTACTTCCCTGTCATTAACCCCAAGCTATTATTTGCCATGTTCTGCCTGGGCCACTCTTATTCTGATTGGCCAGTCCTCGTGGCGGCCAGTTCTCACAATCCCTTCCCCTACAGCATCTTCTCCTCTCTCTTCTCTCCCCTCAATCCTCCTCATGATCTCTGCCTCAGATCCCAAGCCCTGGGAACCAGAGCCCCACCTAACTCTCTTCTGCCCAGCTATAGGCTGTAGGCATCTTTATTCGACCAATAGTTTTCAATTAAGGAGCAAGGTTACATAGCATCACTTGGTGTATGTGAGGATTCTCCGAGGCATCCAGATCTTGAAGGCCAGTATTTAGCATTACAATACATAGCCACGGGCCAAACTGCAATGGCACATGGCCTAGGAAAGGCTTGGCTCTTAGCTTCTGTATAAGTTTAGAATAATAGAGGTTGATCAACTGACCACGTGCTGATAGTATATTTGTAGGCTTGCAAGAAGCTACTTTGTTGATTTCTCATGACTGAAAAGGGGTTGGTCTTTCTCAGACTCTACCTCCACCCCAATATACACTCGTGCCAAATGTACATACGCTCAATCAAGGTTCTCTGCAAACCAACCACAGCCGTCATAGGACCTGAAGGCCTTGACCATGACATGTGTCAAGTCTCAGCTGAAGGTGGATAGGAAGAAAGAAGGAGACTCTCAGAACAATCTGGGACAGGGGGCTCTTTGATGGCTATTTCTCTACCCAGGAAGCCATGGGCCAGGATCTAAGGAAGCCTTAGGGACCCTGTTTTCGTTTCATTTGTGTTACTGTGTGAAGTCTGACCCTCGGATCTCAAGAGTTGGTATTTTTAGTCTTTGAATTGGTATTTATTTATATTGATATTTTCATTGCAAGCCAGTGGGAGGCTTTGATCTAGGATACTCTGTTTATGTTAAACCAGGACCCAGTAAAAGTTTAAAATAAAATAATAAAATAAAAATAACATCACAGATAACTATGTCTATTCAGTAGCCCTGTGTCTTAGTCAGGGTTTCTATTCCTGCACAAACATCATGACCAAGAAGCAAGTTGGGGAGGAAAAGGGTTTATTCAGCTTACATTGCCACATTGCTGTTCATCACTGAAGAAGCCAGGACTGGAACTCAAGCAGGTCAGGGAGCAGGAGCTGAGGCAGAGGCCATGGAGGGATGTTCTTTACTGGCTTGCTTCCACTGGCTTGCTCAGCCTGCTCTCTTATAGAACCCAAGAACCCAAGACTCCACCCCCTTGATCACTAATTGAGAAAATGCCTTACAGCTGGATCTCCTGGAGGCATTTCCCCAACTGAAGCTCCTTTCTCTGTGATAACTCCAGCTGTGTCAAGTTGACACAAAACTAGCCAGTACACCCTGTAAGTGACCACTGTTGTCAGTTCTGTACCTGGTGATATCAAGCCCAATCTCTCTGGCCCTCTTGGTCATTTCCTCATGCCCATTGCCTTATGGTTCTAAAGTGGCCATTGCAGCTCCAGCTAGCATGCCTGCACTGCCAGCGGGAGCCATAGAGCAACCATGTCTTCCGGTTTTGCCTCTAGCCTCCCAGCCTTACCCATTTGGGTTGAACATTTGGTCCTAATGTCCTCCCTCCGGTTCCCTCTCTACCCTTGGCTTTGGGATGCCTCACCTTCTCATTGGTCTGCAACTGCCTTAGAGGCTCTGAGACCCAGCAGTCAGAATTCTCTGTTCTTTGGTTTGGTGTCTACTTTGAAATCTCCTGATAGATTTGGGCTACCCATTTATACCTGCCAGCCCAGATGAGAGCCAGTGAGCTACGAGCCAGGGCCACGCAACCAGCAAAGCGTCAGGAGCTAAGTAGTTAAGGCATGGCTCCCTCTCTGTCTCTTTCTATGTATCTCTCCATGTGTGAATCTCTCTCTCTCTCTCTCTCTCTCTCTCTCTCTCTCTCTCTCTCTCTCTCTCCTTCTCTCTTCCTCTCTCTCCCACTCCCTCCAGCAAATCCTAGTGACATAACCCTGTCAGACAAATCAAGTCTTGTCTTACAAGAACTTAACAAGGCAGGAGTCTGTGGTTCTTCTGGCCCCTGTGGGGACAGCGAAAGTTCTTGAGCCCCCACTTAAGCCTTGCCACCAAATCCATTATGCATAACCTGCAGGTGGCTGAGTTCACAGTAGCCATGTCAATATCAAATCCTTTATTACCCCAGCTCTGGGATAAAGCCAATTTGGGAATAACTGAATTAGCCTCAGAGCCTCCCTTAACTTAATTTTTACAGCTCTGCTTTCAGAATAGTGAGTGGGTTTTTGTTGTTGTTGTTATTGTGGGTTTTTTTTTTTTTTTTGGTGTGTTTTTTTTTTTTTTTCCCAGTGACCTTTCTCTTTTCCTGAGTGTGACTGAGTTTCCCTCAGGGAGTAGGGGATAGCTGAGACCACAAAGCAGCAACCATCTCCAGCACCATTAAGTTCCTGCAGATTGCTGGGTGTCAGAACTGTTTAGGGTAATTCAGTCCTGAAAGCAGCTTTTATCTCAACAGCCCTGACTTGCCACCTGCTGTTGGGGCGGTCCCTCGCCAAGGAGAGGTGTCTGCCTCCCAGCTGCAGGGGATTCAAGCCTCTGACGTCTGTCTCAGGATACCTCAGTATTAAGGGGGGAATCTCACCTGGCTGGAGGAACTTGATATGAAGCAAAGGAGACTGCGGGGCAAAGTCAATGAGATGTCAAGCAAGAGCTCCTAGCAAGCCAGTGCTAGGATCATCACAGCTGCTGCTATTTAAACCCTCCATCAGCAGAAGAGAGTCAAGGTCCAGCAGCTTTGTGTGAATGAACAGGAGTGTCAGGGGCAATGCACAGATAGATTACATGGCATAGGTGCACATACAAGCATGCCTGCATGTGTGCATATGGGGCGTGTGTGTGTGTGTGTGTGTGTGTGTGTGTGTGTGTGTGTGTGTGTGCCCAAACAAATGATTCCCATCAAAACAAACTAGACACAATAGCAATGAAAATCCATCCGGAACCTCACTATGTCCCTGGTTTACTGTTTAATTTTTCCCATGACTCATTATCTGATGTGGTAAAAGCAACAACCCTGTTTCTTCCCTTTTCCTCGGACCTAACACGATGGTGGAGATGCTACTCAAATGTACTGTAATTAAATAGGCAAGGTTGAAGGCCGAAAGGTGTTCCTGGCCCTGCCACCTCAGAACCATGGAAGCACCCTCTTATCCAGGGTTAGACTTCCACTATTTCCCACCACCCACTAGCAATGAAAACCAAAGTGGAAATAATTTCCAGCATTCTGAAATCAAAGTCAAGGACCCTGCAGTCTAAACCATGGAAGGTAGAGGTTCCCTCCAACACCCTTGGTATTAGCTACAAAATAAAACAGAACACAGGAGAACACGCTGAAGTTGTGTGTGTGTGTGTGTGTGAGAGAGAGAGAGAGAGAGAGAGAGAGAGAGAGAGAGAGAAGAAAAACAACTCCATATAAAATATTTGTACCTGGGACCATTTAGTGAAAGGTCAGATAACCCTGAACAACTCATTAAACCTAGGTGGCACTGCCAAGCTGAGGTTAAATTGTACTTAGTGGGGAGTATCCAACAAAAGGAAAACATGATACGGTGGCAGATTTAAGGCCATGGTCCACGGAGGTCCCTGAGGCAGCTGGAACACCTGCTACCAGAGGGCAGAGATGGGGGCAAGGGATCTGACGAGAGGTCACTAAAGTGTTGTTCCCAGCAGATGGGCTGTTTTGGTTCTGTCCTTTTCAAAGACCCTGGGAGAAAGACAGTGAGGGTCAGCATAATTTACTTGATGTTTGGTATTCTTCTCAATCTTTCTAAATCCTTGCATAAAAACGGAACTTAAGACCCCAAAAGTTTTGGACAACAAAATGATAAATTATCCTCCAAGATCCTCAAAACAGGCATGAATGGAGACAAAGCATTGCCCCAGATCTGTGTGGTAGTATGGGTATAAGAGACAGGAGAGGAAATGACAGGAGGCGGAGCTGAGAGTCACTGCTGTGCTGGGGAAGGTGCCAGGTTTAAGGTGCCATGCGGTGTGGGTCCTGGGGCACAAGGAAAAGACTGAAGGAGTCGGTGCAGCGTGGCCACCACGCCTCCACCTCCCAGGACAGCATCCACGATGAGAAGAAACTTGTGGGGGTGAAATAAATATCGAGTCCAAGGATGATAGACAGAAAGTGGGAGAAATCTAAGTAGGTGTGGCCAAAGCGGAAATGTCAGGAAGCAGCTCCAGCTCCGTGTTCTTGCATAACACATCATTATAAGGCAGGGCTCTGGGAAGCCAGAGATGCCCCTGACCCTGATGGCTTGGGAAAGTATAAAATGCATAACAAGAAGTTCCAGGATCCCACCTTTTTCTCCCCTGAGAAAAGCAAAGAGAGCAGAGGAAAGACCCTCTCCTGGGGTATGTCACAACTGTACGATTCAGTTTCCAAAGGAGCTAAGATATTTCGTCAGTAATACAAGGTCTGAGACAATGACATATGAACAGACCCTCTTAAGAAGGGCTCGGGAATCAGGTGTTAAACCCCAGGGAAACAGGTTAAGATGCGGTTTCAGAAATGAAACACTAAAATGGAATGAAGGGTAAATAAGACATTTCATTCCTTGCTCAAAAATAGGAAGCTGAAAGATGGCTTCTTGAAAATCAGGAAGATAAGGGGTACCACAAACAGGCAGAGACAACCAACTAGAGGTCCCACCAACACCGAGAGAAGAAAGCCAAAAAGGGGTGAGGCACTGTGTATGCAAAGCCCCAAAGTTCCTAGAGAGACCGACCGCCCACCCCTATCAAAACTGCTTATTAAAAAGGTACGCTGTAGATGTAAGGAGACTGACCGATCTAGGCTGGGCAATTCTTGTGAATTCTGGTAATTCTTGTGAAAAATTGCTGGGCTTTAAAGGAAAAAAAAAAACTTTGGTCACCTAAAAGGAAAATTAGATTGTTAGTTTTCAAGAAATACTAACGTGTTATATCATAAGAAAATAAAGCAGTGTATTGTTAGGACCTATGGGACAAGATTATCAATATCAAAGAAAAAGTTTAATTTTCTTCCCTGCCTCTTCCCCTTCCCCAGCACTTCCCTCTTTCCTTTTCCTATTTCTACAGAATCACCTTAAACCTGTGATTCAGATAACTGAAAAATTTCAAAATGAGGAAGAACATGCACGTTAAATTAATTAAGTCCCTACAGAAGGGAGACTGAAGAAGGGCTAAAAGGAAAGAGTACTGTGTTTAAAAACCTTCTGCCCAGTGCAGAGAGATGCATAAAACCTACGTGTGTGTGTGTGTGTGTGTGTGTGTGTGTGTGTGTGTGTGTGTGTGTCTGTGTGGCTGTGTGTGGCTGTGTGTGGCTGTGTGTGTGTCTGTGTGTGTGCGTGGCTGTGTGTGTGCACACACAAAAAAATAAGTTAATCTTTTAACTATGAGAAATGGTGAGACAAAAGCAAAAAGAAATAAATAAAACCTTCAAGCAGCTCTAGTGTTTATATTAATGATGGTAACAATAAGATAAATATCATTCATCAGTGAGTAAGATAAATTAATAATTACAGGATATTCTAAACCCATTACCATATTATTGAGGAACATGATTCTCAATGTGAAGAAAAATATACATATGTACTAGGAAGAGGTTAAATAAAAAGCCTTCCTGAAGGTGAAATGGAAAAATTCCATGTGAGTTCCGGCAGTGTATGCACACCTTAGTCATCTGGAGGTATTCATATTGATGCACATATTTTACCATGTGTGTTCCCCACTAGACAAACGAAGAGACGGCCACTCGTCCAGTAGCAATGAGCTGCCCTAACACTAAGATATCTTTTTTCACTAAAGGAAATTGTGGTTTATAGGAAAATGTCTGTTTCCAGGACAGGATAAGAAAATTTTGTTACACCATATAGTAAGGGCTTTTTTTTTTTAATGTTCTTTATTGGTGTATACTTGTTGAACATAGTATAGAGTTTGGTAAATAGTTTCTTTCATGGCTAACATGTTTTGACCATATTTGCACACATCCCACAACCTCCCCTTTCCCCTTTACCTCGCCTTCCCCTGCTTCTATCCTTTCTCCATGCAAGCTCTTTGCTGTCACGTTACATATGTGCATTAATAGTTTTATATGTCTGTATAAAATCTGGGGTCCACAAATGAGAGAAAACATATATTTGTTTTTCTGGGTTTGTCGTATTTGGGTTAACGTGGTGATCTCCAGCTGCATCCAGCCAATGACATTTCATTCGTCTTGGTGGCTAACTAAAACCCCATTGTGAAGATAATATACTATCGTTGGTGGTGCTTTTAATTCAAACATAATTTCAGCACATACACCCCATCCTATTTCTCTCTCATCCTAGTTCTGCCTCATTCCACTCCCTTGCCAAAACTCACGGCTGCCCCTTCCTCATCATTGTTATTATAAATGTGTATAAACAAGCACATGCATAAATACAGTATGTTTTGCCCATTCAGTGATGCCTGCTTGTATATGTTTCTAGGGGGAGGGACTTGGTATTAGACATTCAATCAGGAGCTAAAATCCAGGGCAATACTAATTCTCCTCTTCTTACCTTGGGGTACCTACTGTGAGATTGCTCCCATCTCTGCTGAAATACCAACAGCTTCAGGAGTTGCTTGGGTCTTAAGCAGCCATGTTGAGATTTCACAGATGCAGCTCTCCTGCCATAGCTAGAAGGCACAGTCTCACTGTAGCCTTTCTGGCTCCCTAGCTCTTACAGCCTTGGCACCTCCTCCTCCTCCATGTTCTCTGAGCGTTGGGTAGGAGCCGTGTTGTACATGGGGCTCCACACTGCGCAGTCAGGTGTTCTTATTTTGACTAGCTGTAGATTTGTGTGATGGCTTTCTTCTACTGAGAATAGAAGCTTCCACGATGAGGATTGAGAACTATATCTATCTGTGGATGTAAGGACATTATAAGAACTGTTAGAAATGACATGGGTTAGCCGGGCAGTAGTGGCGCACGCCTTTAATACCAGCACTTGGGAGGCAGAGACAGGCGGATTTCTGAGTTCAAGGCCAGCCTGGTCTACAGAGTGAGTTCCAGGACAGCCAGGGCTACACAGAGAAACCCTGTCTCGAAAAAAAAACAAAACAAAACAAAACAAAACAACAACAAAAAAACCAAAAAACAAAAAACAAAAAAGAAAAAGAAATGACATGGGTTTAGGCAAGTGGTAATAGGTTCTCCTCTAAGACCCATGACCTCACTAGCCACATGGCTAAGCTATATCTTGGTGGGATTGCAAACTGGCACAGCCACTCTGGATATTAGCCCCCCAACCATGAGTAACAGTTCCCTTTGCCCCAAATCCTTGCCAGCACTCGTTTTTCTTGATCTTAGCCATTCTGACTAGAGTGAGATTGTCTAAACTTGCCTTTCCCTAATGGGTAAGGATACTTTTTGAAATACTTATTTCTTCTTTTGAGAACTCTCTGTTCAGATCTATGGCTGTTCAGAAAGTCCATTCCTACACTTACAATCACATAGGGTACTGCCTATGTGATTTATTCTAGCTGATTCAGATTTAACATTGACCTCTTTGGTTTATTTGGAGCTAACTTTCGTGAAGGATGATGGAGATGAGTCTAATTTCATTTTTTCTACACTATGTCACATCTCTCTCATTGATTCTTCTGTTGATGGACACCTTAGCTGTTGTGACCAGTATTGCACAGATGTGAGGGGATCTCTGGTGTGTTGACTTAAAGTCCTTTGAGTATATCCTCAAGAATGGTATCACTGAGTCTTACAGTAGATCTATTTTCAGTGTTGTGAGGAGCCTTTATACTGATTTTCATAGTGGCTGAGCTAATCTACAGTCTCAGCAGAGGTATCTGAGCTTCCTATGCCCACACCTTTGTCACCACCACTTATCGCTGTCTTCTTTGATAGCCATTCTGACTAGAATAAGGTGGGATGGCATTAGAGTTTTACCTTGCATTTCCATGATGACTGAGAATGTTAAATATCTTTCATGTTTCTTGGCCATTTACATTTAGTGTGTTCAGAAATATTTGTTCATATTGATGGTAGTTTGGATTGCTGTGATGGGGTTGTTTTATTTTTTGAAGTAGTTTTTGTTGTTGTTGTTGTTGTTGTTTTATGTACTTTGGATAGCAATCCTTTGTCAAAAACATAGGGAGCAGATATTGCTCTCTCATGGTGTATGCTCTTTGCTGAGCATAAATATATTAATTCCATATAATCCTATTTGTCAGTCTTTGACATTATTTCTTGAGATATTGGAGTTCTTCAGAGAAAGTCATTGCCTATGCCTGTTTTGTCTTCATGAGTTTTCCATGTTTATATCTAACACAAGAAAACTTAAAGTATCTTCTAGGGTCATATCAGAGGACTCCAGCCACTCCCACTGACCAAAGATATGAGTTTGAGCTTCCAAAGGATACTGATTATGATTAATTAAACTTCATAGATCCATAATGATATGCAAATATTTAATTGGATAACTTCAGATAATATGAAAGCAATTCCATATCTTGAAAGTCAGAAACAAAGAGAAAGAATTGAATAATACTGCCTTTCTTACTCCTGTCCAATCTCTGAGTAGCCATGTTGCACATAAAGAACAGCAACTCATCACAGATATACTCCAAATAGTCAGTGAGACAAAGATATAATTAAGACAACATTGCTTTGCAGTTTCTAGTAAATGCTTCTAAACATTGAGGTTTAAGAAGAGCCAATATTAAAAGAGACAGAGCAATGATCAGGCATTTGGTACCTAATGAAAGGGGATCAGCCAAAGTTAAGCAAAGAGATGTGGCCGGCAAGCTTCTGAGACAGAGCACTGTGCTGATGGAACCATGAGAACGCACCACAAAATTTAGACTCTGCAAAAAAGCCCTAAATTAAATGATCTCTATTCCTCAAAAGATAAAATCAAGTGAAAGAAGAGTTAAAGGAAAATCCTATAGATTTAAAGAAACATACACATACACATATGAGAGAGCTTTCTACACACACACATATGAGAGAGATATACATACGTATACACATACACATACATATACATCATATACATGTACACGCAGGTCTGTCACCCAGCAACTTGAGAAGCAGAGTCAGAACTAACAGCAGATTCAAAGCCAACCTGGACAATTTAGTGAAAACTTGTTCCAAAAGAAAAAGAAAAATGGTCTAGGGAGCTAGGGATATAATCACTGATGAGTGCCTGTCTGACATATGCAAAGCTGGGGCTCATCTTCAGTATCACAAAGACATAGGTAATGGAGGAGGCTGGAGAATGCTCTCTTGGGACAATGCACACTTGGGGGTGAAACCATTGAGAACTTCAAAGAAGTGATTATAATATAATCCAGGATCTGATCCCGTGTAAGAGGAAGGAAGTAGAGACTGGGGAGGCCATGAAGTCACTGGCCACGTTTTATTCCTTGATCTGGGTGGTAGTATTTGCTTTATAATAACTCATCGAGTGTGTCTACACTTGATTTGTGTGTTTTCTTTCAGGATTTATTTTAAAATTAAAAGGCTTAACTTTTTTATCATTGTTGCATGATCTCATGTTGTGCCATTAAATAGGGAATGAGTTTGACTCCCAAGTAGCTACTTAATCGAGTGGACTCTTCTTTTTAGTGCTTGCAGCTGAACAGAGGAATAAGTCAGGAGTCAAAAAACAAAAAACAAAAAACAAACAAACAAAAAAAACAAAGCTATTTCTCTAATAATATATAGGAAGATGCCAGGGGTCTCGTTCCAGGGTTCTTTGTCGAAGAGTTGAGACAGGCAGTAGAGTTGTTTTAATCCAGGAATGTTTAAAAGTATATATACATTGTTTCCATTTCATCCTAACTAGGGAACAGGTAGATTTTACTGTGAATAGCAAAGCAAAGGTCATTTTCCCTACTTTCCATAAGGAATGGTGTCATATACATTGGCAATTAATGAGATTTTGATCTGATCTTTATTTAATGGGATGCAGGAGGCCGTGAAAATAATCCACTGTGTACAGGTCCTGTGGAGTTGAGCTCAGTCAATGGTTATGGCTAAAATTCAATTCCACGGATCCCAATCAAAATGGGTACAAATGGGCCATGTGAGATGGTGAGTGCTTCTCTGTGGTAGGACACACACAGGCCTTGAACCTGAGGCACATCCTCATCGCGGTGACTCACAGAAAGAGCTGAGAACTTATTTTCCTTCGCATCACGCTTTATTTCTTTGCACTGAATTGAGCAGATGAGATGGCTTAGCAACAGCAATAAAGCCAGAGCAATCACTGTCTAGCCTATCTTTTAAACATTGTGCTGCATATTACTAATTGATTTGTTTCTTCTTGAAGGGCTCTGCAAGACACTTAAAATGAAACCCAGCGCTTAATGGATTTCTCTTTACTCGGCTGTCTATAACCAATCAGTATTTTCACATTTGTGAGTTCTTTGTGCAGTCTAAATGTGAATGAATACTAAACTATGTTGCCGGTGTGTAGTATGTGTAACAACAAGATAAATATGGGCTCCTTTTCCCCCATAAAAGGCTTTTAATAAAAGACAGATTTTTTTATTTTTATTATTATTTTTAAGAGAAGGAAGAGGTGAGATTTCTACCTCCTTTGACCTCATCATAGCTCTTCCCCGGGGGACATTTGATCCCCTTAAAGCTTCCCAGAGCTTTGGGAACCAATATAAATTCTTAGGGGAGGAAATATGGGGAGCCTCAGATTGGCATCTCAGCTTCAGCCTGCCTCCCTTGGGATCTCGCTGGGACCTTAATCCTCTAGGCAGACACTGGAGTTGTGGCCGGTCCCATGTGGTGGAAGCTTTCTCCTTTTGTTCTTCTGCCCTATAACTAAACAGCCCAGTTAGTAGATTTCCTTTTTGACATATCTTGACTCCCTAAGGCACCCCAGGGGCCTGATCTTGGCCCCTTGCTTTCTTTACCTGATTCCCATGACCTCATAAAGCCCACATGCTCTCCTAGGCAAAGGGACTGCTCTGATCACTGTGGGACTTTCCAGGATGGGCCGTCCGGTCACTGTGATCCTCTGACTAGGTCTCCCCTCTCCCTTCATGGGTCTGGCAACTTTGATGGGGCTGTTCCAGCCTGAAATTCCCCTCAGTGGCTGAAAAGAAAGCACTGCACTGCATGGGAATGTTCTAATTGCAGATACTGGAAGATAGGATTCCTGGCGCTCGCGTGTATGTAGGTGCGTGCGCATGCGCACACACTCCCGTGTGCCACACATTTCTTGTATGTGGGTACACATATGTGTGCGACCAGAAGTTAACCTTGGGTTTTATTTTCTCGTGTGCCTTCTATCTTTTTTTTTTTTTTTTTGAGGCAAAGTCTCTCACAAGGTCATGGGGATCCATACTTTTAGGTTTGGCTGACTGGCCTGTGAGAATCCAAGCTGTCCCCTATCCCTCCTTCCCCAGCACTAGAACTATAAGAGCGTGCCACCATGCCTGTTGAGCCTGGAACTCATTGAGATGGCTAGGCTGTTGGGCCAATGAGCCCCAAACCTCCACTTGTGTTCCCCCCACCCGCCCCTACTCTGATGCCCAGCAGCACTTGGATAGTCTGGCTTTTTAAATGGGTACTAAGGATCAAAAGCATGCCTTCCAGCTTGTGTGGCATACACTTTACTGACTGACCTATTGCCCAGTCCCTGTCCCCAGCTCCTTTTTGATCCTTAAAGTTGGCATAGGAGAACTGCCACAGACAGACTTTTCTTGGGTCCCCGATCTGCGTGGAACAGGTCTCTGGTTGCAGGTGAGCGAGGATTCGGCGAATGTGGGGTGACAAACAGACATGGACACAAGGGAGTGTGATATCTGAATGCACTTTTTCAATCGAGCATCAGATTATTTATACAGAAGAAAATAGGGAAGTTACACAAAACAGAGGAATGCAAACCTGGAAGGGCTGGCAGGAACCAACTGGGATAACATTCAATGTTAACAGCTGGGATCAAAAACAGCTCCACCTGAAGTCAGCTCAAAGTCAGTAGCTGGGGGCAAGGGCTTCATGCCCTTGCCATAGTTCCTATAGTCCACCTTCCTCCTAGGCCATTGTAATGCTTGTGTATGGGTGTAACTCAGCTACCTATGGTTCTAAGTATCTACCCTGGTTCCTCTTNAGATCACAAACTTCCTTCTTCCTAGAGAATGGTAAATTCCTNTGTAGGGCAGTGACTTAGCTGCCTAGACCCAGGGTCAGCTCAAGGACTGACTGCCTAGGAACTAACATGGCTATATATTAAGGGAAAGCACATGGATCTGTTTTCCAACTAAAGCAAGGACATTGGAGCATTCATTATACAAAATGCCACCATTCCGGGAGACTGAGTTTCCTTGAACTTTTGCCTCGGGACAGCGCCCAGGTTTTTGGGGCCTGTTGTGCTTGTCACTACTGGAAAGAATGTAGCAGAGAACTGCCCTGAGTTCCTATCTTGATTGATTATCTACTTACTGACAGGCCACCCTTAGCTTCTCTGAACTTGAATTTCCTGATTCTTGTTTGTTTGTTTGTTTGTTTGTTCTGTTGGTTGGTTGGATTTTTGGTTGGGAGTTCAAGACAGGTTTTCTCTGTGTGGCCCTGACTGTTCTAGAACTCATTCTATAGACCAAGGTTGCCTGGAACTCAAGGATCTGCCTGCCTCTCCCTCCTAAGTGCTGGGGTTAAAGGTATATAGACCACAGCCTGGAAATTTTCCTGATTCTTAAAGGGAATACTTCAGTATACAAAGTTTCCACAAGTTCAAAGGCATTGAGTTTGTGTATGAAAGCAGAGTGCCTAACTCCCAGAGAGAGTGTGCACCATGTTACATGCACAGTACACACTACACACTAAGAGTATGTGAACCATGTTACATGCACAATAATACACACTGAGAGTGTGTGCACCATGTTACATGCACAGTACACACTACACACTAAGAGTATGTGCACCATGTTACATGCACAATAATACACACTCAGAGAGTGTGCATCCATTGTGTTACATGCACAGTACACACTGAGAAGAGTGTGCATCCATCGTGTTACATGCAGAGTACACACTGAGAGATTGTGCATCGTGTTACACGCACAGGACACACTGAGAGAGTGTGCACCTTGTTACATGCATAACGCATACTGAAAGGTTTTTGACTCTTTTGTGGGTGGACCTGCCTCTCAGGTAGTTAAAGTTTGCATCTCACATGTGTGTACGTCAAGGGAAATAATTGCCTTCTGCCTAAGGGTCAAAGTTTGTCGAAGTCACTGTGACTAATTCCCTTGCCCCTTAGGTCTTGAAACAGTCTCCTTAGATTATACAAGGCCATGCCAGTGCCTTCTACTCTAGTAACCCTGCTGGACTGGTCCTGTCCACCTATCCTTGTGATTCTCACCAGTCTTGGCCTAGAAATCATGCTTAACCTGCTGTACCATCCCTTGTGCCAAAAGTCTCCAGAGGGGTGCACCGGGCTCACAGCAATTGGTGTCACCAGAGTGAGGGCAGCAGTACTTATCCTGGCAAGCATGTGGAGATAGTTAGAGCTTGTTCCAAGCAAGCCCCTCCCTGGGGAACATTTGAAATACAAAACAGCAATCGTCCCCTTACATGACGTCACAAGTACACACAGTTCCATTCTAGGGAACCCACCTCAACAAGCAAATTCTTCTCTTTAGAAAGACACGGGGAGGCAGGGACCAGCATAGGAGCAATTTTAAAAGGCTGGAAGTCTCCAGGACAGAAAGTTGATCTCTACCAGGGGACTCCTAGACAGGGAAGGAGTAAGTCCCAACTGTGGTTCCTTCTCCAGTGCTGACCAGCTCACAAGAGTCATTAATGTTCTTTCTACAACAGGACAATGGGATAGACTGGACTCATACCCACATCTAGCTGAGTGTCCAAGTCCGTTAGCTATGTTTTTATATAAGGATTGCCTCCTGACCCCAAATTGGATGGACTAAATCCCCCAAACCTCGGTCATCAGGTGGCTTAGGAACCACTGAATGCCTCACCCTAGTGGAACATTTGAGAATGTCTATGCAATACTCAGGAAGAGTAAAGGGAATCAAGGCCATGAAACCTGAACGAGGCAAACCCAGACGGAGAGGAACAAGATAGGCCATGCACCATAGGCAGTAAACTCAGAAAGTCCATGTCCCAAGAGGTGGCGGTGGTGGTGGGAAACATAAATCGACTCCAAGCAGAGTTAGGCAGATTTACAAGGGTCAGGGCTATCTGCAAGAACAAGGACCACTACCGTACTCCAAAGGCTGCTGGGAGCAGTAGAATTCTGACTGGATGAATCACGAGTCTGACCTGGGATGGCAAATCCTCCATTTCCATGGAATCCACTTTAGAAAGAGTTTCCTCTCTGGACCTCTCCATCAGAAATTGCTGAAAATAAAGCCAAAATTCTGTGTATGGAAACCACCTGAGACTCATATATGTGCACTGAGTTTGGGAAAATACTGAAGCCTCTGTTGAGAAATAGCCCAGAGACTCTGTTCATGAAATGGGGGCATAAATCCAGAGGACAGGGTGTGAGAGCCCCACAGTGAGGAGCCATGTAAAAGTACCACATGTTTTAAACTGTCTTCATGCGTCTCTTTGGTGTTGCCTGCTATGCCAAGCACTTGTCTTGGGCTCATGCTTTAGTTTTTCATAGGAACTCTGAGCAATAAGTAGTAGAGTCTCCATTTGTTGAGATTAGAAAAGGCAAGTCTCAGATAGGTCATATAACCTAACCCGGGGTTCCTTAAACTTTGTCCATTTGCAACCCCCTTAAGCCTGAGAAGTTGTAACATGACCGCAGGCATAGAGATATAGATATGGTGTGAAATATCAAGCATTTACTGATAAGTCACAAAGAAACTTATTTTCAAACCAATTCTTTGATGTACATATACATTTACCAATTACAAATCACAAAGAGAAAAGCGAATTTGCATACTAATGAGAGATATATCTTTTTGTCTAAATACAATAGAGTTCTAGGATAGATCCATTTCATATGTACATGCTGAAGAATGTTGGCAGAAAACTATTAAAGGTCTTTGTTTATGACAATTAAACTATTCTGCTTTATAAGAGGAGGAAATTTTGTATGTGTAGTAAAGATGTTGCAACTCACTAACTTACAATATTCCCAAGTGTGAGCTGTGATGTCTCAATGCAGCGCTGATTGGCATTGTGGTGTGTGTGTGTGTGTGTGTGTGTGTGTGTGTGTGTGTGTGTGTGTGTAAAATTAAGACTAGAGTGAAGTCAGGATACACTAGTGAGCACTGCCTGAAACATCTCAGACTCATTATGTATTTGACTTTGAATGAATGTTTGGTCACTGTACCTTCATAGACTTACTATGACCCACATGGTCAGCTACATGATCATATATGGGGTCTTGGTCCTCACCTAAGATACTTTGATCTAACTCAGGTCTTGCAGCTAGTCGGGAACAAAGTTCAGAATGAGGAACTGTGGCCCATCTGAATCTAGAGCCTACAGTCCTCTTCCTACCTCATCAGACGTTCCAGCTGGCAAAGAAGTAGATGACCAACTTCCCTGGGACTACCCCAGAACTGTTCAATCCTGTAGCTAACAAAGGCTGAAATTAAAAGGGTTTTAGCATCAAGGTTAGATGCTCAAGCAAGGTGCAGATATTATGTCCTGCCGCCAGGGGGAGGGCCTTCTGCTCATCTAGGCTGTTTGCTGTGGATACAGGCTGTCTGCAGAATGGGCCTCCTGCTCTTCTAGCTTTCCACGGTTGATGAAGATTCCCCCAAAGCCAAGTGTCTTGAAGATGCCAAAGCCATCCTTAATCTTTCCACCGCACTCCCCCACATGTGTAATTCTGGCTTTGGAACAGGTAAAGAAAGGGACAACTGGCCAAACAAATTCTGCAAAAATACCTTTTGTAAGTAGGACATGGTGAAGCAAGCTCATTCTCTTAGCACTGGGCAGAATAATTGCTTTGATGTCTGCCAGTCTGAGTTATCAACAAGACCCTGTCTCAGACAGACAAGCAAACAAACGAACAGAACCTTCCACAAAGCGTTAGTTCTTTGAATTAATAGATTTGATCAGAAAGCTAGCTATCAGTCAATATGCACCTTACTTCCTAAACCTTGAAGTGACCTTCAGAAACTACATGGAAGTCAACCTTTCCATTTAGATGTGTGTGTTGGAATCCCACTGGAACATCAGACCTTAAGGCCTGGGTCCCATACAAAAGTAAATCAAGACTGGCTGAGAATTCCGTTTCTCATCTCTGCCAAGGTGACCTCCCTCTGACTGTCAAATTAGGTTCTTACATTTTCATCATCAAATTAGTTCAAAGTCTTCAATTTTTTTCTCTTGAATGTTTTAGTGGCAGTGTTACATACACTCAAATTAATTTTCCATCATTTTCTGTGCACAGAATTTGACTCAATCCCTCTTTAAAAGGAGAAATAATTTGGGCCATCTGAAAATGAGATTTATTTTAAGTAGAAGCTTATTTATCAAGAATGCAGTTCTTAAAGCTTTTATGAGTTATAAAGAGTGTTAGATTTGAGGCCAAGAGATCTGACAAATCCCCATGGTCCAGCCTGGCTAAAAGAGAGGATGTTTGAAAGGAAATGTCCCAGTAGTGGAAGATGAGGAGGCAGGTAGGGCTTGAGTTGTGTTCCTGTGATGTCCCTAGAAAGCTATATAAGGACACTAGACAAGGGCAGACCACTCACAGCAGGGACTGAATGGGGGCCTGGGAAAAGGAAGAAAGTCTGACAACTTTGTGACTCGAGATGGCTCAGTCAGTAAACTGCTTGCCTTATGCAGAGGAACCTGAGTTCAACCTCTAAAAACCGCAATAAAAAAAGACAGGCATGCCCTTGTCATTCCAGCAGGGGATAGGCAGAGACAAGATCTTAGGGCCCACTGACCAGCTAGTCCAACCTAACTGATAAGCTCCAGGCTGATGAGAGACCCTGTGTCAAAGGAGGTGGTGGACGATGCTCCTGAGGAGGACACCAGAGGTTCTCCTCTGCCCTCTACATATACACTCACATGTGCACATATGCACATACAAATGAATTAAAAGAATGACATGTCTGGCTTCTCCTCCTCCTCCTCCTCCTCCTCCTCCTCCTCCTCCATCAATTGAAGAAAGAACCTGCAAGCCACTCATTTCCAAACCCAGCTTGACTGGGATGAGTGAGCTTCAGTCTGCCCCACAGAGGGCCTGTTGCCAAGAAAGCATCACTCATATAAAGCCATGTCCAGAGACCTTGAGGCTTCTTATTCCTGCTTGCTGGGTCTCAGAGCCAAGAATGGAGCCATAGGACCAATACTGTGTCTGGGTTTTTTGTTTTTTTTTTTTTTCGTTGTTGTTGTTGTTGTTGTTTTTTCGTTCTAGCCTCTCAGAGCTACAGGGTCCTTTGATGTTCAGATCTTTGGGAACAGGTTAGAAACTGCCATAGTATCAAAACTTAAGCATCTGGGATTTGCTCAGCACCGTGCTAGATACAGTGAGAGATCGAAAGAGTACCCATCCACTGCCTGTCACTCCCACACTTAGAGCTATCTCTATGGCCTCTCCCTAGCTTGCTCTTCGCAAAGCTATCCAGTTCGAATAGCCTCAAACCATGGAGCAGACACTTTGGAGACAGCCCAGGGATGAGGGAGATCCAGGGTAAACGCCTGACTGCCTCTCCTTTTGTGTCACAGTTCACTGGCTGTTCACCACATGTGGGGCCAGTGGACCTCATGGCCCCACGCAGGCACAGTGCAACAATGCCTACCAGAACTCCAACTTGAGCGTGGTGGTGGGAAGCGAAGGGCCCTTGAGGGGTGTCCAGATTTGGAAAGTGCCAGCTACTGACACCTACAGGTATGTATAGTGGCAAACCAGCTCCCTTGTAGAAGTCTCAAGTCCTACCTGTGGGGTGCATGTCCCAGGGTGCCCAGGTATACAAAGGGTTAACAGACTCTGGGCCATTAGTGGGATATAATGACCAGGGATGGACGATGGCAGCAAAGATGTCTTTTGCCTTCAAAGATGCTTGTTAGTGGAGGCGGTAAGCAGACGAGCTAGCTTCATAATTATTGCTAATTACAATTAGGGCGGACATAGAAGGCTCCTGATGGAAGTATCACACTTGATTTGTTTGTGAGGCATGGGGGAGGGGAGGGAGGGGGAGGGGACTACTTGTTTCTGTGCGTCTGAAGTTGGTTCAGCACCATGCTGGATGAAACGAGAGATCCGGAGAATACTCTCCACTTTTTAAGACAGAGCTCCCCACACTTCCATAGGGCCTCATGCCCACTGGTTGGCTAGGCTGGCTGGCTAGCAAGTTTGGGGGTTCTGCCTGTGATCTTAGTGCCCCAGGCATCTGCCAGTTCCCTGTTCCCACCACACCATGGTTTACAAATCAATCCTGCTACGCGTGGTCTTTCATGTGAGTGCTAGGCATCCAAACTCACACCCCTGTCCTTGCATGCTGAGCGCTCTCCCATCTCCCCAGCCCCAAAGCTCATGCTCTTATCCTTTCCTGGCCCTTCCCTGACTTCTTGGAAAGCGAGCCAGTCTCTGAAGTTGGCCTTCTCCCCATCCCAACCTCACAACTTGCCACCAGAGCAGAACCAGGCAAGAGTAGACCAACCCAATTGTGCCACCTGGAATCCATGGTACCAAGCAAGCAAAGCCAGTGGTGAGATGGAAGAGCTGGCTATCAGCCAGATTTCAAGGGTCGGCCCTGTAGGCAGGTGCTAAAGTGGTCATTTTACCAAGGGCCCAGGTGTGCTGCTACATCCTGTGAGGACCACTGAGTTGCACCAAACCCTGGACTGAGTTGTGCCCGCATGTCCTCAAGTAGACTCTGATGGAGGCAAGTCCTGGAGGCCTCATCCAGAGCTGCAGGAGCCTCCCTGACAGTCACAGTACAGAAGCATCCCCCAGCCCCAGACCCCAGAGAGTAAATATGGCCTGTCTAAAACTCCTTCTACCCAGCAGTGCCCAACTGTGCTAAGAACATCACCATTATACAGGGATGATGTAGATAGATGTCCCCTGTGGCTGTAGATGTCCCCTGTGACTCTCAGAGCATCCCCTCCCATTCCAAGGAATTGCTTTTCGAGTTGCCCTGTTTCCTCTTAGCATGTCTTTCGGTAGCCTCATCCCTGGGCCGGGGGGGGGGGGGGGGGATGTGTTCCAGAGAAAGTCCTACATTCTTTTTAAAGGTTATTTTAGGCAAGGCTTTGAGAAAGTTCCATCCCTGCCTGTCACCTGGAAATGTCCCAAAGAGTCTTGCCATCCTTCTATACCACACCAAGTACACAGACCTCCCAGCAAAACCTCCAGGGCAAGGTGACAAGAACTCCTAAGGAGAAGGGACAAAGATAGTTGAGGACCTAGCAGGTGTGTCTCATGCCTTTAGCAGTGAGGTGAATGGTATTATCAGGAATCTTCAGAGGCAAAAATATAGAATCAGGGATGTTCCTAGCCCAGGCGAGTCCAAAGCCACACTAAAACCCACTTGTCTCCTCCACAAAGGCCACCTTCAGGACATGCCTCGCTCCTTTAGGCTTTACCTCCCCAGCCTCAGACATTGATTGATGCTGTTCACAGGCTATGAAATCCCTGACCCCGTATTCCATTTCCTCCTTGTATCAGATAGGCCCTGCTGATACCTACCGATGCTTGTCATGGTGCCTGTGTGCATTAGAGGCTTTGGGCAGAGAAATCAGCTGAAGAAATGGGAGTAGCTGACAGAATTTCTAAGGTGAAATGGGTCCCACATTCATGTGGTCCCACTCTTCTATCTGATGACATTGTTCTGACTTTCTTCAGACTTGCCTGAAGTTGCCGAAGATTTGACCAGCCAGATGAACTACACATTAAATAATAATAAATTCATTTGCCTATTTATTATTAATCACAGCCTCTCTGATTCTAACGAGGTTCTGATCTATATGAAGCACACGGTCTTAGCACACCGGGCTGATGGAGCAGCCGAGATGGGAGAGCTCTCTTCACTTGCCTTGGGAGACAATCCCCAGCCTCAGCCTTGTCTGACGCTGGACTTCCCAGAGATGCATCTACTTCACTTTGAAGTGTTCATGTTAGTAAGGAGAAAGTTATGATCTAACCAAATAAAAAAATGAGAAAATAAAAAGAGAAGAGAAAGGGAGGTTGAGTTTTTTAATCCTTGTTGCTGTTGGACACTAGAGCTTGGCTCTAACGCATATCCCTGCCCCTCGATGATACTCGGGGCTTTGATGATTATGACTACAATGTGCTAACTTCATAGCCTAAATAGGAAGTTCGTGGTTTGCTTTTTAGGTCATATCCAAATGTCCTCAAGTCTAGCATGTGGGAGGCCTTGGGCTCAATCTTCAGGATGGAAAGCCGGGAAGGAACCAAGGGAGGGGTAAGAGAGGAGAGGAGGGGAGGGGAAGGGAGCAGAGGGAAATTCTTTAAACTCTACATCCCTGAAGAAGCCCCAGAGATGGAGACACACTTGAGCATGTCTGCGCACACGTACACACACATGCACACATACACATACACACATGCACACACACACACACACACACACTTGATATATGGCAGTGTTTCGCATAGGGAACACCCCCCCACACCGAAGGACTTTTTCTCTTGAGTAATTATTTTTATTTAATAAGTACAATTCCTCTAGGAAGACACAGGATACTCCAGAGGACTTTAGGAAAGGGTCTTTGGAAAGACAAAGGGTAGAATTCTTTGCCTTGCAAAATCCATCTATCCCGGAACTCGGTGCTCACTTAGTGCTGTCTGGCTGTTTTGTGATGCCGGGTACCATGATGGCCACACTGGTCAGGGCTGGGAAACGGTGCTTGACGCTCTGTGCCAGAGTGGGGCTTCCATCCCTGGACCTGCTCAGGATCTCCTCCCAACGCTCTTTTTGTTTTGTTCTGTTCTGTTTCATACCTGAGACTGAACCTAGAGCCTTGTGTGTGTCAAGCAAGCCGAATCTTTACTTGTTATTTCCAACCACGGTTTACCCGGTTTCCCAGACTGGCCTTGAACTTGAAAACCTCTTCAGCTGGAGCTTCTGAGAAGCTGGAATTACAAACGTCCAGGGCTGACTTCCGGGCTTATCGCCTTTGTTGAGGATAACCACAGAGAGGGAGAGAAAGGGAAGGCGGAAGAGGCCAGGCCAGGCTCCTGTAACCTGCTCCCCAATTCCTCCTTACACTGGAGCAAAGTAGTCAGAGGTCCCAGGGCTGGGGTCACTCCTCCCAGGTGCCTTTTTGTAACCCCTGGTGACCGCAGAGGGTGGGAGTGAGAGGCAGATCCGAGGAAGTACCAAAAAGCAGATAAACTAGAGCGCGAGAGAGAAACAGAGGTGACAGTGAGGGACCCAAGAAGGGTTTAGAAGGTGGGGTGGTAAAGATGTGAAGGAGAAACCGGATGGGGAGGGGTTAAAGAATCAAAGACTGTGAGTGGCAGCTACTCTGCTTGGGAGCTCAGCTGCAAAAGAAAGCTGAGGCCCAGGGCTTATGCAGAGCTTTGAGGACAGGGGTTGTGCAACAATGCCTTCTGAAGTGTCCCCAGTGGGGGGCCCGAAGTGGATGAAAGTAAAGGAGCACTGGTGAGCACAAAAGGAGCACGGATTTTCAGATGTGTGCCTGCCAGAGGACAAGAGCCTTCGCCTCATCATAAATGGCGGCAGACAAAGCAGAGTTCTGGGACCTGGAGCGGGAGAGAGGGAGAGGGGGGCACGCAATCAGTCAGTACTCACCTGGGCTCAGCCCAGTTCACTGGCTGACTTCCTGCTTACCCCCTCATCTTTTTTTCCTTCCATCTTCTCTCTCGGGAGCTCAGCGTCCTTCCCCACATATGCTCAAAGAGCACATCTGAAAACCTCTGCCAAGCACAGCCCATGGCTCCTGAGATCGATTCCCTCCTGGTTCTCATATTCTTCAGGAGGCCCCAGGTCTCAGGTAGAGCCGGCTGACCTGGACCATAGCTGTTTCTGATGGTCTCCATCTGTGATTCACATCCTTACCTGGCTCTGGGGACCCAGGGACCTGTGTGCACGGCTGAATAGCATCATTCAACCAAGTCACCGAAGGCCAGGAGACTTTTCAATGGGCCTCACTGAGCTGTAGGACTTCTCCTGTGTACTCAGCATGAAGCTGTCCATACTGTGAGGCCAGCATTGAGCTTTAGAGCAGTGGTTCTCAACCTGGGTGACTCAACCTCTGGGTTGAATGACCCTAGCGCTTGGGGGTTGAATGACCTTATCACAAGGGATGCTATCGAATATCCTGCATATCAGATATTGACATTGTGATTCATAACAGTAGAAAAATTACAGTTATAGAGTAGCAACAAAAATAATTTTATGGTTGGGGATCTCCACAGCATAAGGAACGGTGTTAAAGGATCCCAGCCTCAGGAAGGTTGAGGACCGCTGCTTTAGTGTACCCAGCACCGATCTGTGGAGCGGGTACCGTGTGTCAAACCTGTGTGTCAGCAGTGATCTATGGAGCCCCTACTGTGTACCCAGCACTGAGTAGGCATCTCAGGTCTCATAGAGAAGACTGACTCCAGACCCTCACAATCTCTGGGAAGAGCAGCTACAGGGCAGGAATTCGATAACCGTCTACGCTGCCAATCAAGTTCTAGACAAGAGTAGGAGAGATGTCACAGGCATGATGAATTGCCAGAGTAATTGTGCAGATAGTCATCGCCCGGAGCCAGGAGAGTCAGAGGTGGGGGATCGGGCGAAGATCAATGAGCAGCAAGTAGAATGGAGTTTGAGTCCAACTCCCACCACCCAGCAGCCATATCACCTTGAAAGCTGTCTTCCCTTCTCTCTAAGGACAAATCCATCTTGCAACATCAAGGATCTCAGAGAGAGCCATCTTGTTGGTGCTTAGAGCTGTGCAGGCCAGGTGTTGAAAGAAGAAGCGGGCAGTAATAAAACCAGGTGGCCCCACCAAAGGGGCTAACACCCCATGGTCCCATCCGTCCCTTCAACACTGTGCCCAGATGTTCTGACTGACCCATACACATAGCATGAGCAGAAAGTTCCTGCTCGGTATTCTTCCAGTATCCTCGTGTTCTTCCAGTAATCCTGAATGCTGTGTGAACCAGATCTGAACATCCCTGTCTCTCAGAGGAGGAAGACAAGGAGGGAGGGAGAGCCCAGAAGCGGGTGTGGGTCTGCTGCACATCTGGAGAGGGCTACATACATGAGTGAGAGATGAGGTCCTTGCATGTCTCTCTGAGTGTGGGGTGTCCTCTCCTCCTCTTCTCCAGCACCCCTCCCAGGTAAACAACACCACTGCCAACATGCTGCCGCCCAACTATGTTGTCATTCCGGAATCCTGCAGGCAGCCACTTTGATCCGCTACTAATTCTTTATTTAAAAAAGATTCACAACTCAATTACACCAGGTAACAATAGCTCACAGTCAATAATACAAAACACAAGCCCAGTACACATCCCATCTGACCAGGGGACCTGGATTTAGATGAGGAAAAACAAAGGGATTACGGCATCCACTCGACCAGAGGACTATCTGGCAATTTCCAGTAAATTGGAATCACTGCGAGTCACTTTCCGCGCTTGAGTGGCAGGTATATTAATTTCTCATCATTTGTCAGCCATCAAAAGTAAATTGTTTACCGGGTTTGGGGAGAGTGTGTCGGAGACAGGGGCTGTGGTGGTTGGGTTGCTCTGGCGTGGCTGGGGAGGTCTGCTCTAGAGAGTCCAGGCTGTAGCCGTGTGCTTCGTCAGTTCCATACAGAGGAGGTTCCCAGGTGACACTAAGCAGGAGTGGACCCAGAACCCCGTGCCGTGCCCTGTTCTACCTATTACCCACTTTCATTCCCTTCTTCCTCCTAGTGCCCCTGCCCCCAGACAAGCACAGACTGTCAGGAGCGTCCTCTGTCACTCCGGGACTGGTCTCTTGAAGTCAGGTCCTTGTGGACATTATCTCATTTAACTCCCACCGTTGTCTCCCAAAGCCAGTGTTAGTAGTATATGACCGAGGGGCTCAGAGAGGGAAGATAATCTACCCAAGCTCACACAGCAATTGTGCAAGGTTAGGTAAGGCCAGGACAGGACAGCAAGACATCTCAGCCATGAATCTGAAGTAGGCAGTGGCTTAGTGTCTGTCATCCAATGCAGAGTCAGCTGTGCTATCCAGGCGCGCTCTGCCCTGAGGAGCCAAGCTGGGACTTGGTTTCAGGTTTGTGTCACATGTCACCATGAGGCAGAGTGGAACTTGTAGTAGTCAGTGAGTTAAGCTCTGAGGTTCCAGGTCTCAGAGGGAGGAGGTAGGACCACACCCTCCCTAGACCTTCACAATCCCTTAGACGGTGAGTTCCTAAGTGGTTGAGACCACCACCAGGAGAGGAAGCACCAGTCGCTCATACCTAGCTGTCAAGCTTTGCTGTTGACTTTGGAGAACCCCGCCTTGGCCTTGCCTCCATTCACAGCGTTTTAAAACCCACTTTCTCTCCCCATCTCTGAGGCCGTCGCTTTTTCCCTCCGCAGCGAGAGAGCTGAGGCTCCTACAGCTTAGCTGGGTTTCCTCAGGTCACCTGGCCAGGACTTCCAGAACTGGAAGTATGGCTCAGGGCTCAGGGTTCCTCGCTGGCCCACCTCACTGCCAAGAACGGAGATCTGGAGGGAGTCGGGAGAGCTTGGATCTCTCTGGAGGGATAGGAGAAAGATGAAGGCAGGCCGAGGAGAGCAGAGGAGACAGGAGCAAACAACTTCCTGTTGAAATATAATAATTTGGCTAAATTTAAACATGTGAGAGAGTTCAGAATGATTCATAATGTATGCAGATTGATGTAAATGACTATGCAAATGATGCAGGCAGGAATGAGCGGGGCGCAGCCCACCTCTCTCTGTGTAAGCAGCCTGGAGCAGGACGAGGACTTAGGTAGAAGTTTTCTGAGTAAAACCCATCTTGGGACAGAAATGAGGCCTTTTCGTGCAACCTGACCAAGTCCTAGAACTTATCTTTTAAGTCCAATGTTATTATCTTCTTCTTCTTACATTACCGAGAAATTTGGGCTCAGAGAGATCACCTACCCAAGGTCACACAGCATACGCACACACTTTCACCGAGATCAAAGGAGAACACGGAGAATCCTTATTCTCTTGAGACAGGATCCCTTACTGATTCTAGACCCGTGAGACAGCAAGAAAGCCCCAGTGACCCACCTATCTTTACCCCTCAACCCCGACACACACACATACACACACACACACACACACACACACACACACACACAGTGCTGAGGTTACAAGTACAAATTTAAACGCAGGTCTTGCAGATTATGCATGCAAGCTCTCTTATCTGCTGAGCCAGCGCTCTCTTATCCCTGGATAGTGTACCAAGAATGTTTGGCTGGAGGTCAGGAGGACTAACAATGTCTTCCCAGGCCCCTCTTTGTTCAGCTTCCCAGCTGTATACATGAGAGAGGGAAAGTGGCCTTTAGAGGAAACGGCTCACAGTCTACCACTGCTCAGGTGTGTGGCCTCAGGTGAGTCCGTCTCTCTGAGCCCCCATTTCCTCGTCTTTCAAATGAGATGAATCACATCTTTCTGTGTCAACACGCATTGCAGCCGGCACATTGGAGTGTTCCCCCTTCCTTTTCCAAACCTACAGCCTCCTCTTCCCCTCACCGGCCATCAGCTGCCATTGGACATCCGGGAGACTCTAAGCGTCTTCCTCTTGTCCTGTCTGAGAATCCTCCCATCTGTCACCCCCACCACAACTTCAGATCGCCAATCGTCCCCTAGCTCTGAGGACCTGATGACCCACAGTCTTTACATTCAAATTTGCAGCGGCCCATGCATCTCCATTACATCATCTCTCTTTGCTTTGCACCACCATGTGAGTTTGGAAAAGAAGACAACGCTCTTCTTCCGTTAGAGACAAGGCTGGGTCTCCGTAGTGGGCACACAAACTCTGGTCTTGGACTCCGACAGCTCCCTCCGCTTTCCCTCAAAAAGTGGAGCAGCTGTTCCGGTGGCTGTCTCTCTTTGCATAACTGTGTGCATTTCCCAGTCTCTTCGTAAGCCCTGGCAGGGCCTGGAGCCCATCTCAGATCCTCTCTTCTCCACGAAGCCTGATGCCGCTCCCAGCACTGATAAGCTCAAGCCGGTGCCTGCGCGTAGCCAGCAGACCATGAACACCAGATAGCATTTGCGTTCCATGGACAACTCGGGTTCTTGTCTGTTGCATTAGAAGACAGCCAATCTCTAGGGTTGTCCCTGCAGAAAGGTCCTGGACTGCACCTTGGGGGAGACTGTGGGGTCTCCCATGTTCAGAACATGTTACAGAAGCCATTGTATATGTGGACAAAGCTGTCTTCCATCTCTTGCTTCCTTTGACAAAAATGCACAGGGACAGGAAACCCCTCCCTGAGCCCTGGCAATGTTTCTCCAGAAAGGCATTGGTTAGAGTTTGTCAGTTGGTATGCTGCTGTCTTCAAGGCCCGCTACACCTCAGCCGCGGCTCACAAGCTGAGCTTTTCTGTCCTTCCTTGACCTCATCACAGAGGTTGCAGATTTAGTCCCACTTGCCCATGATCTGTCTTTATTTTCCTGGTGATCACTTGTTTGCTGTCGGCTGGGATGGTAGAAAGAGTCTGGGCTCATAAGCACGCTCTCTTCGGAAGGTGCTCCTCGGTTTTAGGCTCCCACGGAGAGACTTTCAAACTTTGTACCAAGTCTGTTAGTGCTAACTACTAACACTGTCCACACCCATTAACAAGGACCACTTACTGAGTGCCTATTGTGTGCCCGCCCCAAGGATTTCATACTGTTCATAACAATTGTGGGATAAGAGATGGGTTCTCTTATTTTTCCAATCATACATAAGGAACCGGGAGGGATTTGATCTAGGGTCATGTGAGTCTTTTAATCCTGAATGGGGTCTAGATGTTCCACCCTTCCCGCAGCCCCGATCCTTCCCTATCTCAAATCTAATTAATCCCTCACCTTTCTAGCTTTATGAGGTAACAACCCCAACCTTCCCCACTAAACCAACTCCTTTCTCCCAAAAGTGGGGAGCAATCTCCCTCCTGGTTGACCTCACAGAGTTATGTGAACAAGAACTCTCAGACATGTTCTGAGAGGGAGTGGCTTGGTCTCCTGGAAACTCATAGGTTCGAAGGGGTTGGGGTAGGGGGGTCAGTCTCCTACCACATTAGAATCCATCATGCCTTGTCCTGTTGCAGTATCTCGGGCTACGGAGCAGCTGGTGGGAAAGGTGGGAAGAACACCATGATGCGGTCCCATGGCGTGTCTGTTCTGGGCATCTTCAATCTGGAGAAAGGTGACACGCTCTACATCCTTGTCGGTCAGCAAGGGGAGGATGCCTGTCCCAGGGTAAGTTCCCAGAGCGGGGGCTTGTCACAGCACCAGGTGAGGTGAGGGTGGCCTCTTAAAGGACAATAACTGCCAGTGATCCCTCTGGGGATTCACATTCAAAGACAGCATGATCTGCAACAACTCTATCTGTGAATTCCCCTTCTTTCTTAGGGCCATTTGAGTGCATAAGGACACAGGGAATGGGGGCCACAACTGCAGTTTTATAGCCCTATGAGAGCCAAGGCTGAAGCTTGGGTTTCATGACTGACTTTAAAGCCAAAGAGGTCTGAATCCTACTTAAACGGACCAAGGTTGGATGTTCTCTACACAAAGAGGAAAGGGAGTCCCCTTCTGCTCTCAATAACACTATTGTATTATACTTAATCATATTATTATGAATAGTGAATCGTCACTCAAAATCGGACATGTAGGTTGTATTAGTCAGGGTTCTCTAGAGTCACAGAACTTGCAGATAGTCTCTATATAGTTAAGGAATTTATTGATGACTTACAGTCTGCAGTCCAAATCCCAACAATGGTTCAGTAGTAGCTGTGAATGGAAGTCCAAGGATCTAGCAGTTGCTGAGTCCCACACCGCAAGAAGGCGAAAGAGCGAGAGCCAGACTCCCTTCTTCCAATGTCCTTATATGGTCCCCAGCAGAAGGTGTAGCCCAGATTAAAGGTGTGTGCCACCACACCTTTAATCCCAGATGATCTTGGACTCGGAGATCTCCCTGTCTTAATCTTCTGGATTCAATCACCACTGTGTCTCAAGATCTCCATACCAAGATCCAGATCAGAAACTTCTATCTCCCAGTCTCCAGATTAGGTTCACTGGTGAGCCTTCCAATTCTGGATTGTAGTTCATTTCAAACATAGTCAAATTGACAACCAGGAATAGCCACTACATAGGTATATACAACAGCACCAAAAAAAAAAAAAAAAAAAAAAATGTGCTGAAAGATACAGCTAACAGTGGCTACTCACCGGGAGGAGACTGGATTGGGAGTGCCTGGTAAATAATGTCTGAAACTGTTACAAAAAGGATGTTCTCAGGTCTGGGATGTAGCTCAGTTGGTATGGTGTTTGCCTAGCGTGCACGAGGTTTATTTTTTTCCTGAGCAGGGTGGTGCACACCCACAATCCCAACACCTGGGAGACAGAAGAAGGGGGATCCACGTCATCATCAGCTGCGTACGAAGTCTGAAGGCAGCCTGGGATAGGTGGGCGCGGGAGCCCCTAACTCAAAGAAAGAACGTCTTCCCCTATTATTTACTTGTGTCATTAAAACTTAAAAAAAGAGAAATGAAAGCATAGACCGAGAGAAAGAATGTCGGCAGTTCACTTCCCCTTAGTGGCTTTTATATTTTTCTGACAAAATACCTGTGAGAAACGGCGTCTAAAGGGGAAGACTCTTCTTGGCTCACGGTCTCAAGAAGTCTCAGTCAACATTCCCCAGGTACCTGGACTTCACCCTTTAAACACTCCACAACCTCCCCAAACAACATCAACTGGAAAACAAACCTTCACACTGTCGGCCTACGAAGGGTATTGCAGGTTAAACTCCCATTTTACAAATGAGGAGAGGGGCAACCGCAGACGTGAAGGGACTTATCACTCACAAAGCAGCCTAGAACTCTAGAGTACCCATTTTGGCTGCATCCTACACTCGTCTGAACGAGTAGTTTTCTGTGACCTTTCCCCATTTTCCACTTCTATAGCCCATCACTGGACAAGCCTCTGCGATCCCAAAGGCAGCCTGACATTGTGTTTCCTTGACCCCAGTGGGTCAACGAAAAGCCCAGCCCAGGAGCTGAGAACATCCAGAAGGGACCCACAGAGCCAGGCAGTGAGGGTTGTCTAGACAGCAGCTGTGAGCCCCAGACAGGCCAGTAGTTGTCTGCCTCCGGCCTTGCAGTGTTAGGGGGGTGGTAAGACTCCGCCACTGCTGGCTATGCTGGCAGGAACTCAGGTTCCAGGACGGCAGATATCCTGCTTGGGTCAGGCTGAAGCACAGCTTTGCAGGGGCAGATCCCAGGCAAAGACCTGACAGGCACAGCACCTTCTCCAACAGTTGTCCCAGCAGCCTGGGGGCACGCATCTGGAGCGGGGACCTACCAAGAAAGCTGTTCAGTTCCACAAAAGAAGCTCAGCTCCAAAGAGCCAAGTGCTGGGCTGTGTAGGATCAGGAAATTGCAATTGAGAGCCTCTAAGTCGCCCCACCCCCACCCAGTACGTCCGCCCTCCCCTTCCCCCACCCCCCATTAACAGAAAGCCTGAGAACCAAGCCTGGTGGGCACAACCTCCCGTCTGAGAAATGCCTCCACTCCAACTTTTATTTAGGAACTATAATCAGGATTTTGCAGGCTGTTATAATATATTAAGTCATTAAATTACAGGCTGCTGTAATTTTCACAGGAATTTATTGAGTGCTAATGTAATTCTTTCATCTAAGCAGAAAGATCGCATTGACTTCTGCAAGGGACTTTTACTTGATTGGATTGTAATCAGTTATGTCTTTTCACAGGACTATGTCTTTTTTTTTTTTTAATTCAATTGTAATCTACTTGTTCCTCTAGGTTGCTGCACTTTATCATTCTTATTAATCAACCTACTTGTTCTCAAACTTTGTGCATACATAGGGACAGTTCCCGAGAGGGCAGGAGGAGGCCATCTCAGGCATAAGCAGAGGGAAGCGCCCTCTGCTGGTTGGGCCAGGCACGCCATGCACACTTGCATATGGGAAGAAAGTGATGGGTCCTCTTACACTCTCCCTGTGGGTCCTTAGGAGAGGAGGGCCTGCTGTCTTCAAGCATTATCTCCTCCCACAGTTTCCACTGGGGAAAAAAAAATGAGAATGAAGTGAACTTTAAAAAGTAAGCTGCTGTTTAGCTGACTTAACTGCACATTTGTGGGAGGCTCTCTACCTGATGCCTGGCCATCCCAAGCTCTAGGTACAGGAAGTTGGCTCTAGCTGCTGCTGTAAAACACTCCTTTACACACAGAGAGAGAGAGACAGAGAGACAGAGACAGAGAGAGACAGAGAGAGAGACAGAGAGAGAGAGAGACAGAGACAGAGAGAGACAGAGAGAGAGAGACAGACAGACAGACAGAGACAGACAGACAGAGAGAGAATGAGAGAAAGAAAGAGAGAGTTAGAGAAAGAGACAGAGACAGAGACGGACAGAGGACAGAGACAGAGATAGATGGAGAGACAGAGAGACAGAGACAGAGAGACAGAGACAGAAAGACAGAGAGAGAATGAGAGAGAGACAGACAGACAGACAGAGACAGAGAAAGCCTATTTCCTACCCGACCTTGCCTCATAACATGAGTCCAAATCAGGCTTCCTCCACGTAAGCACTGTTGGAATTTTAGAGGAGAATTTCTTTACAGCAGAGGGGGGACCTGCTTCACATTGTGTACGTTGTCCAGTCGCGTCCTCATCGTCCTCCACCGCTTGATGCCAGCCATATCTCAGCAGCAACCACCAGAAAACATCTCCTGAAAATCCCAGACGCCCCCTTAGGTGGCTAAAAGTCACTGACCTAATGGCTAAGTCCCATACCCCCACCCACCCAGCAAACACCAGGAAGGCCAGGGCATTAGCCAGACCATCCTCTGTTCATTCAAACTGATTCAACACACAAACTGAGTACTTGTGTGTGCCGTCACCATCTAGGCAATAGGGACATTCAATGGACCAGAGAGATCTTACACACAAGGCACATTTATTCTAGCAAAAAGAGAAAGATTCGGCCAAGGCTCGGTCCCTGGGGTGGAAGCATGCCTGCGCACCCAAGGAGAGAAGCAGAGGGCCGGGGGGAGGGGGGGTCACTAAGAGGTGAGGGCCAAGGGAACAGGCTGGGCCAGGCCCCTGTAATGACATCCCACATCCTCAGAGCCAAATAGTGATGTAAAGATCATGCCTCCAAGGACTCCCCGTGCCTGCACCATGAAGTTTGGATCCCACGGGGACAAGGGAGGAGGCAAGTGTCAGATTCAAAGGGTACTACATTCATCCAGCCAGAGGTCCTGGTGGCTTGGACCATGTAGTCTAAGCGGAGGTGGTGGGAAGTGACTGGATTCTGGGCGCGCTTGGAATGTGAAATCTAAGAGGGCTTCCTGCCTGATTATATGAGGAGCTGAGAGAAAGAAAAGTCAAAAGAGCGACTCCAAGAACTGAGCACTGCAGTCACCCGCCAGAAGATACGGCAGTAGGGGGCGGCATGGGCTGGACTTGTGCCTGCAGTCCCAACAAGTTGGAGGTCAGCTGGACCAGCCTACTGAAGTTCAGGCTAGCCCCAGTTACAAGAGAGACTGTCTTAAAACATGCACATGCATGCATGCTCACATACGCACGCGTGAGCACGCACACACACACTGAGTAGATCTGGGAGCAAGGTGAGGAGGTCAAGGTCAGGCACACTGACTGTGGAGATCCCGTAGCTATGGACAACAGCTATGGGCAACACAGGTCGACAGCTGGGGTTTAGAAGTGATCCAGGGAGGAGGATCTAAATAAGAATAAAGATCACACTGGCTGAGGTCACCTACGGTGTGGTTCAGATAAAGAGGAGGAACCAAGGATTGAGCCCTGGGTTCCAGAAGAGAAATTAACAAGGAACAGGGAGGAAGGGAGGACTTGGTGGTGGGGGAAGTCTGAGGAGTCTGGTGAAGAAGTACACCATCTCCACTAGAGAGATGTTTGCTGAGAACGGATCATCTCTTAGGTATCTTCTTTCTGACTTAAGGGACGCATGGAGCAGGGACAGTTAGCCGGGCCATCCTCAGGCTCCCCTCCCCTTGCCCCCACACTATTCCAGCAGTCTCCAGGATCATTCCTCAGAAAGAGGCACCTCCAGGATGTGGAGGTCACACTGCTGGCTGCCAGAGGAGAGAGAGAAGGGGAGACAGGTCTTGAAGTGGATCTTCTCAGCTCTGCTGCTTCACTCGGGGCAGCCCTTTGATTTATAGTTGGAGGCAAGTCCAGGACCCTGAGAGTCTCATCGAAGTACTGCTCAACTGGCAGCCCCCATCCTCCCTCCCTTCCCCTGGACCCAGCCTCTGGGCACGCACCTTGCCACCCTTGCCTGTCCAAGGCCACTTTTCCAGCAGTTTTCCCGGCAGCTGCATATACCTGGGGGAAATGTTAGCTCTACCCCAGTAGTCCGGAGAGTCCCGTGCACACTAAATCCACTCTAAGAAATGTCAAATTACTTCCATCATTAAATCCAAAACGCCATAAAAAAAAAACCAAATCGCATCTCAGCCGTTTATCTGGAAATTTCTCGAGTACCCACTGCTGGCACTCCTGAATACTTTAGCATAAGGAGTGACTCGAGATGGATTGCCATGTCCACTGACTGGTTATGCAGCAGCGTTTGATGAAAATTTGATGTTTTATTGGCTTTTATTCCATTAAGTGGAAGAGAAGTCATTTTCCTCTGAGGTCAGGCTGGTGTTTAGGGAATTCATCTGAGCCGCAGCGGCCACAGAAGGTGTGAGTGTTCTTCAGGCAGTAGCCTCTTCCTTCCAGGATTCCAGGATTTTATGTTACAGACATCCCAGCATAATTCCAGAAACCTCCACATCCCCAGGAGCCTGTGGGGCCCACAAGTGACTCTAATGTGATACTAATTCAGCCACTTATCCATCCTTAACAAGTATGGCACACAATGTTAGTGGCCAGCCTGCATATCCATGCAGCCTGTGATTTATAGTGGCGCCGTCCCCATCCCATACCTGAGAACCACAGCGGCAGTCACTCAGAGTGATGACGGATGTAGCTATTGGATTCCAAGGTCCATGCCCTCTCCTACAGGCAGCCAGGGGGCTCTACCTGGGGGCTACATTCCAGAGATTTCTAGAAACGAGGAAAGGGACTTTAGATGGAAAGAATAATATGTATAAGATGAGGGAGACATGCCTTTCCCAAAGGTGAGCTGAGGATGCAAATTGCACAGTGGGTTTTGTTTATTTGTTCTGTGTTTATTTTCAATTCTTCTCACAATGTTCCAGAACTGTAATGAGGGAGAGACAGAAGACAGTCAGACAGAGGCAGAGAGACAGACCGACCAAAAGACAGACAGAAAGACAGACAGACAGACAGACAGACAGACAGAGGCAGAGAGACAGAGATCTCAGTGGCTCTTCACTCCTAAGTCCAATATTGACCATCCACAAGGCCTGTGCCATGACCTGGCTGTCCACCTAATCTGTGTGTGCCATCCAGCCTCACTTCCCAGGGTCTTGGCATCCCTTCTGGGCAGCCACAGGATCCTAACTGGGCCCTCTGGACTAAGCTGGACTTTTCTACGTAAGACCTTTAAGCCTTTCCCTACCCCCCCCCCCACACACACACACACGCCTCCTTTCCTGTAGGTCATGCTACGCTTGGAATGACCTGGATTTTCCTTGTCTCTGCTGAAACCCTCCCCATACTCTACAGCCCAACCAGAAGCCACCTCCTGCAGGCAGTCCTCCCTGGCTGCACGCCTTCCCCCCAGCTTCCCTTACCCTTTGTATCCAAGCCAGCCTTTGTGGCCCTTTCTTAACACTGCTCAAAGTGATCACTGTTTGTGCGCATTTACTTCTGACTCCTCAGTTCGACCATAAGCTGTCTGAGAGGCAATCAGATCCTGCTGTACGCACACAAGGTCTCTGACTCGGGCACAAACCTACTGAGGCAGTCTTTGTTCTTGCAGGCAAACCAACTAATCCAGAAAGTCTGTGTCGGCGAGAACAATGTCATAGAAGAAGAGATCCGAGTGAACAGAAGCGTGCACGAGTGGGCAGGAGGAGGAGGAGGAGGGGGTGGAGCCACCTACGTGTTTAAGGTGCGGTCTTCTCCGAAGGACAAAGCAATGGCTGGAGCCCATCGTGGTGTTACAGTTCCAGAACAAAGCTAGACAGAAGCCCCTGAGATGGTCTATGTTGAGTTAACTGTGAGGACCAGAGGGTGGTTGGGTTTTTCTGCCTGAGAAAGGGTTCTACATTTGCCTTTCAACTTGTCCAGCCAGGCCTGACAGACTTTTTTAACCTTATCAAGCCAGACCACAGATCGTAAAAGGGGTTTCTAGCGGGGTGCTCCCCTGGAGGCAATGATGCTAGGTGGTGCTTATTCTTGAACTTGTGGGGATCCAAGAGAGGACTGAAGAAGGGAGGGAGAGCTGCAACAATGTCTCATCACCAGCAACAATGTCTCCCAGGGGCTTCAGGGAAGGGGCTGCGGGAAAGATCCTCCAGGGTCCAGCCCAGCTCATTTGTAACCTGTTAAGAGATGCGTACCCTGGTGGGTTCTTATCACCGCTTGAACCGCAACTCATACAAAGGCTGGTCAGAAGGGAGTTATTGTAACATCGATTCAGGGCCCGCAAACCACCACAGATGGGGAAGTCACCCCCACTGCCCTGCAAATTGCTAAATGGAAACATTTAAACTAGGGCAGAGGGTCTCCCTAATGGGACGCCTACCTCTGTGTCCTCATCTCCGAATGTCTCCCCTGGGCAGATGAAAGATGGCGTGCCCGTACCCCTGATCATTGCAGCTGGCGGTGGTGGCAGGGCCTATGGGGCCAAGACAGAAATGTTCCACCCAGAGCGACTGGAGAGTAACTCCTCCGTTCTAGGGCTGAACGGCAATTCCGGAGCCGCAGGTAAAGCCCCACCCCCCACCAGAAATTTCTCAGGGGTCCTGAATGCTGGGAGCTGTTCTTATTGATGCCAATATGGGGGAGCGGGGCGGAGGAGGCATCCTGTTGCTTCTGGAGCTGGCTTGCTGGCTTGAGGATTGCTGAGTAGCCCTGTGGAGGCCCGGAACCCCAACCCTCCAGTTTCTAGAACTAGCTGACAAAGCCTGTATGCCTTGCCTGGGAAGGGGCAGAGGGGGGAATCCATTCAGATTTGTTTGCCGTTGCTGTGAATTGGAGCTTCATTTTGTAAGCTTGGCTCCCAATTACTAACATCTAAATCACCTCTACCAGAGCCCTGCCCTGAACCTTTATGTCCCTCTACTATATTGTACTCTCTGGGCTTGGGGGACCTCATTCAGAAGATTGACCACCTGGCAGGTTAACTCTTGAAGTCCCAGGAAAGCCACTCTGTTCCTTCTGCATGGGTTTCCAGGGCCCATTGAGGTCAACTCCTAGGGGGTCATTGGATTCGATGTCCCCTGGAATGTCATATGGAGCAAGGAGGTGGATGGCGCACTGGTCTCGAGGCCTGGTGGGGGACAATCATTGTCATCAAGTGCTAGTGGCCGTACACAGGGCTTAATTCTGTCTGTCTGTCAGTTCTCTTTCCAAGAGCACAAGGCAGTCCCTGGCGTTCCTGAAGCAGGCTAAAGTGGCTACCATATCCCTCAGGCGTTGCCCACTCCCTGCTGAGCACCTCCACAGCTCTGAAACAGGCTAAGCCTGGCACAAGGCAGCTGGCAGACAAAGTGTTCTTCCTATGAGACTTAACTGGCCCCCACTTGGCCCTTGAGGAGTGTTTCTGAGCTCAGTCCGGTGGCTCTAACGTCCACCCTCAACATTTCTATTTGAATCCTATTAGCTCCAAGATACAGATGGGGGTAGGGGAGGGGCTCAGAATGAGGAGGTAATGGCCTGAATTTCATTCACAGCCAGCAAACAGTGAAACCCTTGGGGCTAGATAGAGCCTGATCCTGCAAGAAACTAGTGCATTGACCTTTGCAGGGGCCCAGCAGTTGCCTGCAGAGACTTGTTAGAATGGAAACAGTTAGTGAAGTGAGTGTTCACTTCCAGGAGGCGGTGGCCAGACGCTAAGAAGTTCCACCATCATTCTGCCTGTCCCCAGTGTCCCCCCCCCCCCCCAGTCTCTACTGAAGTGCACTGCCTACTCCTGAGCTAGAGAGCCCTGTCAGGAAGCAGGGAACCAGGCGCAACAACTTTATAGGCACATACTGTGGCTTAAGAGGTGTCACTGGCTCGCTACTCCTAGCTCCCGTCGGGCGCGCTGGGCCCTGGACCATAGCTAGTGGGAATGGCCCTCAAAGACCACCACATCCCCTTTCCAACTTCTTCAGCTCCGTTCTCCTTCTAATACCGCCCGCCCCTCAAGAGGCACGTCTCATTTCTCCTGCAGGTGGTGGAGGCGGCTGGAATGATAACACTTCCTTGCTCTGGGCCGGAAAGTCTTTGCTGGAGGGCGCCGCCGGAGGACATTCCTGCCCCCAGGCTATGAAGAAGTGGGGGTGGGAGACAAGAGGGGGTTTCGGAGGGGGTGGAGGGGGGTGCTCCTCAGGTGGAGGAGGCGGAGGATATATAGGTAAAGATGATTCGCGTTCTAGGTGTCACTCTTTCCCCTCTTAGTCCTAGGCTCCTCCCTCCCTGTCACCGTCCCGCCCCCACTGACCCGCCCCCTCCCCAGTGTAGACTGTGATGTCACTGCACGCTCCCCTCCCCTCTGCCTGGCTTGGGCCCGCCAGAGGTAGGGTGTTGGCTCCTGTGCCAGCATCCTGCCTCCAGGCTTGTGTAGCAACAGCATCAAGATCCTACGTGATCCTTGATCCCATCCCTCCCCCTCCACATCCCCTTTCAAAGCTGAACATAAAAGCTTTGGCTTCCCTGACGGTTCCAGGAACCACCCACCACAAGGACCAGGCAACCCTGAAGACCAGACTCTTTCTAGCCCCTACAGCTCATTTGGGGGGCCTGGCTAAGCCAGCATAACTGCATCTGGTCTAAGGTGTCACGTGGTCCTTGCTTTCAGCTTTCTGTCCAGCCCACCAGCTGCCTGAGAGCAGCACTGTCCATGTGGGTGGGAATTACTCCCAGAAGCCCCTGCGGGCAGCTTCAAACCCAGTCCTGCACCAACCAGCCTGCCCTTGATTCCCCCATTGCCTGGGGAAGAGTTTGCAGCTAAGAGACTGGCAGATGACACCCCCCCACACACCCGCCCCCAGATTAGGACACACTGCATGCCAGCACTGTGACTGTTCTTCGTGTATGTGTCTTGCTTTGTTGCTGTGTGGGAAATGCTTGTGCTCATCACACAAGCTTCCTTTCCAAGCCTTGGGTGGGTGGGAGGACCCTGGGGGCAGGGGGAAACCCCAAGATCACCCAGTCCCTGATGTAAGGAGGGACGGGAGCCTGAAGGCACAGTGGCTCATCTCCCCCCAGGTCCCATCATGACCCCCAAGTGACCCAAGCAACTCTCTAAGACACAAGAACGCACCCCAACCTCAAGAGACTACAACCTTCTAGACTCTTGATTACCTGCCACTTAGTACTGAGGCCTCAGCAGCGTGGTAGAGACTCCCTGGATGATCTGACTCCACCCCGCAAGGGAAATTGGCCCACACGCCCAGCATCTACAGAGTTAAACCAACGTATAGCCTCTGTGCCTGGAACCTCCCTTCCCTTGCCACCTCCCTGTTCCACAGACCCCACCCCCACCCCCAGGGACCCATAGCTTTGGCCATAACTGCATGCCTGTTGATGTGTGTGTGTGTTGAGACTTGGGCACCCACCTTTTGGGGTTCAACTCTTCTCTGGTTTGCCACAGGTGGCAACGCAGCATCAAACAATGACCCCGAAATGGATGGGGAAGATGGGGTTTCCTTCATCAGTCCATTGGGTATCCTGTACACCCCGGCCTTAAAAGGTACCCCCTCTACCAGGTGATAATACAAACTTAAGCCATTTCTTCCACCAACCCGGACATTGTATGGGGTCAGGATACCAAAGCAAGGCCATGGACCCCCACCTGCAGAAACAAGTCTTCCTATAGCTCACCTCATCATAGTTTGCGGAAGTTGGGGTGTGGGGCTGAACTTAGAGTATGAACCACCAGGCAGGCAGGACCTAGAAAGTGACACGAGAGTAGCTAAACACCGTACCAGAGCCAGGGACCTTAATTACAGGTCTCACCTACACACAGAAAACCACATACCCCCCGCTCTCAGCTCCGCTCACCCAAATATGCTTCCCCCAAACACGTGTGCTCTCACCTGCCGAGGCTACCTGGAACAGGGACCCCAAGAATCCACAGCAAGCAGCTAGGAGAGTTCAAAGGCAGGGGGTGGGAGGGACCTGAAGGTACAGAGTGACTGATCTTCCATGTTCAGCCTGAGACTGACCCCCCCCTCCTTGTCACCAGTGATGGAGGGCCATGGGGAAGTGAATATCAAGCATTATCTAAACTGCAGTCACTGCGAGGTAGACGAATGTCACATGGACCCTGAGAGCCACAAAGTCATCTGCTTCTGTGAACATGGGACCGTGCTGGCTGATGATGGTGTCTCCTGCATCGGTAAGGGACAACAGTCGGGGGAGGGGAAGAGGTCCAAAACTTAAGCCAACTGAACAAGCCCAGATGTTAAGTATCTTGCCTGTCTCTTGTTCATATTCTGGCAACTGGGCAAGGAGACCTTGTATGAAGGGGAAGACACCTGAAGTGGTCTCAGAATTCATTGCCTACTCCCTTACCGAAGCCATGAAGCAAACCCTGTGGCATCTCTACCAAGGGGCCAGACATCCCGTGACCACTCGAGTACCTACCAATGGGGGTCTTAGCACTCCTAAGACACCCCTGGGCTGAGGAATTTCAGAGCCAGGCCCTGTGCCTTTGAACTTCCTGTGTAAGGTTCCTGACTGGACACAGCCTTTAGCACACACATTTGATGAGAATGCTTTTGTTTTTTGAGTGCCCTCCATATTCAATAGCTGTTTGCTTTGACCACACAGGTAGAGCTCTAAGCTCATATATATATATATATGAAACAAGGAATGGGATGGCAAGGGACAAGGATAGGGAAGGGGAGGAGGGGAGGAAGAGAAGAAAGGAAAGGAAAGAGGAAAGGACTGGAGGGGAGGGGAAGGAAGGGAGAAGAAAGAAAAAGGAAGAAGAGATGAAGGGGAAAGGGAGAGGAGAGGAAGGAGAAGGGAAAGGGTAGAGACAGGGGTAGGGAAGTGAAAGGAAGGGAAGGGGAGGGAAGGGAAGAGGGGGGAAAAGAAGAGAGAGGGGAAAGGAAGGAAAGGCAAGGGAAGGGAAGGGAAGGGAAGGGAAGGGAAGGGGAGGGAAGGGAAGAGGGGGGAAAAGAAGAGAGAGGGGAAAGGGGAGGGGAGGGGAGGGATAGTTTTGTGAACAGAACATATAGTTTGCCCTGGATGGGACTCACAGGGTCTTCTCCTGTTCTAAGAAGTAACTCCACTTCTGAGGGTGTCACCAAAGGACTCCACTTCTGGGTCCTCCTGGGTATGGAATCAGTCCCCTAAGGTCCCCAAGTCTCTTCCATGTCCACTCCTGTTTCCCCCTCCTGTCCGCATCCCATCCTCGTGCAGCTGACTTTTGGGACCAAGACCCAGGATTTATATTCATCCTTATTGAATTTTCCCTCTACCCCGAAGCTACTTCTGGGATCCTGAGAGACCAGGATGAGCCTGCTTAGGGCCCGCCCATGGTCTCCTGAAAAAGGGAGGCGTGACAAGATCTCCAGAGACTGGAAACAGCAGGTGGCTTTTTCCAGCTGGGGAGGGTATTTCTGGCTTGAGACCTGCTTAGGGAGAGGAGAATCAGCATGGTGGTCAGTACCCCTTCCGGACCTGTCTTCCAGTGTCGCCCACCCCGGAGCCCCACCTGCCGCTCTCGTTGATCCTCTCCGTCGTGACCTCTGCCCTGGTGGCTGCCCTGGTTCTGGCATTCTCCGGCATCATGATTGGTGAGTGTGGCAGAGCAGCGGGGCTTCCGAAGGGGCAAAGCAAGTCCCTCGGGAATAGGGTCTTGGGATACACACACGGACGCCAACGTATCACTCTGCCCTGATAGGTCCCAGACTTGGCTACTAGTCCCAGTGAAAACAGAACCACCAACCCTCTACCCACCAGAGAATCTGCTGTTTCAGAAAGGAGTCTCTGGTGCTGATCTTTGTCTCTGTGTGGCCCCCTGGCTGCTCACAGGGCAGAGGTGGTTACCCTTCCGTGCCCCACACAAATGTAAAGATACTCTTTCCTGTACCCCCCCCCCATATTCACTGTCAGCTCCTCGGCACTTGAGGGCTCCATGGTCATGGCTGGGGCCGTTCCCTGTGTATCTGTGGCTCGAGCCATACTAGCCAGGAACACTCCCACTCAACCAGAGATTTAAAACTGGTTCCTGAGCCCCTTCCATCCGACCAAGGTGAGCCCATCTCAGGGCACAGAGGCTCAATATGGACCTTGTGGCTATAAGACTCTCCGATAGATAAGCAGAGAGAGGAAGCCAGGCAGAGGGAATGTCCCAGAAGCGCAGACTCGGTCATAGGAGACCTGAGATAACTCTGATGGCCATCCTGGGTCCCAAAATGGCCCCAAGAACCTCGCTAAAAACATCCTTCTGCTGTGTGGCCTCCAGGATCCCCCTAACTAACCTCTCCCCCATTGCTCCTTCATGTCTAATGGATCTCAGCCATCTCCCTGATGAAATCCTGGCATGTCTATCTGTAAGGCTAGTTTTAATTTTCGATTCGACCCAGTCTGGAATCACCTGGGGCGGTCATCTCGGTGATGAGTCGTCTAGTTTTAGGTGACCTGTAGACACATCTGTGAGGGGTTTTCTTAACTGGGCTAACTGACATGAGATGACCCACCCCAAAAGTGGCAGCACCATCCCCCCTACCCCCCCAGGTTCGGATGCTGGACTGTATTTTAAAAGGGAGAACGTGAGCTGAGTCCAGGTGTGCCTTTCTTCTCTGCTCTTGACTAGATGTGACCAGACCACTTCAGGTTCTCGCTGCCTTGCCTTCCCCCACAACGATGGACTATACCCTGGGTCTGTGACCCAAAGGAAATTCTTTGGCTCCCCTAAGCTGCTTGTGTCAGGCTCTCTTATCACAGCCACAGAAACAGACCCCCCATCCCTGACTGACACAGTAAAACATATACCCGTTATATGATCTAAGTGTCACACCGGTTTCCATGGTGAAGGGATACGTTAGTACGCTTCATGGCTTTGTTAGTGTGGTTAACAGTGATAAGGAAGCTTAAAGTTCAAAGTCTGGAGGAAGTGGCCTCTGCTGAGCTTCTGCTGAGCTTCGCCTGGTCCAGCCTCCCCCCCCTTACAGCGGACACCTGTCTGTCTGCAGTGTACCGTCGGAAGCACCAGGAGTTGCAAGCTATGCAGATGGAGCTGCAGAGCCCTGAGTATAAGCTGAGCAAGCTACGGACCTCGACCATCATGACGGACTACAACCCCAATTACTGCTTCGCCGGCAAGACATCATCCATCAGTGACCTGAAGGAGGTGCCACGGAAAAACATCACCCTCATCCGGTGAGCTTCCTGCTACTCCCCCCCCCCGGGGGGGCTGGATGGTTTCTCCGTGCCATGGCCTCCTCTAGCCACCAGGAGTCTGAGCAGCCATCCTTGGGTACACTCCTGGCCTCTCAGGGAGACAAGGTTTAATGTTCAGAGGCTCGTGGGAACGTTTGCTTATTTCAACACCCTGTGTGTTCATGCCATTGATGAAGTGAGACGTACATATCAAGTTCTCAAAGTCCATCATGCACACTGTTCAGAAAATGCCTGGCCCCAACTCTGTTCTCTGAGCACCCAAAGCAACCACGATTTCCTCTATCGCCCACTACAACACCCCGCAGCAAGGATCTGTCAATCACCTGTCCCTGTCCCCAGAAGTATCACCCTCTTTTAGACACAAGTCGTCCCTTACCTTTGTCCCTAACAGACACCAAGGACTCACTAAATCTTCACTGAGTGAATAAACTTTTAATTATCTTCATGAGTCCCTGGCTGGACCTGTATTTCATGCTTTATGTGTGATATAACACTATACCACAGAATGGATAGTTACAAAGAAAAGAGGTCCGCATGGTCTCAGAGTTAGGATCTAAGGTCTAAGACTATATTTGGTAATGACCTTCTTGCTGGCAAAGACAGATCGGAGCATCGGAAGCCACCAGGACCCGCCCATGGGATGCTCTACCCTAATGACCTTGTTTCATCTGAATCACCTCCTGTCACAACACTCATTTCCCACACTCTTAACACCTCACAGTCAGGATTGCTTTTCAGCGTGTGAACCTCAAACCTTAGCCGACCTGTTCTCACTGGAGTTCAGATAAAAAAAAAAATGGAGGCCCACTCACAGGGAAAACATGAGTTTCTCTAACATTCTCAGGGGCTATACGAGCACACTTAAGGGCCGGCCCCATGCTCAGCAATAGGTGGCCAACACAAATGAGCCCAGTGGTATTGTTGGAGGTTTTCTAACTCATAAGACTTTGCCTGGGCGGCGGCTGCTGCTGCTGCTGCTGCTGCTTTCTCCTCTCCCTCCTCCTCCTCCTCCTCCTCCTCCTCTTGATCCTCTCCCTCCTCTTCCTCCTCCTCTCCCTCCTCTTCCTCCTCCTCTCCCTCCTCTTCCTCCTCCTCTCCCTCCTCCTCCTTCCTCCTCCTCTCCCTCCT
>NC_034607.1:38232810-38247747 GCF_900095145.1 Mus pahari | reverse complement strand
TACCCTCTCCCTCCTCCTCTCCCTCCTCCTCCTTCCTCCTCTCCCTCCTCCTCCTTCCTCCTCTCCCTCCTCCTCCTTACTCTCCTCTCCCTCCTCCTCCTTCCTCCTCCTCTCCCTCCTCCTCCTCCTCCTTCTTCCTCCTCCTCTCCCTCCTCCTCCTTCTCCTCCTTCCCTTGTTACCTTACAGGTCTTTTGCTTGTGTATTACAGTTTCTAGTTTTGTGTTTTTATGAGATTTCTATATGTATGGATGTGTGTGTCTCTGAGTTTATATGTGTTTCTTTTGTTTTGTTTTTTTCTGTTTGTTTTGTCCTATTCCGACTAGTTTGTTTGTTTTTTATCTTCTTCTTATTATTATTCTTTTAGATTCTTGTTTGTTTTTTTTTTTATGAGAGAGAGAGAGAAAGAAAGGGCGTGGATTCAGGTGGGCGGGTGGAGGGTGGAAGTGATTGGGAGGGGTTGGGGGAGGGAAAACCATAATCAGAATAAATTGTATGAAAATATATTCATTTTCAGATTAAAAAATAAAATATGGTAATTAAAAAATTAAGAAAATTAAGAAATTAAAATTAAGAAAAGAAGAGAAATGGATGCCCAGGGCAACATAGTGAAGCCAAGCTGAAGGTGTAACTCCTCCTGTGTGTGTCCACTGAATGTGACACTGATCTCCAGGTCCCCGGCTGCCTGTGGCCCCCTTAACTGTGACTTGTCTTGTCTTCTTGGTACAGGGGCCTAGGCCATGGCGCATTTGGGGAGGTGTATGAAGGCCAGGTATCTGGAATGCCCAATGACCCAAGCCCTCTACAAGTGGCTGTAAAGGTGAGGGGTGGCTCCACCTTCCGCCTAGCCTTAGCCTGAGGTCCCTGTAGGCTACCACGCACAGCTCACGGCCACCTTCTCCTCCCACCCTCCCTTCCAGACGCTGCCGGAAGTGTGTTCAGAACAAGATGAGCTGGACTTCCTCATGGAAGCGCTGATCATCAGGTAAAGGCAGAGCCTCTCCCCTGACTCCTCAAATCATATGAAGAGCTGACAGATGGGTATCTTTAGAGAAAACAGGATGTGTTTGTCCCAACAGTCCCCCACCCACACCACAAGTGGAAGGACCCCCGAAGTGGAACAGCCCCGGATGATTATCTTAGGAAGTGTCTGAGTGGCCTAATTATTGATCCCTCTCTGCCTACAGCCAGCTCCCCAGTGCCAGCCATTGGTTCCCAATCCTCACTTAGGAAAACAAACTCCCTTCTGACATTAGATGATCTATCCTACCCCATCCCCTTTAAGTGACTCTTCCAGACCTGAGGTCCTGGACATAAAGGAAGGGAACCAATGAAAGATAGCAGGCTACCATACCCAACATCTACAGTGAAAAAGACTGTACCCTAACAGACCTTAATTGGAACTGGAAACCTCCTGAGGGCAGCTACTCAGGTCTCCTGAAGGAGGAGGCAGACAGATGTCCTTGTGACCTGAAGGAAGCTCAGAGCTGTCTCTGGCGCTGTTACCTCCAGGCATCTTGACCTGGGGAGGTGGCCCAGAGTGGCTGTGGCCCAGGTTGACCAAAGCTGTTTGAATGATACTTTTATAGGCTCTGGAACATGAGAAAAATTCGCAGCCAGGATAGCACTTTGCTTAAAAAAAAAAACAAACAATATTTATTCTGGTTATATGTGTAATATAAGAGTATTAAATAAAACCTAAAAAGTCTAAGATTAAATACAAGGAGGGCTTACTTATGTAATATTCCTACTAGGTAGTAATAAACAGATATATTTCAGCATATAATTACCAGTTTCTCAACTCAGAATGTGTGTGTGTGTGTGTGTGTGTGTGTGTGTGTGTGTGTCCATCCATCTGAGGTTTCCTAGCCCCATTGTTCTGCATATCCTAAAATGACAATACAATCCAAATCTCAGGGCCATGGGTCCTAATCAGTCCTGGCCCATGTGGAGTTGGCAGGAGATTTCAGAGACCACTGGGGCCATCTCTCCTCCTGCTGTTCTTTCATAGCCTGTCACCATGCAGGTCACACGCTGTCCCTTTCAGAAGCCAGTCCTTCAACTTCTGCCTGAGACCTTCCTTAGAGAACTCGGTTATAAATTTATACAGCAGTGCTCACACATGCAAACACTAAAAACAGATGCACACACATAAATATGTGCATACACACAAACACACACATACACACTCAAACAGGTGGACATATAAAAATATATACACACACATGCACATCATGCACACACACTCACACATGCAAAGTACATGTGACTCCAACAGAATTTCAACTCCTGCCAAGCCTGCCCAATCTATGCATCACCCCAGGGAGGTTGACCTCAGGTTCAGCCAGAGACCCCTCCACCCATTATCTACAGAATATAGCTTCACAGCATGGTTGCTGAAGCCATGACTCTGTGCCCTGCTTCTCTTGATGGTCCCAGGCCTGGCTCAGTTAAATTTGATTATGCCCTCTGCCCTGTAGCAAATTCAACCACCAGAACATTGTTCGCTGCATCGGGGTGAGTCTACAAGCCCTGCCCCGCTTCATCCTGCTGGAGCTCATGGCTGGTGGAGACCTCAAGTCCTTCCTCAGGGAGACACGCCCTCGCCCGGTGAGTGAGAGCCAGTCTTCTCTCCAGGGCTCATGTCAGAGGGAGTTGCAAGGGAAATAACGTGCTTGGTGGGCTCCTGGGAGTCGGCCCCGTGGGCTCCTGGGAGTCGGTCCCGTGGGCTCCTGGGAGTTGGCCCCGTGGGCTCCTGGGAGTCAGCCTGTGGTTTGGTCATGAAGAAATGGGTCAGGATCGAACGGACTGAGAGTGGATGGTGGAGGAGCACCTAGGGAGACGAGCCCTACATAATTGATTCAATAATCTGATTTCATGACCCGATGACTCTGGAGGGACTTTGCATGCCGTCCATGGCACTAGCCAGCTCTCCATCCGCAGATTCCAAACCCACAGATCTCTTCCCCAAAGCAAATAGAATACACACATCAACCTGATTGTGTCGTTTTCTGAATAATAATAATAATAATAATAATAATAATAATAATAATAATATGCTGGAATATTTAGCATGTACACCTGTGGTGTCATGTATGAGGGACAGAACTTGTGAAGAACTCGAAGGAGGCATGGCTCTGGAGTTCTTGAGGCTGAAGGAGAGAACATGCAGAGGAGAGAGAAATCCTTGTAAGGGATGTCTGAGAACTTGTCACTCGGGAAGCCCAAGGCCATTGGGGCAGGAAGCAGAAGCCTGAGGAATGGGGTTTCTCTGCCTCCTAAATTTGAAGGCCCCCTGCCCCTACGGTACCACCCTGGGCAAGGTCAGAGTCGGGGGGACTCATCTCAACACCTGAGATCAGTACCATCTGAGGGTCGCTCTTGAGAGAACCCCCTTCTTCAGAATTACGATCCCATCCACCGAATCTACTCTTGGTGCCACCACCTTTTCTTTGGGTGGCTCTTCTTGCTAACCACACACCCACGTGTCCATGAAACCACAGCTAGACAGCACTGCAGTCGCCCTGGTCACTGGCCCACCTCTGCCCATCCCAGGTAAGCTGTCCTTCCTGCCATGCTGTCCCCGGGGAGCAGCTTCACAGATTGGAGCTCTGCCCTCCAGAGCCCTCTCCCCTACATTGCTGAAGTGTTTTGAGCAACAGATTTGTGGGGGGCTGGAGGGTTTGTTGGGGTTTCCTCCATGTACTCAGGGTCACAAGGGTAACTTAACTCATAGTGGTTGGTTGACTATGAGAAAGCAATATGACTTTTAGTGTGCAGGGCTAATACCAGTAACTCTTTACAGCATATGCAGAGAGATATAGCCCAGGGGCTTGGGATGGAAAGACAAGGGCTCTGGAGTGTGAGCGGGTATAGCCAGACCTCTAAGTCTGGAGTTTGCTGGACTCCAGGGCTGAATTCCTCTAGATCAGTGGTTCTCAACCTTCCTAATCCTGCAACCCCTTTAGTACCGATCCTCATGTGGTGGATTCCCCAACCATAAAATTATTTTCATTGAAACTTCATAACTGTAACTTTGCTCCTGTTATAAATAATAATGTAACTATGTGATTAGACAACCCCTGTGAGAGGGTCATTCAACCCTCAGGTTGAGATCCAGTCAATGTTCTAGTTTCTCTTGTTTCATTGATGATTTCCGCATCCAGAACCCAGGTCCTGGAGACCTCAAAGTTTATTTGGGAACATTGGTTAAAATAAACCTAGGACACAAACACAACGACATGAATATGACACTGGATGGTAGCACACGACTAAAAAATGTAGGCATTTAGATCAGGATGAGGGGTCACCTTCATGACAAGGTCATGAGGCCGAGTGTCCACAGATGGCATCACATTTGCTCTTATACGGAAGAGGTTTCCTGGAGAACGGCTTGATGTTGCTTTTGACTTGCCCAGCTTTCCATGAGGTTTTCTTTTTAATTCACTTTAGGCCAAGATCTTAAAGAAAATTAATGTTTAAAAGTACTTTTAATGGTTTAACTTATTTAATTTCTTTTATGTGCATGGGTGTTTGGCCTGCACGTATATATCTGTGCACCATGCGTGTGCAGTTCCTGCAGAAGAGGGCATCAAGAGCATTGGAAACAGTTACATCTCATTGTGAGCTGCTATATAAATGCAGAGAATCAAACCCAGGTCCTTTAGAAGAGCAGCCAGTGCTCTTAACCACTGAACCATCTCTCCAGCCCCATGTTTAAAGGCATTCTAAAAGCCAGAGAGATGGCTCAATAGTTAAAACACTTGTGGTTAAAGTACTTGCCACACAAGGGCTAGAGTTTGCATCCCCCCATATCATCTCATGGAACCTTCCTGAAATTCCAACCACAGAAAATTGAGATGGGATTTCTAGAGCTAAAAAGTGGATGTCAAGGCTAGCCATATCGATGAGCTCTGGGTGCAACTGAGAACCCTGCCTCGATGACTAAAATGAAAGCAAGTGATTCCTGACTTCAACTTGGGGCCTCTAATGTACACATATGCACAACCATCTGCATGCACGCTCGCGCGCGCGCGTGCACACACACACACACACACACACACACACACACACACACACACACGGGGAAATACAATGAATAAATACACAGACCACTGCAAGACATTACAATAGAAGATTTCAAAAACATCCTTCTCCATCGGTTTTCTCCCAGGCTTGCTTATCAGGTTGTAACACATGAATTCTGGGGTAAAATGTGTAAAATGCATTAAAGAGCAAGAATTGTCTGCCCTGCAGGATTTCTGAGGCCCAGACATCCCCAGCCCCGGCTGTCCTTTTGACTCACCTGGGGTCTGTTCCTAAAGATGGATGCCTTGACCGTGTTTGGGGCGAAGCGAATGATTTCTAAAGGGGTGAGACCCCTGGCGGAGCAGCATGAGTGGCCTCGGCCTCCTCACAGACAGAAGCAATTTCCCATCTTCCTGTCTTCCCTCATCAGCGGGCCTCTTGTCTTCCCACAGAACCAGCCCACCTCCCTGGCCATGTTGGATCTTCTGCATGTGGCTCGGGACATTGCCTGTGGCTGTCAGTACCTAGAGGAGAATCACTTTATCCACCGGTGAGTCCATGGCCTTCATCTCCGCAGAGCTTTCTGAATGCTTCCCTGTTGGTCCCGAGCGCGGATCTGCCCCTTTTCGATTAGATTCGGTCTCTCTCCAGAACTGTTTGGGTGAGCCATCTTTGAGGGGCAGCCTGACTCCCAAGGCATCTCCTGTCCCTGTGTAAAGTGGGTTTCTAAATCCTCCACGCTTCCCCACAGGGGCGAGCTAGAGACTGGTGAGCGACTTTAGCCTTCCTATGGTCCTCCTGCCTGTACATTCAAGCCTTGGCTCACCTTGAGCTTCTCCTACCTAGAAACCGAGCTCTTCAAAGGAGTCTTTCTTTCCTCAATTCGTCCATGCACTCATAGCATATTGTTGGACACTAAATACTGGCTCAATAAATTAATTTTTTTCTAAAGTACTCCTAAGTGAAGCTTAAAAATAATTTCCTTTAGCTAGGTGATATTTCGTCTGCCCTGGGTTTAAACGCTGTATGGGCTGCGGTGTGTCACACTCAATGCCCAGCATCACCCTGACTCATGTGTCCTCCCTTGTGCCTGCTGACCACAGCTGATCTGAGATCTGAAAAGTCAAGTATATCATTGGGGCTCTTTGCGAAGCTCTTCTTGATGATTTCCTTCTAGTTCAGTCAGTGATAGATGTTCACTCGTGACACACTCACGAGTGTTAACCTGTGTCTTCGAACTACTTAAGGCTTGCTCGTGGCTGTTAGCTCACATAGGCACAGAGTAAGTAGAAAATAGGATTCCCTCTATGCATTTAGAAGCAGCATGTGTAAGCGGATACAAGCCACACTTCCTCCCTGGTAGAGAGGAAGCCAGAAGTCAGGAAGAAGACCCTCCCAGTTCTCAGAGTCACTCTGACACTAGACAGTGGCCTCTCTTGAGCCACCTCCTACCTCACTGCCCAGCCATTGCTTTGGTTCTCAGTCCTTCCCCCTTGGTTTTACCCCATTCCCACTTGCAAGCCATTCTGATCAGTAGACATGACAGACGCAAAGGGGCAGCCAGGACCAGTGCCCTCTGTGCCCTCATCCAAAGCCACCTAGTCGGCTGCCCTTTTTATTGTGCCCAAAACGTTCCATAAACCTCAACTCTGGGCTGTACCATTTCTCAGTTGAGGCACATTAGTGCCCCCTTTGGAAATCAGCCTCCCTTTGGAGCCCCCCTTCCCGTATCTTTAAGTCTAGATTCATCTGTTACCAATTTGTATCCCACCTTGGTGACTTCATGTCTGTCTGCCTTTGCCTCTCATGGAGGCACTCCACCCACGGTTGGCACAAGAGTGTCTGGCCAAGGGATGGATCATTTCATTTACTGACAGTCTGAAATCTGCTTCCTAATGGTGATGCCCCATGTTCTGTAACAGATAACAGGATCCCATTCTCCCAAGACTCCTACTTCCAGATTTAGAAATGGCTTGTGGAGATCAGAATGAGATATCTTAGAAATAGTTGGCTGCTCCTTTTTATGTGTGTGTATGTGTGTATGTGTAAGTATGTTGGGGGAGGGAGTTCATTCATGTTTGTGTGGATTATGTACCTATGTATACATGTATACTGCAGGGGCAGTGTATGCAAATGTATACACGTACACTGCAGGGGCAGTGTATGCAAATGCATGGGGAGGCCAGAGGTTGGCATCAAATGCCTTCTCCCATCACTCTCCATCTTATTATTTAAGACAGAGTCCTTCCCTTAAGCCAGAGCACTCTCATCACTTCAGCTAGGCTGTCCCACAAGGAATTTCAGGGATTGGCCTGTGTCTGCCTCCCCAGGGCGAGGGTAATACCACGAAGCATTTGTTGAACCCCAAAGACCAATGAGGAGCTGATCCAATGCAATCACACTAGGGTGTGCATTCACAAGCTCGAGCTTGGGCTTAAGTCACCACATACCTACATGATGGTTTCGGTGGAGAAAAGCCCAAACACTCATCGAGACAGGGTTTTATAGGATATGACAAGTGAGGGGTGAGTGTTTCTAGCCTGCCAAGCATTTAACTGGGGGAAGCCACTGTGGTCTTTAACGTAATTGGCTGGTGCCGGGAGCCAAACCATGAACGTCACTTCTGCTCTCCTCCTGATTGGTGGTTGTTAGGAAGGGAAGTGCCAGGGGCGGGCTTGTAACCTGGAGGCCCAGGTTTGTTGGGCAATAACCTGGAGACTGGTGCAAGATGCAGGTCTTATTGGGGCCCCTGGGGGGTAACCTGGAAACTGGTGCTAGGTACCACCCTGTTAGTTAACTTGAGTCCAGCCTTAGGTCAGGTTCTCTAAGATGGAATCTGAACCAAAGAAAATTGATCTCTCACAAGGTTACAAATCCAAGCCACCACCCCTGGCTTTTTATGTGGGTGCTGGGAGATCCAAACTCAGTTCTTCATACGTCCACGGCAAGCTCTTTAGCAACTGAGTCATCTCCCCAACCTCTCATTTTGTCCATTTCAAGAAATTAAATGTCAAAGGTCAAGTGAAGATCGTATTGAATGACCTGTTCAAAAAGAAATGTCTGGAAATTGCCCACCTCCCTCAGAGCTTTTCTCCTGGGATCCTGTGGTAGTTTTTAATCAGGGAAGTGCCTTTTGCAGTTTCTGACTAGTTAAAAGATTCCTGGGACACTCCACAACAGTTACCCTTGAACATGCCCCTCAGATTCCTAGGCTGCCGCAAGACACGTGTTCTGAACTCAGAGCCGTCTCCCTCCCCAGCCCCAAACTCCCTCATTCTTTCTTTACTAAAATGATTGCTTTTGGACATGGTTTAATGAAATTTCAAGATGTGTGTGTCGTTCTACCAATCCCTTGTGTGTCTGATGGCATTATTTCCTTATCATTAAACTCAAAGTCACCTTTAAAGTGATGATCTCACACACTTCTGTGTGAAGGCCTTTTGGGAGAGGTAAACATTTTCCCACCCACTTCATTATATTTCTCTTCGGAATTAATGGCTAATTGTTTTTCCTTTATTTTGATGCCATTTTATGCTTTTTAAGGTTCAGCTTGGATGTCTTGTGAACCACTGCTCCTCAAACTCCAACTTTTTGGATTGGTTAACAGTGTCCGGTTCTCACCCCAGGCCATCTTTCTGAAATCTTAAGCTGTGTTCCCAATCATACTTTTAAAAATATTTTAAATTTAAAGTTTTATTTTATTTTATTTCTCTTACATTTTTTAATGAGTATGTGTGTTTTGTCTGCATGTATGTATATGCATTGTGTGTGTCTTGTACCTATGGAGGTCACACCTGGAACTGGAGTTACAAACAGTTGTAAGGCACCACGTGGTTGCTGGGAGGTGAATCCAGGACCTCTGCAAGAGCAGAAAGTGCTCATAACTGCTGAGCCATCTCTCCACACCCCCTCCTTTTTACTTTATTTTTAAGGAGAAGGTCTCACTAGGTAGCCCAGGCTGGACTAAAACATCTATTCAGCCAAAAATAGCTGCAAATTCAGGTCCTTCTGTCTCAGACTTTCAAGTGCTAAGGACACAGACACATGCCACCTTCCAGAGCTTTCTACTTCCTTCTTGAATTTGTGTTGTGTGTGTGTGTGTGTGTGTGTGTGTGTGGTATGCACACATACATGCATGTTTCCATATGTGTGAGCATGTGCGTAGGTGCCTGTACATGTGTGCTCATACACGCGGGCACCCAAGACTGATGTCAGGAGTTATTCTCCATCACTCTCCCATCTACTGACGGAGGCAGGCTCTTTCAGTACAACGCAGAGCTCATGACATGGCTCGTCTTGCTAGACAGCTTGCTCGGGAGACCTCCTGTATCCACCTTCCAAGGCTAGGGTTGCAGGCATGCCACCGCACCATCCTGGCACTTATCCGGCCCACACGATTACACAACATGCGCTCTAACCACTGAGAAATCGCCCCGTGCATCCTCATTTTCAGATGTCGTTTTTAGCCAGTTGTTTATCCTCCAAATTCTACCCCAACCAAGGATAAGAGCCTCCGTGAAGCCACTCAAAGAATAAAAACACCATCTGTGCCCCCTAAGGTATTTGTTGGGTTTTTTTTTATGCTCAGGGCTTTAACATGATTAGCACCACATTCCAGACTTCTGGCTAGGGCCTCAGTTCCCACACGTATGTCAACAGGGAAGAATCGGTGTGGGGTCAAGGTGGACAGGTCCAGCAGCGGTGCCTCGGGGGCATGCTGTAGGAGAATGAGCCATCTGGAGCCCAGGAACTGAGTGCCAACTTCTTAGCTTGGAAAAAGTGACTCCAGCTGCATAGCTTAGCAATGGTACTAGATAAAAATCACAGGTGTCAGAGCTACACTGGTTATTTAAAAAAAAAAAAAAAAAAAAAGAACTAGGAATGTTTGGAAATATGGTAACCTACTTGAACTTGAAGTCATACTGTTCTGAAATGTTTCTTCAAACTGCTGGCAAAATGCTAACACTAACCCGTATTCTATGCAAAACAGTATTCCAAAGCCAGATAGTATTTCTTATGCCCCAGTGCTGTCTGCCTTTAGCTTAGATTTTTCATAAGATGAGGATCATTGTAATATCCTATGCGTTGTAATGAGAATTAGACTTTAACAATGCCTATCGCACAGTAAAAGACCAGCAAGCTCTATTTTAAATTATAGATGCCTTTATTGCTCATCTCTCACTGAGCATTGTTATATTAGTTGCTTTTCTGTTGCTGAGATTAAAAACAAACAAACAAACAAACAGCAACGAAAAACATCCAATTTCAAAGGCAATTATGAGAGAAGGAGTTCATTTGGGCTTACAGTTGCAGAGGGAGAGTCCATCATCACGAGAGAAGCACCGGGAAGCTGAGAGATCACATCTTCAACCGCAAACACAGAGAGTGAACTGGAAGGGGGTGAAGCCATAAAAAAACTAAAGGTCGCCCCTACTGATACACTGCCTCCAGCAAGCCTCTGCCTCCCAAAGATTCTACACCCTCCCCTCAAAAGCACCACCAACCAGAAACTAGAAAGTGTTCAAATATGTGAGCCTGTGAGGGACAATTCTCATTCAAGCCACCACACATTGCAACCAGTGCCCCTAATCCTCGTCTGAAATCAGCGTGGCTGTTTCTTTTACAGTGAAAGATAATATAACAACATAAATACAGGGTGAAGGAAAGAACTGTTTGAACTTCACAGACGGTGGAGATCCTAGAATGTTTTATGTATAAAATTAAGAACCCTGTTTTCTTCCCAGGGATATTGCTGCTAGAAACTGTCTGTTGACTTGCCCAGGAGCTGGAAGAATAGCAAAGATTGGAGACTTTGGGATGGCCCGAGATATCTACAGGTGAGAGGATTGCCTTGCTCCGCCCACACCTTCCTCCACCATCCATCCATCTCCTCAAATAGATACCTGGGACAGCTTATGTCTAATATCACCTTGTATCTTGTCAACTTCCCACCTGAAATTTCAGCGAGTTTCTTCCAAGACATCAGAACCACCATACTTGATAGCATGGTTTGACTTGGCTTTATCTCTCGGGTTCTAACCCTCAGGGTCGCTGGCCATGTTCTCACACAGAGAACGACATGGACGCTTGATGTGTAAAATGCTTTGAAAGGGGTTTTCATGTCTTACTCAACCCCTCCCCTCAACACTCAAAGGTTCTACATGATTACAGTGGCTTTCGTCACAGGCACGAGCTCCCCAGGAAAGACCGGCTAACAGGCCTTGCCCACACCCAGAGGCACAGAAATCGAGTTCACCAAAGCCCCTAGCTCAGCTTCATTGTCTGCTCCCCTGTCTCATCCTCAAAACGACATAAAAATTACCAGTGAAAGAGTGATCATGTAGTGAGGTGATAGAAGGTGATAGTAAGGTATATATACACAAGCTCCAGTCCTGGTCTTCAAGACTATAAATAATGATAACAATAGTTATAAATACAGAGGTTTTTACAGTGGTTCTGTTGCACTTTCTCTTTCTACTCCCCGTTCTTAGTTTCTTCTTCTATTTATTTTCAACTCTGGCATGGCAGGTGAGATGAGCATACTCTTTGCCTGGTTGCTAATTGACCCATTCATGGATGTAACTAAGTGGGATCATGGGTACATGGGAGCTCTCATTCCCTGAAGGTTACATAAGGATATCTGGAAGCCGCAGAGGACTTTGGTGAGAATTAATACCCATCTCCAGAGACACACGGGTGCTACTGTTGTGCTGGGACCTACGGCCATAGCATATGGAGGATAGAACCATGAGGAGTTCTTTGGAGCCATCCACAGCAGCTAGTGTTACATGACTTCCAGATCTTCCACTTTACCTTTCATCCCTGATCTTAGCTATTTTTCTCATTCCTGTGATAATATACGCTGACAAAAGCATCTTAAGGAAGAAAGGGGTTTGGGGGGCTCTTGACTCAAGAACACAGTCCATCATGGGGGGGAAGTCAAGGCAGGAGAGGCTGGAAGTGGCTGGTCACATCATAGCCACAATCAGGAAGCAGAGAGCGATGGATGCATGCTCAACCTCCTCCTCCTCCTCCTCCTCCTCCTCCTCCTCTTCTTCTTCTTCTTCTTCTTTTTCTTCTTCTTCTCCTTCTCCTCTTCCTCTTCCTCCCTCTTCCTCCTCCTCCTCCCTCTTTCTCCTCCTCCTCCTCCCCTCCTTCTCCTCCCTCTTCCTCCTCCCTTTTCTTCTTCCTCCTCCTCCTCCTCCCTCTTTCTCCTCCTCCTCCTCTCCTCCTCCTCCTCCTCCTTCTCTTTCCTATCCAGAACCCAAGCTGAAGGAATGATGGCAACCCCCCTAGGGTGTGTCTTCCCACCTCACTTAACCTATTTAAGACAATCCCTTACAGGTGTGTCATCCAGGTGATTCTAGATCCTGTCCTGCTAAGAATCAGTTTTAGCCATCACAGCCTCCCCAAGACTCTGCATCCCTTCTTGTACTTCCTCTGGACACTGGGGATTGCCTCCGATTTCCAGTACAGCAGTGTGGTGTCCTCTGGACACTGGGGATTGCCTCCGATTTCCAGTACAGCGGTGTGGTGTCCTCTGGACACTGGGGATTGCCTCCAATTTCCAGTACAGCGGTGTGGTGTCCTCTGGACACTGGGGATTGCCTCCGATTTCCAGTACAGCAGTGTGGTGTCCTCTGGACACTGGGGATTGCCTCCGATTTCCAGTANGGACACTGGGGATTGCCTCCGATTTCCAGTACAGCAGTGTGGTGTCCTCTGGACACTGGGGATTGCCTCCGATTTCCAGTACAGCAGTGTGGTGTGCTAGCCGGCTCTTTCTTCCTTACTGGGTCTTCTTCTCTGACAACTTCCTGGAAGTCAGGATTTCCATCTCCATAGCGCACACTTGAACTAGGTGAATTGAAAGGGATGAAAATATTGATTCTGGACCACAGTTTCAGAGCCCTAAGTCCATAATCACAGGTTTGACTCTGTTGTTCAGGCTTATGGCATTACATTACATGGGGACAGGGACACATGGCACCATGTTCACCTCATAGTGGCCTCAAAGCAGTGATAGAAAAAAAAAAAAAAAGGATGACTGGACCATGGTCCACACATCTTCAAGAACATGCTTCTAGTGAACTAACTGCTTTCTGATAAACCCACCATCTAGAGCAGCGTCTTTCAGTCTTCTTAATGCTGTGCCCCTTTAATACAGTTCCTCATGTTCTAGTGACCCCCCAAACCATAACATTATTTTCATTGCTACTTCATAATGGTAACTTTGCTACTGTGCTGAAGTGTAAATATCTTTGGAAATAGAGGTTTTTCCAAAGGGGTTGAGAACTGCTCACTGAAAGGTTCTACTACATCCCAGAAGTACTCCAAGCTGGTGGCCAAGATTATAGCACATGGCTTCTAGGGACACGTAAGATCTAGACCAAAGCAAGCCCTTATCTTCAGACTTCAGCCGCACTTGCTTTGCTGCAGCCCCATGCATTTATAGACGTGCTAGGCTGGAATGGTCTTTGAAGAGAGCTTGACCAGCTCCGTAAACGCTGCTCTGTGCTGTCTCTAACCAGCCACCCCATTCTCTACCCTTACTATATGTACAGAAAGTCAATCTTTCATCCACAGAACTCCATGCCTCCTGTATTATCACACGCCATGTCTGTGCTGCAATTGCAGGTGTGTGTGTCTCGTCCACTGAACTGTATCCTTGGGAGAAAGAGAGTCTATGATTTATTTATATCCTCAGTACATGGCAGAGTACTTGATACATTCTAATACTCAGAGCATGTTTATTGAAGTCATTAATTAGTGTAGACAGCTGGTGGGAAGCTGCCTCCCATAACACACACAGGCACAGAACACTAGGTGTGGAATTGGCTTAACGGGTAAATGAGTTAATTTATTAGTTCTTATTAGCCAGTTGCGTCAATGGCATTACTGATGAAAACCAATAAATTAATTCGTCGGTGTGCTAAGCCAGATCCACGAGCAGCCCCGGGTCCTTCTGTCTGGGTGTGTTACCGGAGGCAGCCTCCCTCCGGCCAGCTGTCTACATTATTTGTTGGGTACCTACAGTGAATGAAACGCCACTGTCGGACTCCCATGGAGGATCAGAAATGAGTAAGACACAAGCCCTCCCATTCTGGAAGTCAAATTACTGTAGGTCATCAGAAACACGCTGTACTTCTAAGGGCAGAGTAGTGTTATTCATCGTGAGTTATAATAAACAAAACCCAACAGGGAAATCTAAACAGCTGCTAGGAGGGACCTTAGTCACTGCATAGATCTTTCCCTCCGTGCCTCCAGTGGGCCATTAAGTGACACCAAGATTCTTAACTAAATGATCTGTGCTCCCCTGCTTTCCTCCCCAGCCCTGTCTTTAATTTTGGTTTGTTCCCAGGCAGGCAGAGCTTCTGTTCATTGACCCCTTCAGATCCAAGCATCCGTTTCCTCTTCTCCCTACACAGGGCCAGCTACTACCGAAAGGGAGGCTGCGCCATGCTGCCGGTCAAGTGGATGCCCCCAGAAGCCTTCATGGAAGGGATATTTACCTCTAAAACAGACACATGGTGAGTCTTTCGACTGCCCTCTTCCAAGTACCACTGTGGCCCCAGATGAGGACCTTGGACCACCTGGACCACGCTCCTCCCAGAGCTCCTTTGCGGGTGAGACGGGGAGGAAGCAGCCCACGGTAAGGCGAGGAAGTGATCATTTATCAGAGTGATCAGAAAGGCGTCTTACATCGCCAGACCCCACCCTGAGAGCTGATGAATGAGGAATGGGATTCAGGTGAACTTGCATTTCTACCAAGCTCCCAGTGAGACTGACTTGAGTGGGTCGGAGGTCACTCGCTGAGACTCCCTTATCTTTCGTTTTAAATGACAAATTGAACACATACTCCTTCACAAAGCATGAAAATACACACACACACACACACACACACACACACA
>NC_034607.1:38230549-38232760 GCF_900095145.1 Mus pahari | reverse complement strand
ACACACACACACACACACACACACACACATACACGCAGTAAAAGGAGTCTTTTGAATTGCATTAAACCCCAAAAGAAGAAGAAAAAAGATGGGGAAAAAACCCAAACTTCAAACAGGTCAGACCTGGACAAGTTCATGGAGAAGTCCTTTCTCCACAAGAAGAGGAAAATGTTGACACTCAAACCCACAATTCAGAGTCAGAACCGGGATGCGCAGGCTCCTGAGAGTCCCAAATGCCCAGGAATTGAAAGTATGGGTATAACAAGTAGGAAATTTGGTTAAAGGTCAGTAAGAACTAACCAAATCCTCTGGCTCGATCCTTAACCCTCTGAATTCTGTGGCCTGTCCTTCCTCTGTCATCAAGCCCCATGTTCTCCCATCAAAGAGATTCCTAAAGTCCCTCATGTTGTCAGCCTCCACACCATCATCAAGCATGAGGTACTCAATCCTCGAAAGAACAGCTTTCAAAGTCTACTGAGTTTAGGGTGTGTCGTCCTTGCACCAAGAGCCCCGGCAGCCATGACATCATGAGGGTCTAATCCCAGGAGCCCACAACTGTTAGCTGACTCAATGTCAATGTTAGCTGACTGTGATGTCTTAAGAGAGCTGATTTAAAGTTGTATTGCTATGAAGAGATACCATGACTGTGGCAACGTTTATAAAGAAAAACATTACATTTGGCTGGCTCGTTACAGTTCAGAGATTCAGTCCGTTATCATCACAGCAGGAAGTATGATAGCATACAAGCAGACCTAGTGCTCGAGAAGTAGCTGAGAGCTCTACACCTGGATCCAAAGGCAGTGGGAAGGGAGTAAGCCACTAGGTCTGGCCTGAGCTCACTGAGACCTCAAAGCCCCACAACCCCCGAGTGAGATGCACTTCCTCCAACAAAGACACACCTACTTCAACAAAGCCACTCTTCCTAACAGTGTCACCCCCTATGAGCCTATGGGGCCCATCCATTTTAATTTGAACCACCACAATGGCAGAGCCCCCTTCTGACCTAGGTTAGGTACTGTGAGCAAGGGCCTTGGCTATCTCTGGGCCAGTGGCATTCGCCAGAATCCTAACACAATGGGTCTCAAAGTAGGGTCTGCAGGTCAGCAACAACAGATCCTCTAGCACTCATTAGCAATACAAATATGCAAATCCCCCAACCACAAGCTTCCTGGGGAATGTGATTAAGCTAATGATCTTGAGGCAGAGTAGAATATATATTATATATTATATATTAAATTATAAATAATATATACCATATATTATACATTAAATTATATATTATATATTATATTAAATTATATAATATATTATATATTAAATTATATATAATATATTATATATTAAACTATATAATATATTATATATTAAATTATATATAATACATATTATATATTAAATCTACTGGGAGAAAGCAAATAACTAGTGTTCCTGTTAGGATGGGGGATGGGGAGGGTCTGCATATACAGACGAGTGAGCCTCGCCGAGTGACCCCAGCATCTCTAGTGAAGTGGCTGCACACGAAGGGACCCCAGCTGCCATCAGAGGCTAAAAGAAGCATGCAGAGGAACAGGCTTGGCTCCGGAGCAGTGGTTCTCAGCCTTCCTAACACTGTATCCCTTTAATACAGTTCTTCATGTTGTGGCGGCCCCCGCCCATACACTTATTTTCGTTGCTACTTCCTAGTTGTAATTTTGCTACTGTTATAGACAGCAATGTAAATACCTGATATACAGGGTATCCGATAAGCGACCCCCAAAGGGGTCACAACCTATAAGTTGAGAACCGCTGCCCTAGAACCCCAGAGGGACCAACCGCACAGTATCATGGTCATATCTGCCCAGCAGCACTTCTTTCCGATGTGCAGACTTCATCCGAGAACAAATTTCCATTATGTTACAGCTCCCAGGGGATGGCTTCTTTTTTTTGCCTGGCTACCACAGGAAAAACCAAAACCCTCAAGGAGACACTCTGAGCCCAAGTGTCTGTGGACAGCAGCAGCATCCTTGCAAGGTCACAGGGACAGGGGAGTGACAGGGAAGGAGCAGAGAGGGACTCACCGTTGAGAAAGCTGACAGCCTCAGCCAGGAGACCGAGGCCAGCATCAGCATCCTGTCAACTACCTAGGCACACACTCCTAGGATGAAGGATGTGAGTGTGGTCCTCCCCAAACTCCAGCATCAGCATCCCGTCACCTACCTAGGCACACACTCC
>NC_034607.1:38213563-38230144 GCF_900095145.1 Mus pahari | reverse complement strand
CACACACTCCAAGGATGAAGGATGTGAGTGTGGTCCTCCCCAAACTCCAGCATCAGCATCCCGTCACCTACCTAGGCACACACTCCTAGGATGAAAGATGTGAGTGTGGTCCTCCCCAAACTCCTTAGCCCCAGGGTAATCGTAAGAAAAGCAGGTGAGTCCCAGCTGAGAGATACCCCCACTGAATCCCTGACAGGGCTGCTCAATCCTGGCAAGGCCACAGAAAGAACAAGGAAGAACCCTAAGGGAGCGTGGCCACTCAGTGAGATGTGATGTCATAATGGAATCTGGGGAGAGAGTAGGGAAATTCAGTGAAAGCTGAGGAAATCTGAATAAACTATGGGCTTTAGTTAATAACGTTTTAATGCTGATCCGTTAATTTATAATAAATGTACCATGATAATATAATGCTAAAAATAGTGGGGAACTGGGCACGGCATGCATGGAAACAATATTTGCAACACAATCCCTTCACAACGTGAACCATTCTATTACAAAATGAAGTTTCTTTCTTTTTAATCTGATAATGGAAATGTAAAAGCCATGGACAGATTGGAACACAGAATTGAGTAAATCTTCAGGGAAATGAAACAATTCTAAGGGACGAGAGGCATTGGAAAGAAAGAAAGAAGAAGAAAATGGAGAAGATGGAGCCGATTGGTCGGATATCCTAGCAAAGTTAGAGTCCCAGGAAGAAGGACATGGGAAATACAGAAAACAAAAATGGCAAAGAAATTCAGGAACATTTCTCCAGAATAGAGCCTCCATCTCCGGTGTGAAGGTGACCACTGTCGAGCAGCAGAGCTTGAGAGCCACAGACAAGCAAACCACCATAACATTCCAGGACTCTGCCTGCTCCTACGCAAGAAAAGAGAGAAAATGGTCAGAGGCTAAAGTCACGGTGTCAAAGTGGCATGCAAATGGTCCCTAGCAGAGAAAACACAAGGCCATGGGGATGACCCGAGTTTTGAAAGTCCCACACTGAGGTGACATCCTAAGATGGAAGACCCCCCCCCACTTCCAGACTTGTGTTGGCCATTTGAGCAAGAGGCTTCGTTATTTCTAGGCCTGGGAGATTTGCCTTGGGCCAATAACCCAGTGAATCTCAAAGTGGGGTGCACAGGCCGGAGATGGTGGTAACTTGGGTAATCATTGACAACACGACATCCTAGCCCCCTTCTCTGCATCAGGAACACCAGGGGTGGAGGTTCTGACAAGAACCTGTTCTGACAAGGCCTCCAGAGGAATCACATGAAACCCAAGACAGCATGGCGGCCACCTGCCATACCCCAAGGCAGAATGACAAGAGCAAGTTAGTAACTGTTCCGAATACCTGAGTGTCATGTGGCCTGTCAGCCTGCTCTTGAGCATGTGACAGTAGACAAGGATAGATACACTTGGGCAAAGATCCCCCGTTGGCACACGGTTTACAGAACAGCAGCCTATCTCATCCTCAATCAGAGGATGGAAAGACAAACGGACAGGAACTGCAGAGCAGTATTAAAAAAAGGCTACACTAAGGCTACAGTCTCAACACGGAAAGATGTTCATCCACGTTTAAAGCTTTAAAATAATTTCACAATGCAAAAATATTGATGGAATATATAGTCTTAGTTGTCCATGTCTTCGCATATTAAAGGGGGGGGGGGCTGCGCTCTGAACTTCAGTGGAGGGGCCAAGGGGAGAACCGATGGGGAGGAAATACGTCTGTATTTGTGTGTTCAAGAAGAAAAGGCACATTGGCATCAGGAAGGCAAAATAACGCCCAGATGCTCTCAAATGATATGGCACATACCTGTAACCCCAGCAACCAGGGGACTTAGGCAGAAACACTGGCAGTTTGTGGCCAGCCTGGGCTACATAATGTCAGGCCAGCCTGAGCTACAAGCAGACCCTGTCTTGTCTTTTAAATAACAACAAAAGATAATGCAATCACCCATGAGTATCTGTCTACATTTACCCGTCTATAGACCAAGCAGAGAATGTATAGTTACAACTCTTCAGGCCTCTTCTCGGTTGGATTTTGTTGTTTTTATCTGTTATATTGTCGTTTGCTGAAGTGGAGGAGAGATGTCTTCTTTTCCCCTTAGAGATCGGAAAGACCACGGGTGAGGGGACAATTCATGTTCTTGGCAATAGGCTTATTTCACCAACACAGCAACAGTTGAAGCACGCCTGCTGCACAGAAGGGGGTTCTCTCTTCCTTGTTAGGGCCGTGTTTTCTAAGAGCAGAATCTGCATCGACGTACTGGAACAAAGATGGATTTTCTTTCTCTGAAATATGATCATCAAACTAAGAGAATAAAACTGTCATCCACACAGAAAATATTATTTCTGGAACCTAGTAAACGGTGTCTCAAACGTCCTTTAAAACAAACAACCGGGAAATCAAAAGGCAATTTTCAAAAGAGGAAAATGTCTTATTTGATGTCAAAACACGGACAGAAAAAGTAAAACAGAATATTGTCAGTGCAGAAAGCAAAGCGGTGAGAGGAAGCGGTGGGTGTGTCTATTAAAGACAGCCCCACCTTTAATCAAAAGCCAGTAGGGAATGGGGGTTATTTGATAAACTGTTGGAAGAGTCCTTCAGACAAACAGGCCAATTTTGACCCTTCTCACCCACTGTACATAAAGTCTAACTGAGGAGAGTGGGAAAACAAACACACCTAGAAGATGGCAAATATGCAACCTTCGGTAAGGAGAAGATTGCATAACTGGGGACCTCAGAGAAGTCATGAAAACTTAAGACATATATTTAATGACTTGAAAATGAAGGCCATTGTTACACTAAAATATTAGTCATAAAGCAACTAATAGAAATTGTGGCTAGACTCCGCAGTACATTCCTGTAAGCATAACTCTTCGAGGAGCAGAGGCAGGAACGCTGTAGTATCAAAGCCTGCCTGGCTACAGAGTAACTTCAAGGCCAACCTGATTTACTACTCAACATTAAATTTAAAATGAAGGAAAACAGGACTTAGGGCTGGAGACTGAAGTTAGTGGTTAGAATGCTCGCCCAGCGTGTGCAAGACCCTGGATTCAATCCCCAGCCCCACCTTAAAATCCACCAAAAAATAAGCATCTTTTTGATAAAAGGTTAACATGTTTAAAACATACAATGAAAGTCTACAACTCAAAAGGCAAATTGAGATACTACCATAATATGCCCTGACAGATAACCTCGTGCAAAAGATGTGAACAGACAATATATAGGTTTAAAAATAATGACTAGATGAACAGACTTCATTAAAACACTCTACCATATGAAGTCCCGGGTTACCATATTTTCCCAGACCTGAGTTCAATGCCCAGAACACACATGCTGGAAGGAAATATCATTGATGTTTACCATTGTATTAGCTTGGTTTATCTAAGGAAGTTGTGGTAGCCCATCCTGTACTCCAGAGGCAGGGGGATTTCAAGTTTGAAGCCCGCTGGGCAATGAAGCAAACTTCAAGCCTCAAGCTATAATACAGAACGAGACTGTCACAGAAAAAGTCAAATAAAATTAACTAAAATCAAAGTGCAGAAAGATGGCCACTCAAGGTTCAAAATATTTGAAAACCGAAAGAAATGTGATAAGGGCAACCACGTTTCATGGCAATAGAGTATTTCACAGACACTTCACATCCTAGTTATAAGATTTTTTTTTAGCATGGAAATCAATGGCACTGTGATGAAATGAGCAGAATTATCAAGGCTCCATAGCCTAGAAACCTAGGCACAGAGCTGGACCAGAATGAAGAACGTGTCAGCGGGAGCTGTCTTTTAATAGAGAGTCCTGGGTGGCAGTGCTTGGTCATTCTCTTCACTTTTCTGAACCTAGAAAGTCCACGGGGCCTGGAGAGATAGTTCAGTCAGTGACATGCCTGTAGGTCACAGGTCTAAAGACCTGGCTCAGTCTCCAGAAACCACAAGAAGGGAAGAAAGGGCGGAGGCTGCGTGCTGGCATAGCTTGTAATGCTTAGGATGGGGAGACAGGAACAGGTGGATCTCTGGGGCTCACGGGGTTCATAGTCAGCCTAGCTTTCTCGGTGAGCCCTGAGCCACTGAGAGACTGTGTCTAAAAATATTTTATAAAGTTTTTTTTATTAAAAAGGCAAATTAGAAGCAGGGCAAATGAACCCATGGTTAAGAGGACTTGCTGCTCTTACAGGGTACCTGGGTTCCAGTTCCAGTCCCAGCTCCCATCCTGAACAGCCCACACCTGCCTATAACTCCAGCTCCAGGGAATCGGGCACCTTCTTCTTGCCTCTATGAATACCTGCTAATACACACACACACACACACACACAGAGAGAGAGAGAGAGAGAGAGAGAGAGAGAGACAGAGGCAGAGACAGAGACAGAGACAGAGACAGAGACAGAGACAAAGACAAATATGAGAGAGAAAGATATTTAATAATTTTTAAAAATTAAAATAAAGTAGATGGTTTCTAAGAAACAATATTTAAGGTTATTGTCCTTTGGCCTCCGTGTATATGTGCACAAATGTTTGTATGCATAAGCCTACATACACACACACACACACACACACACACACACACACGCGAGTGCGCAAAGGAGTCCTTTGTTACAGAAAATGGTTTAAAGGAAAACATAAAAGCTTAGGTGTCTCTGTGTGTGTGTGTCCACATCACTATCTGTCTTCTGCTCTGTGCCCAGGTCTTTTGGAGTGTTGCTATGGGAAATATTTTCTCTTGGATATATGCCGTACCCCAGCAAGAGCAACCAGGAAGTTCTGGAGTTTGTCACCAGTGGAGGACGGATGGACCCGCCTAAGAACTGCCCCGGGCCTGTGTATGACCTTTGGGAACTTCCTTCTAGAAATTGAGCACAGCCTTGTTTTTAAGTATTTGGATCTGCAAATGCTCCTTTAAAGTTAAAGAGAAGTTGGTAGCCTTCTTTTAAGATGTCCCAAGAGTGTCCCAGAGACTTCCGTAAGATGGGTCAGTCTTCCAGACCATCAAACACAATAATGTTATCCCAGAAAGGTATCCATTACCAGGCTAGAGGATGCAGACTCACTTCTACATGTCTCAGTTGCCTTTAGAAATGTCTATCCCAGACCCACCCAGTTGGCCCTGCACTCTTAGGTATATCTCCCTTAAATATCACCCGCAGCGCACACGCACGAAAAAGAGAGAAGGAGGGCCAGTGGTGACGCACACCTTTAATCCCAGCACTCGAGAGGCAGAGGCAGGTGGATTTCTGAGTTCGAGGCCAGCCTGGTCTACAGAGTGAGTTCCAGGACAGTTCCAGGCTACACAGAGAAACCCTGTCTCAAAAAACCAAGAGAGGGAGAGAGAGAGCAGTGAGCTTGTGTTTTCTGTCTCCTATAGTGTCCCCTCACCTCCTTTCCAAAAAACAAGAGGGGGAATAAATTACCTCATCCTAAACATGGCTTTAGAGAAGTGGCATTTGATGTAAACTACCTGGGTGTCTTGAGATGATCCTCTGTCCCACCAGCAGGGGGCAGCATAGCTCAATCACGTGGACCTACTTGTCTCCCCTTCCGGTGTGTCTCCTGACTTTTGTTCATCCTTTCAGATACCGGATAATGACGCAGTGCTGGCAGCATCAGCCTGAAGACAGACCCAACTTCGCCATCATTTTGGAGAGGATCGAATATTGCACCCAGGTATAAATGCTTTCTCCCCTTGACCAGCCTCTAATCTACATGGGGAAACTGTTTCAAGACACCAGAGAATAATGCTTATTGTGAGCCTCAGTATTCCTGATCTCCGAAGTGACAGGATTTGCAGCCCACTTTCCAATGTCCTACAATAAACACTGGAAACTTCCCACTTTCACATCACAGGGCCAGATAGAGTCTATTCAATTCGCAAGCATAACGGCGTCCCTGCTAGACAGCTAATGCTGTGTGTTCATCTTAACAATTAAAGTATAATTACATCATTTCCCTTTCCTCACACCAGCCCCTCCCATCTCCAAACCCACCCCCTAACCCTGTTCCTCTCAAACTCGTGACCTCTTTTTATTATTATTATTATTATTACATATGTATATAAATACTGTCTGCTGAATGTACTTTGTATTCCTTGTGATTCCATAAAATTTCAGGGCCAACCACTTCTATTGGATAATCAATTAGAGGATTGCACCCCGGGGAGAATAATTGTCCCCTCTCAGCTGACATCAGTTGCCTGTAGTTCTTTGTCTAGGAGTGCGGTCCGTGATATTTCTGTTGATGTTTGGCGTCTGTTGATGTTTGGTTCTTATTCAGGTACCCATATTGTTGTGCTATCAAGGACAACCAGGCAGCTACTTGTTTTGTAAATGAAATGGGATATAAAGGAGAAGAACGAAAGCTCTCAAGACTTACAACTCGGCTAAACATTTACATTAAATAGATAGTAATTACATAATAGCTAAACCACTCTGGAGAAATGTTCAAACCATTCGTCAGTAGCACTTGTGTGGACTTAGACTATATAAGTTGCTTTTCCATGTTATTTTTTTCAAAGATTTGTTCTTATATTATGTGTGGGAATGTTTTGCCTTACATGTCTGTTTGTGCACTACACACTTGCAATGCCCATGGAGGCCAGGAGAGGGCGACAGATCTCTGGTCTGGCATTTACAGCCACCAAGTGGGTCCTGGGAACCGAACCTGGGTCCTCCAGAAGAGCAAAAAGTATTCTTAACTGCTGAGCCATCTCCAGCCCTGGATTTCCATGTTATTTTTAATTTGTTCTCCGGGAGGGCTCCTTCTATCTCATTTTATAGAGGAGGGGCTGGGCTTAGAGAGAGCCCTCTCCTGCTTCCCCCCTCCCCCGCCCCCCCTCCCCCACCCCCCCTCCCATCTTGACTGAACCGTGACTGTTCATCTTCATCCTCAGCAGACTGTACCTCCCCGCTCATCAGCAGCAGGACAGGGGAATAGAGGCAGTGGCAGGAGGATGCTTTCCCTCCCGTGTCTCACACTGACCCAGAGCATCTGCGACAGTCCTCTGCAGCGGCTCTGTTCCCCAGTCCATCTTCCTATCAGGGTCTCAGCAGCAACCTCTCGGGACTTTATGTCAGTGACCAGCTTTCCCTTTACTGTGTCCCACCTTTCCCTCCCTCCTGGCTCTGATCCTGTCAGCATACAAAATTAAATTAGCATCCTCTCCCTATGCCCTACACCCCCCACTCCAGCTAGTCCTCTTTGTCCCCCAATTTCACTTCTACTAACGCTCTCTCCCACCTACGAGTTGCCCCCTCCAGCTCCCTGGCATCTCCCTCACATGGCCCCTTCCCAGCTTCCTGGCTTTTCACAGTTGCTCTTGTATGTTAAGCCCAGCTAGCGCCACCTGTACGTATTAGCTAGGGTTCCTGTTGCTGTGATGAAGCCATGACCAATGACCAAAAGCAAGCTGGGAAGGATGGGGTTTTATTAGACTGACACTTCCATACCACAGGTTATCACTGAAGGAAGTTAGGACCGCAACCTGGAGACAGGAGCTGATGCAGAGGTCATGGGGGCGGGGGGCAGGGGGTGCTGCTTACTGGCTTGCTTTTCATGGTCTGTTTGCTCATCCTTCTTACAGAACCCAGGACCAGGAGTAGCCACACACACAATGGGCTGGCTCACCTCCATCCATCACTAATTAAGAAAATCCCCTACGGGTGTGCCTACTGCCAGATCTTATGGAGGCATTCTCTTAATTGAAGTTCCCTCCACTCAGATGTGTCAAGCTGACGTGACACCTTATGTGCGCGAGGATGGGCTCATCTGCTGCACAAGGGACGCCATCAGGTGTCCGTGCCACTGAGATATTTTAGAAAAGTCAAACAGTGAAGCCACTGTCTCTCTAAACCCCCTCAGCCGGGACCGAGGGCTGACACTTTCTTTGAGCTTCAGCAACGGTGTGCCTAGCCACACTGTCCCAGTCCCGTCGTGGGTCCCAGCTGTGAGGGTGACCTGCCTTCTTCATCTAGCTGGACTTCAGTGGCCATGTTATTGGGGGAAAGAGGGGATGTGTCAGGGAGCCTTGCTTACTGGCATGTAGTTTATTATGTTCTGACAGGCATAGAATACTCTCATAAACACAGATACACATTCACATACCTTCTTTGGGGTGTTTTCTCCAAAATACATAATATCACTGCAAAGGCAGGTGGTTGTACAGCTGCAGGCCGTAAAGGACTGACTGTGGAAGAAGCTAGCAGTAAGTGAAATGGCTTTTAAAAAGATATGTGTAGTTGTTTTCTTAAACCCTTTGCTGACGGATACTGGACCGGTGTGCTGTCCTGTAAAAATTTAAGTAACCGAGGTTTCCCCTCCATTTGCATACACTATTACTGAATTAAATTTTCCCTAGAGCTTTCTCCCACACACTTTCCTTTAAACCCATGGCAACCGCGTCTGCTCTCATCTTACAGTCTATGACGCTGACAGCGATCTAGCATAAGCCAGGTTTGTGAATGGTTTCTCCTCCACAGAAGCCCCATCACTGAATGGGCAAGTGAGCCCCTGCCTTGGAACAGCTGCACAAGCAACAAGAACACACAACACAGAGAACACACCATCAAATACGAGAACACACCACCAAATACGAGGAAACCTGCAGGTGCTTAGGGAAGGGGCAAACAACACCCTCTGTGAGCCAAATGTGGCATCCCTCTTCCCTGCCAGCTTCCCTACGACAAAACGAAAGTCACATTATCTTTTGTCTTTGAAGTTTGCAAGAGTATTTTTTGGAAATAGACCTTAACATTTTAAAAGTGATGTTAAACAAAACAAAACAAAACAGAAGCTGGTAAGACGGCTCAACGGGTTAAGTAAGGTTCTTGCTTGCTAGAGCCAAATGACCTGTTTGACCCCCCCCCCCAGGACCCACATAGTGGAGGGCAGAGAACACACGCCATAGGTTGTCCTCAACTTACACACACACACACACACACACACACCAAGGCACATGCATACCTGCACACATATACATACACACTATAAATTAAAACCTAATAAAAAAAATTTTTAAATCTGTAAAAAAATGCCCCAGGGGCTTCTGCTCTGCCCCCAGGCATGGGTGCTTACCCCCACCCCCTAAGCACCGGGTCTCCTCTCCTCCTCTGGTGGGTTATTCGAAAATAGTGGTGCTCACGCTGTCCTCTGATACACACCTGTCAACTAATATATTAACTTGCTTTTCTGTTGTTTTCCATTTTTCGATAACCACTGTGTGCAAAATGCACCTTGGGGAGGAAAGGGTTTATTTCCTCAGAATACTTTACCATCTGTCATCACTGGAAGCCAGGACAGGAGTTCAAGGCAGGAACCTGGAGGCAGGAACTGGAGTAGATACCATGGAGGGAGATTGCTTATTGGCTTGTTCAGTTTGTTTTTCATAGAACCCTGGAGGGGTGCCCCCAGCGGACTTGGCTCTCCCACACCCATCATTAAGAAAACGCCCCACAGACAAGGTCACAGGCCAATCCGATGGCGGCAATAACTCAAGGTTTTCTCTCTCCTTTCAGGTGACTTTAGTTTGTGTCCAGTTGACAGAAATGGATCAACTGTTAACCGTTAGCTCCCCTCCCGCGCCCTCTTCTCCTTTCTCTCTCATCTCTTCCAGACCCAACATCTCTCTGATTCCGTGTTCATCCATTCTCTCTCTGCCCCCCAACCCCCACAGGACCCCGATGTGATCAACACAGCTCTACCCATCGAATATGGTCCAGTAGTAGAAGAGGAGGAGAAAGTGCCCATGCGCCCCAAAGACCCCGAGGGAATGCCTCCTCTGCTGGTGTCTCCCCAGCCTGCGAAGCACGAGGAGACGTCCGCAGCTCCCCAGCCCGCAGCCCTGACGGCACCAGGCCCATTGGTGAAGAAGCCCCCGGGTGCGGGCGCCGGAGCGGGAGCTGGAGCGGGTGCGGGCCCGGTGCCCCGAGGTGCGGCCGATCGGGGCCACGTGAACATGGCGTTCTCTCAGCCCAACCTTCCCCCGGAGCTGCACAAAGGCCCGGGATCCAGAAACAAGCCGACCAGCCTGTGGAACCCCACCTACGGCTCGTGGTTCACCGAGAAGCCTGCCAAAAAGACCCATCCCCCGCCGGGCGCCGAGCCGCAGGCGCGGGCAGGAGCGGCCGAGGGTGGCTGGACCGGGCCGGGCGCGGGGCCCCGCAGAGCCGAGGCTGCCCTGCTGCTCGAGCCATCGGCTCTGAGCGCCACCATGAAGGAGGTGCCACTGTTCAGGCTGCGCCACTTCCCCTGCGGCAATGTCAACTATGGTTACCAGCAACAGGGTCTCCCCTTGGAAGCCACTGTTGCGCCGGGGGACACCATGCTGAAAAGCAAGAATAAGATCACCCAGCCAGGGCCCTGAGCCCTGCACTCCACTAGCTTTTCCCCCTGGCGGAGCCGGAGCCCACCCAGAGGGAGATGGACAGAGTGGCTCCACCACAAACCTGAGACCAAATGTCACTCTCATTTTTGTGCCAACTTGTTTTGAAGTGCCACATTTTTTTTTAAAAGGAAACTTGTGTTTTTTAAGATGTGTTAGAAGGGTTTTTGAGCATGGGTTCATCTATCCTCTCAAAAGAAGAAAATGCCATTCTTTAAAAAAAAAGGCGATCAGTGCAAGCAAGGCCCAAATTGGTCAAAGTTTTTGTGCATGGTCCGCTGTACAGTCCCCTAAGGCTTCTTTCCGATTTTTGTGTGCGCTCTGCTTCCGTGTAGTCAGAAATAGCTGCTTCCATGTCTCCTAGGGGGAGCCGTAGGTGTTTCCTTGCCTTATGGATATGAGCCACTCGAGGGGCGGGCGAGGGAACAGAAATAAAGGAATTCATTTCAATGACTCAGCATGGGGAGAGGCGTTATTTACTTGAAAAAGAAGTAAGCTGACATCGCTGTGGGTGGTGGTTAGAGGCTTTTAATTGTCCTAACTCATTGCCTATTGTAAAAAAAAAAAAAAATGTCGTGACTAGTTCGTAGTATAGTGAAAAACGTGTATATATTCATCTAAGCAAAATGCATCCATCGCAAGTGCTTTGCATATGAAACTCCAGTAGCGATGCAGAGATTCAAACACCCTGTTAACATACCTCATGCCTTAAGAAAAAATCTTCCTACTAAAAGTAAAAATACCGTGTGTGAGGTTTCCTACTGGATTTAAAACTCAAGACCGAAATTACTTTCACACTTTCCATTCATTCAGATCTGATCACTTTTTAAGACTCAAGTAGCAGCGATACGTAGAAGTATAAGAAGATACCCATTTGTGGACATGTAAATCTATACATCTGAGGCCCAAACCTTCCCCCCCCCGCCCCCCCCCCCGGTTTCCTCCTTTCCATGAGGCATTGGGCCATTGGAGGAACAAGCCTTCCAGTGGCCTAGACCTGGTAGGTCCTTCCCCAGTTCTCCCAACACCTTTCCCCGCCCCCGCCCCCGCCCCCCCTTCTTAGCCATGAGATCCTGGTTTGCTGGGAACACAAATGTGGTTTAATACTCATAGCATAATTTACATAGATCTCAAGTGCAGGTTACAACAAAGCATTTGGAATTAAAAAATTGCTTGGAGAGTTGAGGTCAATGCTGTGTTTCAGTGGGTGTTCTGAACCTGGTTTTCACAGATGACATTTATTTCTATGAAATGAAATCGGGAACCCATTAAATTTTATACACATGCTTGTGCAATTCCGAGTTTATCTGTATGTTTTCATTTCCCCTTTCTCTGCTCTGTATTCTCATGTCCAGTTTGTTCCTGGTGGGAGCCATGATGAAATGTCTCTTTGGAGGGAAAACATTTTTTTGTTACTCCCTAGGTACAAAGCATTTCCAAGCATAGGGACTGTGTGTGTGTGTGTGTGTGTGTGTGTGTGTGTGTGTATCTGTCTGTGTGTGTCTGTGCCTTTCTCCCATCCTCTCCATTTTGTCCACTGCAGAAGTGTCACTTTGAGAGTAGGAGAGCCATTGTGTTCCACCATGCCAATTCCAGACAACTGTTGAGTTTCCATAAGGCAGTTATCTGGCCCTCAAGTTGATTCTGAACATCTAAAGATTCTCTGTTATACTCCAGGGACTACTTTTCCCAAAACATGTCCCATGGGATACCCCTGAAGCTGGAAGACAGATGCACAGCTGTGAATAACAGTTCTGAAAAAAACGTTATCGGTAAAGTTTTCGGTTTGTGCAAAAAAAAAAAAAAATAGGCACACAACCAAAACACCTTGTTCCAGCTCACAAACCACCCAAGGGGATTCGAGTCTCGCTTCGAAAACCACTGTCCTGAAGGCTGATGACAGAGGAGCAGTCTGTAACGGAGAAAACAGCTCCATTTTCTAACCGCAACATCACTAGTCACTAACAAACTGGGCAGTGTGTGCTGCGTGGCTGAAGAGCGAGCTCTGTCATTAACAGAGGAATTTTACCCCTTTCCGCTCAAAAAAAACAAAAACAAAAAACAAAAAAACAAAACAAAACAAAACAAAAAAAAACAAACAAAAACCCTACAGATTCAGGTTGTGCCTTACTACCCCTGATGGATTTGTTGTTTTTCTGTCTTTATTGGGTATCAGTGCTCATGTAAATGACGGTCAAACCTTCAAGCCTGTGTACATGGATAAGTAAATAAACAACTCCATACTGAGCCACGATGACATCAGATGTTTCATTGAAGTCGGTGTGACCCCCCCCCCCCCATACCATGAATCTGGATTACTGTCCACTATGTACTGCAGCAGCCATATGGCTGCGGCAATCTATACAGATGCTGGACTCTAATAGCATTCATTAACCATGGGAGGGAGTTCCACTTAGGATGTGTGAACAGGGCCCAATTAAGGCTTGCAGGAGCCACGCTAATCAAACCATAAGCTAGTGTAATTATTTGTATTCTGTGTCTATAAAGAAGGAATCAAAAAGGTCACGATTGTTCTGTGGAGGCAGCAATCTGTGAGGAATGACCAGCTTGTTAATATATGACACCTTCTATATACCAAATCAAAAGAGAGATGCAGCAGCTGTTTTTAAACAGCACGTTCTGCTTAGTAGATTCTCTCACCAAGAGCAATCTTAGGCCTGGCTAACTTAAGTTAAATCAACTTGGGGCCACCTCCATGTACAAAAGGACAGTAATGGCCCTGCCCTGAGACCCCTGAGAGGTCATAACGTGAAATTGCGAGCAGCCCTCCTGCACTCTGGTAGCCCCCAGATGCTGTGGGGTCGGCTGTCCCACCCACACTGAGGCCTCTTGCCTCTCCCACCCAAGGTAAGGTTTCCCTTTATGTATCATTTGTCTGATGATAGTCACAAGACCGCCATCTTGACCGGCTCCTTTGGGGCTCAAAAGAAGAGTGTAAAGACTGAAGTCCCACAGAGTTGAAGAGAAGTACCAGGAAAGGGGGCTCTTTTGTCAGTTTAAGCAACTCTTTCAAACTAGTCACTTCCCCGGGATATTTGGTGAACCCTAAGGCAGAAAGTATTACATAACTGCGGGCTAATTTTATTATTTGAAAATGTGGGGCTTTTCCATCCAAATCCCCAAGTCATACCTGTAAGTGGTTCTGATAAGTTTTTCTCCAATAATACAGCAGGATTAAAAGTCCCCCTGAGCTTTAGAGCCTCCCCCCCCCAAAAAAAAAAAAAGAAAAGAGAAAAGAAAAGAAAAAAGAAAAAAAAGCATATGGATTTAGACTACTCCACATGCAGGCTTTCCAGGACAAGACTCTCAGCGCTGTATGAAGTATTGTCAATCTGTCTTTAGCTAATGCTTTTTTTTTTTTTTTTATGGGTCCCTAAAGCAGACACAATCTGACTTCTCTAACTTCCCAGCAGCAGATGATCCCCCGTGTTGCCCGCACGAAGATACAAACCGGTGTCTCCTGAATTCCTTGACACGACATCCTGAAATGAGAGGGGATGCCCAAGAAACAGCAGGGTAGCTGTTATTGGGGTTCTGCTTTCAGTTGGTGCCCTGAAGCAGGTCTATTTAATCTCTAGTGCATCTTTGGATACAGACTTTCCTCCAGTGTTTCCACCCTTGGAAAGTCTGACAGGAACGGAGTGATTATATAAACTTACTGGGGCAGAATGAAAGCTCTGTGAACTAGGACAGAAAACTTGTTCTTTCTGTGGCATGATGCCATGTCACACAAGTAGCCCCCCACCACCACCTGTGACAGTGGGGTTGCCAGGCTATGCTCGGAAAACTCCAGCCATGGCCTGTTTTCAGTTCCTTCCCAAATCTACTTCCTCTCTGGACACCTTGCACACTCTCTCCTCGCTCCATCGGGACTTCCCTGGCAGGACTTGCCCACGTTCACCTACCATGCTCCCCTGCCAGCTGGTGTCAGTGAAAATTCTTGTTAAACCCTCAGCCTGAGCAGCTAGACTATCAGGTCTCCCATAAATATTTACAGTGTAAGGAAGCCATTTGCCCACGGAGATGAGTATCAAGTCGGTACAGTCTCAGATGATGACATTGTGAGGTATGGTTTGGCACTCCTCTATGGCTCCACAGACAGCAAGCAAGCAGGCCACGGGTTAGGGATCGTGTCAGACAGCAATCGCCCACCTGGGTCACTCAGGCAAGGGGCTGGACTTTTCTCCTTTTAAAAAGTAAGGAATCCAAACAGGATGGTAAACACATCTTTAATCCCAGCACTGAGGAGCCTGAGGGAGGAGGCTAACCTGAACTACGCAGAAAGAACATCTCAAAGAAGTTGGGGGTGGGGGTGGGGGGGAGTGAACCCATGGGGAAAAAAAAATTGAAGGGCTTGGTCTCAAGGGAGCCCTCTAACTCCCAACTGAGACTTCACCTTTGTCAGGTGAAACCTAATGGTCAACTCATAATCGGCTGAGCATAGCTGTTTATCCTTTACCTTACTCACTCACTTAGGGCCAAAGATCATGAATTCAGGGCTCAACCCTAGCGAGACAAGTTATATGTAACCTTCACAGAGAGGCAGACTAGAAGGCTCAGCCTCCTTTCACTTTTCCCCTCCCTAGTCCAAATCATAAAAACCATTAGCGAAATGAAGTAGGCCTGGATGGCTTCCTGCGAGCCACACGGTGGACGGGATTATTAGCCATGTCTGATGACCACCGCGCCTTCCATGTAACTTCACTTTGCATCTCTGGTATTTCCTGCAACCACAAGTCTTGTGGCTGGACTGGGGACGAGCAGCCTGGTGCACTGGCAGTGGTCAATTTGTTTTTCTTTGTGCCCACTCTCAAACAGGGGTGGCCCAAGCCTAATAGGATTACACAGGGAAGTGTCTGACAAATGTTCTTCAAGGCAAGGCATTCATTGAGGAGCCTCCTTCCTCCCTACCACAAGACTGGAGAGTTCCTCCTTTTAGATGCCTCTGGGTAGCAAATGCTAAAAGCCCTGTTTTCAATGGTGTTCCTTTATAGCTTAGCTGGAAACAAACTCCAAAGGCCAGCCAACATCATCATCCCCAAAGGCGGGAAGATGAAGGCTGTAGGTGACTTTCCTACAACTTAAAATACCCGGCATTTGGTTTTAAGAAATCAAATCCATTTCGCTCTAGTTTCAAAGTATTATTTGTGTAGACTTTCCACGACCTCGAAAGAAGTCACTGAGACCCAGAAACCCTTCTGCCTCCTGTCCATTCCGATAAGCAGCTGGCGACGGTGATAAAAAGACACGAAGCTGAACGTGGTGACGAGGGGGTTTCCCTTTGTCACAACAAGGCACGTGAAGAGAGATCACAAGACTCTCAGGCCTAACTCTTAATTCCCTAAACTCCATTCCCTTCGAGAAAAAAAGAAGAGAGCATGGGGGAACTCCAGCCGTTTTACTAATACTTATAGCCCACGGGGATGTGCACTGGGATGCGCGCTGGGATGCGCACTGAGATGCGCACTGGGATGCGCGCTGGGATTATGAGAGACCCACGGTCATCAGCATCATTAGCACGTTGGGATGAAGCCTTCTGCAGTGCTTTCTTCTGCTCTGTCTCCCACACAAAGCAAGGCCTCTTCTCTCACCCTCCATATGAGACTTGCAATGACCATCCAAACTCGCTCTTGAGTCCATCACGGGGAGGGCATTTTCCCCAGAGAAGAGGACAGTGGTACTTTTCCTTCCCAAGCACTGTCATCAGAGCCACTGTCATTGGCACTGTTGACTGGGTTTTAGCACGGACCCCTTCAGTGACGCTGTGGGGGGAAGATAAGAATGACTTGAAGCTAGGCGTATAATTTTAACATGATTCAGTTTCGTGTCAGTCTGATTTGATTTGTTATGTAAAAAAAAAAAAAAAAAAAAAAAAGTAATTAGCTCACAGTCTTCAGTGAGACAAACGCACTTGGGCCAAGCCTGTAGAGCTCTTTGAGCCTGAACAGATAGGGCTTAGTTTCCCTCGGATTGCCTCGGAACAGGGACACACAGCATCAGACATCCAAAGCCCTAAGCTTTAGAAACGCTCAAGTTCAAATTCAGCACAGGGCAGGCCGAGCTCTGAGAGTTTCTATTTGACCTCATTGATCTAGTTGAAATAACTGGTAACTCACAAAAGCCGGGCGTGGTGGCGCACGCCTTTAATCCCAGCACTCGGGAGGCAGAGGCAGGCGGATTTCTGAGTTCGAGGCCAGCCTGGTCTACAAAGT
>NC_034607.1:38179177-38213495 GCF_900095145.1 Mus pahari | reverse complement strand
AAGAAAAGAAAGAAAAGGAAAAAAAAACTGGTAACTCACCCCATCTGGGGATCAAACTCGTCCTAACTAGAGCCTATCAGGCTCTACAACTGTGCAAAATCATCTACGTCGTGAAACATTAATATTTGGGATCACCCAGGCCTCTACAGCCGAACTTAATGCAGATTTGTGAGCATTCCTGTGACAATACTGGAGATCGGTCAGAGCAGATGATGTTTAAACCAATAGCTGCCAATACTCCAAACTCTCTTCCACGCTCCAGGTCCTCCTCAGCACACCACGACCTCACACTTTCTTATTGGAAACGTTCGATAAAGTGGGTGATGGGACTCACCACTACTTTCTCATTAGGGCAATTCTAGACAGACAGAGAAAAAGATGAAAGGAAAAAAAAAAAAAAGCCTGCCCTCCTTGCCTCTCCCTTGACAAAGGGAAGGAAACAGAAAGATATATTTCCATTAGACATAATGAAACCACATTTAGTGGCAGAAACGTGGGCTTGTCTACTCTAGTCTCCCTATGTGCATACTCGGGTACAAAGCATTCGTAAAAATTGTAATAGAAACTTTTTTAACCGTAGGTAAAAGCATCACACCACACTACAGTGGACTCCTAACACATCCGATAAACTTGGTCAGCCCAACCATGAGACTTTTAATTCCACAAATTTTCTTGCGGTGTCCTTGACACTTGACCTCCTTCAATCCTTCTCCGCGCCCCCCCCCCACCTTCACAAGATTCTCCAGCTCCACTTCATGTTAGGCTGTGGGGTCTCTGCATCCATTACACTGCTGGGTGAAGCCTCTCTTGTGTCAGTTATGCTCGGATCCTGGTGTAGTCATTAACTAACCTAGACCCATAGGGCCTCATGAAGACTGAACCACCAACCAGAGAGCATGCATGGGACAGACCTAGGTCCTCTGCACATATGTAACCGTGGTGTAGCTTTGTCCTCATGTGGGACAGTAAAACAGGAGCAGGGGCTCTCTCTGAGTACACTGCCTACCTCTGGATCCCTTTCCCCTAACTGGGCCACCTTGTCTAACCTCAATAGAGGAAAACACACCTAGTCTTACTGTACCTTGATATGCCAAGGGTGGCTGTGATATCCATGGGAGGAGGGGTGGATGGGAGGATAAATGAGGGGGGGGGAATAAAAGGAAGGAGGTGAAGCTGCATTCAAGATATAAAGTAAATAACTTAATAAAAAAGAACACAAAAAGAAATAAAAAATAAATGACTTTTGTATAGACATGCTTCGTACACTGTAAATGAGGACTGATGTACCCACCAAAGGACCTTACTTGTGTTATAAGTAAGCAAATATAAAGGGCATGATGTAGTTTTAAACTTTTCTATGGGCTCGCAATGGTGTGTTATATATTGAATGTCTCTGAGTCTATCATCTAGGTAACAAATGTCTGACCAATAATTAAAAATCACTCAGTAACATTTCTCAATTAAAACGATCCTAAATGCTACATTTCTAGCCATTGATCAATGGATTTAAGTACTATTAGCACAAATTCTAAACAGCTTCACATTCAAAACTCTAAAATGAAATTATTTAGCATTAGAGACCAATGTGTTTGTGTTGTGTGTAGCTTTGCTACCCAGCCTAAGCTCCAGGACAGACCCAGCCTCACTTAAATCCACTGATAAGACATACATGTGCGCACACACACATACATACATACATACATACACACATACACACATACATACACACACATACACACACACATACACGCACACACATACACATACACACATGCACACACATACACGCACACATACATACACACATACATACACACATGCACACATACACACACATGCACAAACACATACACACATACACACATGCTCACACACACACACATACACACACACACACACACACACACACACATTATTTTCAACTGGCCTTCTGACACAATTGCTGGGCACCACTATCTCCCGCCTGGAAAAGCATGCCCTTATCAATATTCTTATCTCTGCACCTCCCACCTGCCCTAACTTCAGTTGCTCAGTTGAATCTAGTCCCTGCTAAATATCCCTGACCACCCTGCTGTAGGAGCGGTCTGTGTGGCCACTCCGTTTGGAGATCTCAAGTGGCTGGTCACCTTTTCTCCATCAGAAGCATGGTGAACCCTGCCTCTCCTCTCCTTGAGCCTTTCTGTTTGTCTCCTGGGACCGGAAGTCCCGCCTATCCCTTCTGCTCAGCACTGGCCCATAGCTTCTCTACTGACAGATCAAGAACCAATAGGGAAACAGGACCTTAGTATCAGCACTGCCCCTACATGTTTGCACTTTCAAGGGATACAGTTCACTCGCTCCATGAGAATGACATAATGTCATGATCAAAACTGGCCACACCACAGACAGGACGCTGTCTCGGTGGCCCTGTCTTCCCCTTCCTTCCCTCTGCTACTTCAGCATCTTTGTCTCTTCCCCCTCCTCCAGGAGGTTTGGAGAAGAATGTCCTCCATAGGCTTTTGGGTTTGAACACTTGGTCCCCACATGGTGGTGGTGGTTGAGGGAGGTTTAGGAAGTCCTGCCTTGCTCATTTGTTCTGTTTCAAGCTCGCTGTCGAAGGAAGTCGGCCTCTTTAGTGTCCTGTTCCTGCCTGCCTGTCTCTCCACCACCATGGTGGTAACTGACTCTAGTCCTTCCAGAGCCATAAACCCAGATATACTCTTTCTTCTTTAAGTTTCCAAGGTCAGGGTGTTTGTTTTATCACAGCAACGGAGAGGTGACTAAGACAAAAGGGCAGAGCTGGTAAGGGCAGAGCTGGTACGATGCACAGGAACCACTCTTGTCTTCTTCCCTCCCGACAAATGAGCCTGTCCCATGACCTGATCTTTCTGTATCACCTCTGTGATGCTCAGCATTTTACTCCATCGATGTATTCCACACCTCTTTTTGTTCAACAGGCTTTGTGGAGCAGCAGGCAGGTGCTGGGGACTGACCTCGGTGTGAGGATGAACTGATGGCCGAGGCTATCAAAGTCCACCCCTCCATCCAGGGCCGGAATGGGAAATGAGCAGAAAGGCGTGTCTTCTGGAGAGAGGTGAAGCATGTGGGATATGAGTCACGGGAGCAGCCTGAGAAGTGGGGGGGGGGGGGACCGTGGGAAGTGGGAGGAGCATAGGGGAGTGATGGGCATGGGACACTCTGAGTCCACTTTCACCTGTAAAGGAATCACTTGAAATAGAACATTTTGGACACTAAAAATCACCCCTCACAACTTCCTAACAATAACAACAATAACGAAAAAGGTAAAGCTTTACCACCAAAGTTCCAAGTATTCCATCCTGCTCTGGGTGGACAGTGGACTACAGCCCTCAGGAATGAAGAGCAGGTGACCTTATCAAACCATAGAATCACATTCTTGAGCAACTCCTCCTTGATGCTGAAGAAGGGTGGCTAAAGTCATAATTCTTGGTGAGTAAAAAGCATGAAACTTTCTGGACATGTCAGAACCAATGCACTAATGAACGGACTCACATCAGCTGCATCTGTCCGCACACCACCAAGCCAGAAGAAGTGAGGGAGGGGTCCACATACCCACCCACCCCCAAGTCAAAGAGCTACTGGCAGTTGATGGCTGCTGGGGCCATCAGTTTTCTTCAAGGGAGGTAGCTCTTGGGAGGTTGTCTGTGTTCTAGTAGATGGCCCTATACCCGTACCCATATGGGCACTGCTAGTTAGAATTAGTGAGTTGTTAGAATTAGTGAGTGAGCTGGGCGTGGTGGCACACACCTTTAATCCCAGCACCTGGGAGGCAGATGCAGGCGGATTTCTGAGTTCGAGGCCAGCCTGGTCTACAAAGTGAATTCCAGGACAGCCAGGGCTATACAGAGAAACCCTGTCTCGAAACACACACACAAAAAAAAAAAGAATTAGTGAGTGACATTGCGGGGGTTGGGGAGCCATGGTGAGGGCATCAGAGACGAGCTACAATTGGGATGTAGGGAAGATATGACCAGAATACATTGCATACATGTATAGTAATAAGGACCTTTAAGAGTCTTTGTTATAAGGGACAGGTGAATTCTGAGCCCTTATGACAGGGATGGGAGCTCAGAGCACACAGACCCTAAGACACTGAAAACAGCTCCAGAAAGGGTAAAAGACACGGCACCGCTCCAACAGCTTCCCTTTTTATTAATATTCAAGAAGTGAATCTGAATGACATTTAATAAGCAAAACGCAAAAGGAAAACACCTAGCTTGCACATATAGCATACGTAAGCATATACATTATATGGATTTAGTAATCCCCATCTAAATGGGAAAAGAACAACCTTTTACCTCAAAAATAACATCATTGTTGGCATTGCTGTCTCTAACATACAGTACTGAATACTATTTATTAACAGGAAGAACTACAGACTCACTACAATCGTGGATTTTATATTATGGTATAAATAGCTCTTAAGAAATCATCTATATAGTAAAATAAGTTCACTTTTAAATTGCAGCAGTCATTTTCTTCAATCAATAAAAATATTCCTGGATTATAAAGCAGCTTGAGTTTGCAAATATATTTCAGGAAAATAACTCTATTTGAAATACCACACTTTAAAAAAAAAAAAAAAAGGCAACAAAGTGACCAGATTTAGATTTAAGATAGTATACTGCAAAATATCAGAATAGTGTATGTCTGAGCAAAAAGCAAGTTCCATTTGGAAGGATATTTTTAATTTCATAAAGCAAACTGTTCCAATATTAGTGTGGTAGTTTCAAGTCTAAATATTTACAATAGTGGATAAATTTTTACACGTAACAGGACAGAAACTTCAATACATAACACAAGACAAATGCATAACATTATTATATCACTATCATGATGTTTAGTTTAACATGTGCCCAAAACAATGACCGACCAGCCGTGGCTCTGCAGCTGTGTAGTGGGCACAACTCAGCAGCTACAGTTAACTCCCAACCCCACCCCAAGCCCAGACACCATGAACATCCACACGGATAACACACCCTGCCCAACACATTTTAATTTATTCTGTGAAATACTTCTTTAAAGTTTTTTTTTTTATTTTTATATCCCAGTAGGAAATGAAGGCAAAGTCTCAAAAAGTAAAAAGTGCATCATGTGTCAAAAGTGCTGTGCATGTTGGGGACTTAACAGAGTTAAATGAAGTGTGCAAAAAAGGTTCTGCCCTTGAGCTCACAAGCCTAACTGCAAGTCTCTTGTCGTGCGTTCTGGTGGGGCAGTCGAGCTGCCGAAGGGAAACCTGAGGCCACACTGTGTGCTGAGGCACGCACTGAGTCAGGAGACCCATGTTCAAGCACAGCTCTGTTACCCAGCCAGTTAGTGGTCCAGGTGAAGGAAATCTCTGTGGTTGTCAATGGGTGCAAGGCAGAGCCAGGCATCACCCACTGCCCGCCCTCCTCCTGCTGTCTAGTGCCTGCTCTCTAGGTACTTTTTAGTAACAGACCACAGAGGATGGAAAGGAACATTCCAGAACATCTGGACAGGAAAAGGGTCATGTGAACATCATGAAGCTGGCGGTGAAAACTTTCACTCTGTGAAGAACATATACCATGTGCAAAAATGAAGCCCGATGGCAAAAGAACCACAACATACATATTGCTAAGTAGTGCAGTTTTTTTGTGTTTTTGTTTTTGTTTTTGTTTTTTGTCCCCAAATTTTCTTGGGACCTGAAGTTTTTTTAAAAGTGCTCATTCTGATTATTTTCAAAAGAACCATGACCCTCAAAGTTCATATCTGTGTTCCTTTGGAGATTTTTATGAAGATCGCTCTATTTTCAGCTTTTACATAATAGCTAAGTAAACCCTTTGTCATAGACCCTATTTTTCATCTGTTTTTCATATATGTATTCAGAGAAGCTCGGCGCTTTAGGCGGTTAGCTCAACAATTCTCATCGATGAGCTTTGACCCACTAATCCCGCGGTAGGTCACTCGGCTTGGTCTAACCAGCACCCCGTAGTTCGGCTTACAGGTGAAATAGCGCTTGTCACCCACAGCGCCGTCATTTTTCCCCCTGGCACTTCGGAGCTCCAGTCCAAGCCAGATGCCCGAGGCAAAGTCCGTGGGACCCACGTACCTAACCGTGGCCATTTCGTTAGAGCTCGTGAGCAGGACCTGAGACCCTTCGTGGAGCTTCGCGGTCCCCTCCAGGCCACCCGCCGTGGTGGAACTGCTCCAGCTGCGGCGCAGGGTGGTCTTGGTCCTGTCCAGGGGGAAAAGAAGAACTAGACTTAGGTACTGGAGTCACGGGACACAGTTTCCACATCCGTTCCTGCTGCCACCTCCGCATTCACATAATTTACAAGAGAGAAAAGTTTATGATAACTTTATTTTTATTTTTATTTCTGAGCAGTTAAGTAATAGTTGTTTTTATTTACTTCGTTTTACTTTCCTATCTTTCAGAAGAATCTTAATTGTAGGTAGATGTTCTGAATGCTCTTTCTTTTTGTTTTTCTATTGTCACAGATAATAGCCTTCATTTTAATGTCATCATTTCTCCTTAATTAAATATAAAAGGCAATTTCCATTCTTACAGTAAAAGAACATTTGGAATTTTTTCTTTATTTTTGACATTATAATTTTAAAAATTGGAAATAGCCATATTAGGAATATACTTCCAATTTCTAAAAGTTTTTCTCTTTTGAATCTTTTAACAATACCCATAAAAATATATATTCACACACACACTCACACACAACACACGAGGGGGGAGGGGGAGAGAGGATTTCAGAAAACAATTAGGGAAAATACACATAACTTTAATTAGTGTCAGTAAGTGAAAGAAAAGGAAATGGTAAGTGAATGTGATTTCACTTTAAAATATTTTTACATTAAAACAATCTTAAAACCTACAGCTTTAGAAAATAAATTTTAGGTAAAGATATAGGTCTTTCCCATGAATTCCAGCTGCCTTCCCTTCTGCTGGGAGGAGAGAGTCTGGGCTCTTCTCAATACCATTCCTGCCCTTCTACAACACAGCATCTCCTACAGTGTAGGTACCTCTTAGCACCTGCCACTCACCTGACTGGAACAAAGCCTGACCCTGGACTACCCCCAGGGCCCCTCCCCTCCCCTACCCGTACTGCCCCCAGGGCCCCTCCCCTACCTGGACTACCCCCAGGGCCCCTCCCCTCCCCTCCCCTACCTGTACTGCCCCCAGGGCCCCTTCCCTACCTGTACTGCCCCCAGGGCCCCTCCCCTCCCCTCCCTGTACTGCCCCCAGGGCCCCTTCCCTACCTGTACTGCCCCCAGGGCCCCTCCCCTCCCCTACCCGTACTGCCCCCAGGGCCCCTCCCCTACCTGTACTGCCCCCAGGGCCCCTTCCCTACCCATACTGCCCCCAGGGCCCCTCCCCTCCCCATACTGCCCCCAGGGCCCCTCCCCTACCTGTACTGCCCCCAGGGCCCCTCCCCTAGCCATACTGCTCCCAGGATCCCTCCCCTAGCCATACTGCCCCCAGGGCCCCTCCCCTACCCATACTGCCCTCAGGGCCCCTCCCCTATCCATACTGCTCCCAGGACCCCACCCCTACCCATACTGCCCCCAGGGCCCCTCCCCTACTTGTACTGCCCCCCGGAGCCCCCTCCCTACCCACACTGGCACCTCTCTCTGTCCATAGGAGGCAGTTGACCCTGATATTCATAACAGACACTGTTGCCCTCTCACTTGGGAAGTCCAGATGGTTATTTAGTGCCTGCCAAGGGAACCAGGGGTCTTCCACTTCAAACCCCTAGTCTCTTCTTCCCTTCTTTTCTCTCCCCTCCTGTCCCTCCCCTTCCTCCCCTCCCCTCCTCTCCCACTGCAGGCTGTGGCACTGCTACCCAAACTACTTAAGATCTTCCTACTGTAAAGCAGTGCCGCCTTCTTTCACCCTTTGCCTTCTTTTCAGTATTTTTAGAGGATTAACTGGTTGTGTGTTTGAGTGCATCATGTGTCCATCTGTCTGTACATGTGTCTGCTGAGAAAGCATGGGTGCTGTCTGCACTTCCCACGTACTCTTTTGCAGCCATTCTCACTCTGAACTCTCCCATGGCTGGAAGCCATCAAGTCCCAGCCATCCTCCTGTCTCTACTCACCTTAGAGCTGGGGTTATAGTTTCCCAGTATACCTGACTTGTGTGGGTGCAAGATCTGAACTCCAGTCTTCTTGATTGTGACACAAAGCTGAGAAGGCTCTAACCCCCTGTGCCACCTCTCCAGCTCCCATTTTCTACACTTTTAAATATGCTACCACACACAGTATCTTGTTTGGTTCTATTAGGCACCCAGTAAAAACGAAGACGATTTAAAATTTATAGCTAGGACGCCAGAGCACAGAGACTTCTAAGCCATGCCTTCCAAAAAATGAAGAAATTATAATCAGGAAATACTTTTAAAGCCCCATATGGCAGTGCACATGTAATTCCAATGCTCAGGAGGCTGAGGCAAATTGTTCAGGCACAACCTCAGCTATGCCGTGTGAGATCTTGGCCAGCGTGGGCTATATGGTGCAACCCTGCCTTAAAACAGAAAATAAGGAGCCAGGCAAGGTGGCTTACGTCTGTAAGACAAGCAGCCAGGGGGCTGGGGTTAGGGGATCGGGAGTTCAGGGCCCGCTTGGACAATATGAAGAACTTATTTCAAAAAGGAAAGAGGGGCAGAAGGAAGAAAGGAAGTGAACGGAATCAAAACATTTACAATTATTTATCTCATCCAATGTAAAATGCAACGCATAGAAACAATCGTTTACTGAACACACAAAAGCAACCTAGGAGTTCTAGTCCCTTGGTCTCCAAACTCATACCGAATGGGTGCTTTTTTGTAGCCTGACGAAGCTGCCGACATTTTCCAGAAAAATCATGGCAATAGGCTGTATTTTCTGAACACTCACCACGTGCCTGGTGCCTGCCTCATACAATCTCAGCCTCACACGGCCAGGACTTTCACTGTCTCTGCTTTCTACATTTGCTCTGAAGTGATCATTTACTCCTATATGAATAATTAAAAGTAAATAGCACCACGGTGATCAGTCACCAAGAACCCCCTTTCCAACACAGATCCCTCCAGGCGAACACCAGCAAGGCGGCAGAACCGTCCAACTGGCACATGGCGGAGACCTGCCAGTGTTCCCACCAACGGTAATCAGAAAACACTGCACCCTCACACTCCATCATCAACGCGCGGAAAGAATGACTATGGTTTCAACAGAAGCATATCTCCAGTCAGGACTGAAAGCACTGTACTGAGCAGGAGGGGAAAGTGGGTGCCTTGTCTTCTCATCTGAGTGGGAATCCTTCATATTTTTCTCCACTTAATAGGACGGTGACTTTCGGTTCTCCACAGCCAGTCTTTATGGTGTATGTTTCCCTCCAGTTTTTATCACAAACGGTCACTAGATTTTTAACTTAAATGAACAAGATTTTTAACTTAAATGAACTATCTACGGATGGCATGATTCTGTGTATGAAGGACCCCAAGATCTCCACCAGGAAACTCCCAGAACTGACCAACATGTAAAGCAAAGTGATAAGCTATACATCAGAATATATACATCAGAATATATACATCAGAATATATACATCAGAATATCCAAACCAACACCCTTCCTATTAAAGACAGGCTGGTAAGGAAATCATGGGGACAATCACATTCACAAGTCAACAAACCAACCAACCCATGGCATCCACATACACTGAAAACCTTATGACCCCGAAGAAATAGAAGATGGAGAGACTTCTCATCTCATGGATTGGCAGGATTAATATCCTAAAAACAGCTACTGCACCCAAATTAATAAACAGATTCAATGCCATCCACATAGAAATTCCAATGCAATTCTACGCAGAAACTGAAAACAAACTACAATCTTAACATTCACATGGAAATTAAAAAAAAAAAAAAGGCCCCAGATATCCAAAGATATGCAAAACAAAACAACTGTGAACAATAGGAACTCTGCTGGAAGTATCACCATTCCTGACTTTCAATTATCCTAGAGAGCCATACTGAAAACACACAGCGTTGTTGGCACACAGCCAGCCGCCACACTGAGCAGGTGCAGGAGAACCAGGAATCCAGATATATCCAAGCCCCTGGTACCTACAGCCACCTGGGTTCTTACGAGGACGCCAAAATACACGCTGGAGAAAAGACAGTGTCTTCAACAAACAGTGCTGAGAAGACCAGATGCTCACATAAAGATTGAAAGTTGATCCTTCTCGCATCCCCTGCACACAGATCAATTCCAAAGTGGATCAAAGATCTTAACGTTAAACGGAAACACTCAGAGGGCTGGGAGAGAAGAGGACAAAGTGTGCTTCAGGACAAGGGCTGAGGAGAGAGAGGACTTCCTGTCGGGAACCAATGATCAACGGGGGGGGGGGGGGGGAACTGCAAGGAATGAAAGTTTCTGTATCTCAAAGTAAACTGTTAACCCAGTGAAGAGGCAGCCCACAGGCAGAGAGCGGCGGAGATAGAGATGGACAGAGAGAGAGAGAGAGAGACAGAGATAGAGATGGACAGAGAGACAGAGACACACGGAGGTGGAGAGATAAATAGATATGGATAGGTATAAAGAAAGACACAAAGAGATAGATTGATAGATATAGATAGATAGGTGATATAGGGATGGATATAATTTTATAAATATAATTGATATATATATATATTTATCCAGAAAACAGACATCCCTTTTAAAATGTGGGCAATGGAACTGAACAAAGATTTCTCAGAAAATGCAATGGCTAAGAAATATTCTTTCAAGTATTCACCATCCATTCTTTGCCATCAGGGAAATGTAAATTAAAGCTACTTTGAAGGGCCTGGAGAAAAGGCTCAGAAGTTAGGAGCGCTGGCAACTCTTCCAGGGGATCCAGGTTCAATTCCCAGCCCCCACGTGGTGGCTCACAAGTCTGTAACTCCAGTTCTGAGGGATCTGATGCCCTTTTCTAACCCCATTGGCACCAAGTATACAACCTGTACACAGACACAAATGTAGGTAAAACGTTCACAAAACAAAATCTTAAAATAACTATTATGAGTTTCGTTATTTTTAGTATTTTTACTTTTAATGTTTCCTGTATTTTACATGTACGGACGTTTAGCCCGCTTGTTTGTCTCTGTGTCAGTGTGCAGTGCCTGCAGAGGCCAGAAGTAGGCATTAGAGCCCCTGGGACTGGACTCAAACACAGTGGCAAGTTGTTGTGTGGGTGCTGGGAATTGAACCCTGGTCCTCTAGAGAGCTCGTGCTCTTAACTACTGAGCCACCTCTCCAGCCCCAGTTTCATGTTTCTTGATGGATAAGATCTGGGGTAAACGAACCCTTATGCAGTGTTGGTGAGAGTTCAAACAGGTGCAGCCACTATGGAAATCAGTACGGCAGGTCCTCAAGAAATCACAACTGCAACTATCACGTGACCCAGCTACACCTCCTGGGCATGTGCCTACTACGTACGTATTCATCTGTGTCTTGTTGCTAAATTCACGGTAGTGAGGATGTGAACCAGCAAGATACCAATCAACTAATGAACTGATAAGGATATGGTACTCCTACGCAATGGCATTTTATTCATCCGTAAAGAAAAATTAAATTGCGAAATTTGCAGGCAAATCAATGGAACTGGAAAACACGACACTAAGGCAACCCAGGCCCCAAAAGACAAATATCACCCGTTCTCATTTATATAGAGATCCTAGCATTGGAACTTTAGAGCCGTTTAACTTGGAGTGCCTATGAAGCTGGAAAACTATAAATGGACCATTGGTGGGGGTGAGGGAGGATTTTCAGAGAGGCAGGGGTAACAGGCGAGTTTATACGAAGATAAAATAGGCTCAGTGGATTTAAGAAAAGAAGACGTGAATTTGGAAGGGAGTATGGGATGGGTCTAGAAGGGAATAAGGGTAAATATGATCAAAATATACTGTGTGCATGTGACCTTCTCAAAGAACTCATAAAACATACTTATCCATAAGTTCAATTTCTTGCTATTGCTATAGGAAGCAGGTAAGTGTTACCAGCTGTTTCTCATGTGTGCAGCCCACCATGGGCACTGGGCCCGCTGCTGTGTCCTTGCCAGGGGGCAGCACTGTGCCTCCTCCTCAGTTCTCTGTTGGTGTCATCCTCCTGCGGAGGGATTCTGCCCCTAGAACCCTCTCTGTCCAGGCAGTCTCTTCTCAGTCCTGTCTTCCAGTCTGCCTAAGAGCTCTTGAATATCTCCAGTGCAGTGGAGCATAAAGTCACTGTCCTTAATCCCTCGGCTGTCTGAGCAGGAAGGCCAGTTTCAAACTCCGAATCCATGATGTGTTTGAGGAGTGTACACTACTAGGGGGAAGCCAAAGCATTTAAAATAATAGTAATTCTGAGAGCACCTTATGCAAATGGGCCTTATATTTCTTTATTTCTTGCATGCATGGCTGAGTTTATTAAATCAGATCTGATTAACTCAGTAGACAGGAGTTCAAAATCAACCTCTGACCCAATGAAAACACAACGTGAATTCCCCTGGCTTCTATTCGCGGCCATACTAACCTCTTAGAAGAGAAGACACACACAGTGGGCTGCTTTTAGCCACTTGTGACATGTTTAATTGAGCTTTTAAAGGAGGGAAGAAGAACTCAACACACCGGTCACACCTTCTCTCTTACGTGCTAACATTCTACCGAGCGGGGTGTACGATACAAAACTCCATTTCTCTTCCTTCACAGAATCCTGGCATGCTCATCTTGAAAGGCAGTTTTCTAAGGCTTCTCAATACTCACTTGGCGAAAGCATTTCTCCTGTTAATCTCTTTTTGAGAGGAAGCAGAGGTGGTGCTGAAACTTCTCCTAAAACCTAAAAGTGAGAGTGAAGGACAGAAGAGGAAAATATGTCACATGTTTTCAGCCTTTACAGTGAGTTATTTTTAATCACTTCTACAGTGCTCCATTACATCAAGAGGTTTATTTGTTTGTTTTGTTTGTTTTATTGTTTCCCGGAGAAAACTGCTATGCAGCCGTTCTTCTAAGATAAAAATTCTCCATCCTGTAGAGAACTGCCTTCAACTCAGGAAGTAAACAGCTCAAATCTATCAGGAAGTCCCTGAAACTGACCAGATACAATATGCCCCTCCCTCCCTGAGCATGCACAGGTAGAAGAGACGGAGGCCTGACCCACTGCCTGACAGCCAGTCTGCCTGAAAGACATGAAGACTACCTAAGCTGATGGAAAGAAACGCTCTCCAGCCTGTTGATCTGCCTGCAGGCTGTGCACTGTACTCCAAGTTTCTAGCTTTCATGAGCCATCCGTCACCCCCTCGGGGATGGGCTTTGGGTGATGCAGCTGTCCCTGATCACTTCCACTCCTATCAATAACCTATCACCCATATTTCTGTAAGTGGCCTCAATAAAACTCATTGGTTCACCAAGATGAGCCTTGGTGATCTCCTTACTGTGGTGTGTTGTCAGTTCCTACATAGGGAGAGTAAACACCTGTTCACATCTCCCAGGGAAGCTGCTAGGCATCACACAGTGAGATGAAGGCACATGCGCACCCAGAACACGGCTGCAGGTTAGGTTTCTAGACCATTTCTCATCTTAGCCTTCCCAATCAGGCTCTGCTCTCACAGAGATAAGTGATGGGCACAGCATGACTCTCAGAGTTTTCTCCTATAAGATTTCTTAAAGACCAAATAATACCAAATCACACACTGATAAAGTGGATTCCGTAAATGATGAAATATTACAATCTTAATAAGTATATAAAAATGGTGTTTTTTTTTAAACTGTCATAAAAAATATTCCAAGAACAGAACACTGGACAATAAACTTCAGAGCTCCTCATTGTGCCCTCCGCCCATACACAAAAGTTCAAAGATTAAGAAACTCCCCCAAAAGGTAGACTTTAAAAGAGAAAATTTATTTCCAATTCTGGCAAATCAGAAGTGCTAAACAAATCTCTTGGTTAAAATAACCCCAACTTAAAACAACTATAACTTTATAGAATATACTGTTGAGCTGACTCAAAGTCATACCCACCCCACCCCACCCCCGTGTGTGTGTGTGTGTGTGTGTGTGTGTGCACATGTGCACACGGGGGACACACCCCAGATCCCCCCAATGTACAATTTCAAAGAGGCCAAACCATAAAAAAGGAAAGAAGCCAGGAGAAGCTGCTAGGCACCCAGTGTGCAATCTCATCTTGTACCACAGGGCTGCCCCTTGATCCCTGTGTATTGGACTTCTGAGTGTGTACACAAGAGCCAGGGAAGGAAGGAGCAAACCTGGTATAGGGGGACCCTAGCAAAGGCTCTGGTAAAGGAGTTTACGCTCACTCTTATCTTGAGGCAAGACGCCAAATGAAACAATGGCTTTCTTTTTCTTTTTTCCCTTTTATTGGACATTTTCTTTATTTACATTTCAAATGTCATCCCCCTTCTAGGTCTCCCCTCTGGAAACTCCTTATCCCACCCTCCTCCCCCTGCCTCAGTGGCTTTCTTAGCAATGCAAAGCTGGAACTACTGAATTCAATTTTGTAGCCATGAGTAAATTCATGCTATCTATGTAACTAGAAAAAAAAAATACTACAGAGAATATAAGCTAAAGTAGTTCTGGGGCAGTAGAGCTTTGGGGAAATAGAAGTCAGTGTATCTGAAGGCATCAAAGCACTGACATCTATAAAATTCTAATTAAGCATTTCTCAGTAATAAACTAGAAAGTCACAAGAGGAGGAGACATCATAAATCAGACTCAACAGACCCAGGGTGTAGAATTAGACATAGCAAAGCTTCCAACATTAAACTAGTTAGCACACAGTGATGGATAATACTTAAGATGTTAAGGACATGAGAGCCGAGCTTGAGCACAGATGGGAAAATGAATAGCAGTGAGATGTGCAAAAAGAAAAGACATTTGGATGGTTATTAATGGGGCGGCTGGATCGAGCAGTGGAACAGACACAGTTGAAGAGAGAAACAGGAAACGGATAACGCTAAAGGCACGTCACCAAAGGGACAAGCTGTAGCCAACAGGAAATGGATAACGCTAAAGGCACGTCACCAAAGGGACAAGGTGTAGCCGACACAAGACTTGCTTAGATGCCCATCTCCAGATCTAGGAAGACGCAGAGTGTCAAACAGGATTAACAAAAAGAAACTTCCACCTGCATATATCCTAATAAAACTGCACAGTACAAAGGGAAGACGCCTTCAAAGAATCCAAAACTAACAAAAAGGCAAGATAAACCTCCTACAACAATGAGGATTGCTCAAACACTGGACTTCTCATCCTACAGCAACGAGGATTGCTCAGACACTGGACTTCTCATNACACTGGACTTCTCATCCTACAGCAACGAGGATTGCTCAGACACTGGACTTCTCATTCATGACAGCAGCCAGAGCTTCTGACTACAGGGAGAAAGTTCCAAAATTCTACATCCAATAAAAATGCCACTGGAAGTAACAAACAACAACAAAATGTATACACAGGCAAAAAAAAAAAAACAACCCAAAGTTATCCTAAGAGGAAGTTATGAATATGGATGAGCAAATATAGAAGTGAAATAAAATAGTACAGAAAAACTATTATAATGATGTCTACTTTCAGGGGTGCTAAAATAGAACCATGACATCTCAGCTTCTAAGGATTCAAATTGTATAGGAAGAGGGTACAAATGATTGACTTTAAACAGTGTGAAGTGTGTACATTAAATGATCTATGATAACTGCTACGTAGCATATTCAGAGTGCAGCTCATACACTGTAGGGAAGTAAAGAGTGCAGGAAAAGAAAAGGTAGGAACACACACAGAACAGAGTCAAGCAGGAAGCAAGAGCTGGGAGTGGTGGTGCATACCACAATCCCAGCACTGGGAGGCAGAAGCAATGAGAGGAGACCTCGCTGGGTTCAAGGAATTCTACATAGGAATTCTAAGTTAGCCAGGACTATGTAAAGATGCTGCATCAAAAACAAAATAAAACAAAACCAATAACAACAACAAAAACAAAGACAACAAAAACAGAAAACAGCCACCATTTATGACTTAGGTTAAGGGAGTTTGCTGTGCAATCATGAAGACCAGAGTTCAGATCCCAGCACCCACATAGCAAGCAAGCATACAGGAAGCACCTATAACTGTACTCTGAAGAATCCAACACCTTCTTCTGGCCTCCGTGGCACACAGAACCCCCCAACACAGGCTCATCCGCTCTCAAAGAGACATACATAAAAATAAATATTTAAAATAGAATGGGAACTAAGTAAAAGCATAAAGAACATTGCTAATACATCAATAATAGCAATAAATTAAAATGAATGGAGCTCTCAGAGTAAAAGATAAAGACAAGCAAACTTATTTTTTCAGCTGAGGTTTTTCTGTGTAGCAATGACTGTCCCGGAACTCGGTCTGTAGACCCGGCTAGCCTTGAACTCACAGAATGCATACCCTTAGCATACATTTTACTAAGTGAAATTACAGTTAACTCAACACAAGCAGGACCTAGACAGTCAATCTGTAACTAGAGGATTATGAAGGGCCAACAGGATGGTAACATGCACCCAGATATGCTAAACAAAAGGACAACTCATGTTCCAGGCAGGACAGAGTGACATTTTATCATCCACTTAGAATAATGTGACACTCAAAACCTATGAGTTGCTTATTTATGGAACTTTCCATTTAATATTCTCAGATGGTGACTGAATGGAAGTAATCAGTTTCACAGAAAACAAAGGGGGGGTGGTGTCACATAAGTAAGTGGAGAGAAAGTCCATGCTTATAGACAGAAGAGTAGTGAGACCAGAGCTTCCCAACCTCCTCAAGGTCCTAGCGTGCTACTATAGGAATTTCAACAAAATGATCATAGAGTTTATGTCAGAACAAAAGAAATCAAGAATAACCAACACAACATCAGTGGATAATAAAGTCAGAGGACACACACATACACACATACAGACACACACATAGACACATGTACACAGGATCATACACACATACACATGCATACACACAGACATACACACACATGCACAAGCACAATCACATACATGTGCACACACACACATACAAACACATGCACACAGATACACAGAGATGTGTACACACACACATATACATCCACAGCAGGGGAAGGCGACACAGACACATGGAGAAAGCCCCTGTGGTGTTGGAAAGTGCCAGTGGGACCCATCCACCTAGAAGTCAGAATGGACACAGTACCACACATCATCAGGAAGGTCCCATTGTAGCATGGCCTCTAGAATGGGGATACCACACTTGAATGGGCTGACTGCAACTGATATGCCAGGGTAGTCATTATACTAATATCTTCCATAAATAGTCACCCACAGATGGAAAGAAAATCAAACCCAATCCTTACCACACACAGAGTCAATTCTGGGTAAACTGACAAATATGAAACACAAAACCAAAATTAAAAAAAGGAAGGCCCAGGAAGGAGCATTACAGTTTCTGTCCCTGGGGTATATGTGTGTGTGTGTGTGTGTGTGTGTGTGTGTGTGTGTGTAAATTCTTAAGATAAAAAAAATGCAAGCCATGAGATGTTTTATTCTTTGAGTACATAAAAATTAAAAAGTCTTTTCACCAAAAGATGCCAGAAAAGTGAAGATATGTCATGAGCTGACACATATTAGTAACACATAAACCAGTGAAAGATGCATTCCCAAAATATAGAAAGAAACCTACAAATTACCAAGATAAGCAAATCACCCAAAGGAAGAACAAGCAAGAGCTTTAAACAGAAAAAAGGCACTGCACAGCTCCACAAACCAAAAGCTGAGAAGACCGACTGCTCTCACACTAATTAAAGACTAGAAGACGTCAATTAGGGTCACAATGAAACACTGTTTAAATCTAGCAGGGCAGCAGGAACAGGGCCTAGTCAGTGGCTGAGGGGAGCATGCAGTGCCATCACCTGCGTCTCCCAGGAAGATGGAGGGTGTGGCAGCCACACTTACCAACCCCAGGGCCACGTGTGTACGTGTGCACAACAGTGTAATAATAAAAAGCAGGATGCAGCAGAAATAAGCATCAGCTAAAGCGTCAGTCCCACGGAATGCTGAAAGACCAAACAGCAGAGACTGGAAACAAAGCGCTACTTACTGATACATGGTTGCAAGCAGCAGAACAGAACAGAAAACCAAAGGAATCGAGAATACGCAATCCTAGGCTGGCAACCTTAGCGTGGGAAATACAAAGGGAGGCAGGGGAGAGGGAGCGGAGCACAGAGCTGGGAGGCGGGAAACTGATCTGCTCTGGGCTTACTTGCAATACAGCCGCACTTCAGACACTTTGATAGAAACATATTGATACAGATATTTAACAGTTAAAATACGTTTCAGTGAGAGAAAGTGAAGAAATATTTTAACTGGGTTTGAAAAACATAATCTTACCAGGATAAGAATGATTCTGTTTATTTGAAGATATTTCTGAAAGCGTATCCAGGGAATCTGATAGCCTATGAATAAAACAGAGCACACCATGTTAGGAGGAACTGTTCTTCCGGGTAAGGTGGATTCTCACCTCACAGTCGCTTTCATGTCAGTCGTTATTGGTATCTTATACCAAGTTTAACAAATATAAGATTAAAATTATAAAAATATCTCTAATTCTATTATTGGAAAAAGAGGCTGTCCAAATTTTTGCATGTGTATAATTTTTTTGGTAATATAACCCAAGGCCCTCTCTGCTGGACCCTACCCACCACTGCAAAGGTCACCTTCCCAGGGAGTATCTCCTTGTGTTTTAATATTTAAATCATTATTTTTAAAAAGCCAGGTCCCGAAAGCCTCATTTTTCTTCAGCTGTTTACTGACCTAAATCTGCAAGACCTTCATCTGCTAAACACTTCTCCCAACACACTTTTTTTTCCATCAAAAAAAAAAAAAAACCCGCAGTCCCTGGAGTGTGTTCACCTGCACCCTGTAGGTCGTGCGCATCTTTTACAGAGCACACAACACATGACAGTTGAGGAGAGGCCAACGGACAGAACCCCCTAGTAAGCAGCAGACACTGCGATGAAGAGGTGACGGACAGAAGAGAGGAACCTACTTAAGGAAGTGACTGGTTCCTTAGACATAATTCTAACAGCAACATAACAAGAATGGGATGTTTCTGAGGACCAGTTAGTGAGTGCGAGTTTCCTTAGACTGTCTTTAAAGAGTATTCGCTGATGTTATTAACCAAGACAATCTACTAAATGAAAATTGTATAATGACAGATAGATCGGGAAGTCTATTCAAACAGAGGAAGTCGTGTGGGCGGATCCTGGGACAAGCACAAATTTTTAAAATGCCAAGGGGAGAAATAAAAAGCCAGCTATGAGGCTGAGGTGAAGCAGTAGGGGTCACAGTGTGACACCAAGATAGTCTCCCACAGCCCCTAGCGTAAAATCTTCCAATCTTGAAGACTAACGGGGGCCTTTAAAGAGCTCCAAACTGGCTTGGGTTGGGAATGCCTTAAAATCGGAGACCCTGTCTGTTTTGTTTGCTCATAGAATGCCTAGCACAGCACAAAGTACGGAAAGACACTTAATAGTATTTGATGCTGATGAATGAGACAATCAGAAGATGACAGGAAGACAGCTGGATGGAGACTGGTTCATTTCAACAGAGCCCTGGTTCTTTAAGGAGTGGGGGTTGCTTTCAAACACTCTACCTTGGAGAAGACCAAACAGAAAGCAAAAGAAACAGGGAGTGAGGCCATGTGCACTCTGTAAACACAGCAGTGAAAACACAAAACTACAGGGTCAAAGTGACTTCACGAGAAAAGGCAGAGAAAAGGCTGCTGCAGGATAAAAAGCACAGAACTGGCAACGGGGCTCACTGGTACCCACTGTGCCTGACACATGCCCAATCCTGCACTCCAGGTAACTGGACGTGAGACAAACCCCAGTCCTTGTGACTGGGAGACCAAACAAACTAATGCATGATAGTGTGTCAATCACCTGCCAGACACAGGTTCAGAGGAGACTCACGGAAGCCCAGTAAGTACTCCAAGAGCTCGCTTCTGACTCCAGATAGCTAAAGATTCAAATCCCCTGTAGCATACAGTTGGCATGAGCTGTCAGGGCCTGATGTCCTTCCTCTGTGGATTGGGGACAATTACAGGGCCTGCCTAACGAGATGCTTTAGGTCACTGATCCAGGGACAACTCTGAGGACGGTGTCAGCTAAACACATGGGCCTAGGAAAGTCAGGAAACTAAAAAAGCCAGGCCAAGCTTAGCTCTTCCATTACCCAGAGATGCAACTTCAGCTCTGCTACTTTTTCTCTGGAAAACTATTTTCCCACCTGTAAGGTGGGAAATAAACATAGCAGCTCATGGATCCTTGGGTCTGTAGAGGACAATGGCGTATACCACTCAGGTGCTCAAGATACAGCCTACCATTAAATGCTCGCTAAGAGTTGATGATCCTTAGGGTTATTTCCCAGCTCACCTGGCCAGGAACTTATTAGGATCAAGTGAAACAATACTTAGTGAAGACCTTATAAGCTACTGTATGCTGAAGGCCTCACTGCTGTAAAGAATAATGTATCAAGAACACTGAAAACAAAGAGAATTAACACCAAGAGGATAGGTAAGGAAAAGAAAAAAACTGAGGGAGAACATGATTTAAAAAAAAAAAAAAAACTTCAATTTGCCCAGAAACCATCAGCATCCAACTAAAGGGGGACTAGTAGCAACTCCCAGGCCACCAACACGGTTCCAGTGTCATGAGTGTGACTACACCACATTTGTTGTATCTTGCCCAGAGATTATAATCCCCTTTTCTAGCCTTTGTCTCCCAGCTCCACATTCCATTGGAATGTCATAAGGACCTGTGTTTTGGATAAGCTTGCTTTTAAAACCCAGAAGGAGGTGACACATAAGTGCACTGCCTTACCAGGAAACACTCAGGAGGTCTGTTACATATAAATCCCCGAGACTTCACTCCCCCCCCCCCCGGAGAGCTACTGCCTATCTATTTTTGAGAACTAAGGAAATCAGAGGAAAAAGCCATTTTGGTTCCATTAGGTTTGTGGGAGAGTGAATGGGTGCCTGCTGGCAGGAAATTTAATGTAGTTAGGATGTGACTGGAGCAATCAGAGAGCATTTTTACTTTTGTTTGCATGACGGATTAAGCTTGCTCCTCGCACTGTTCTTAGCTGCAAACGCCACTACTAATAGCCTGCACACACTCATAGGGTTTGCAAATGAGGAAGAAAGGAGTTTTTTAAAATTGCAAACCCTCAGCAAGGCAAATTTAGCTTCCCGTGAGCCTTCCCGCCAAGGAAGGTGGCCAGTTAACCCGTTGAAGGAACGCATGTGCTTATCTTCCAGATGGGAATCAGGGACCCATGTGCCACAGGAAACTGCAGAGTTTCTGTAAACAGATGCACATTCCAGTTTCTCCTCACCTCTGCACCCTGGACGGGGGTGCAAATATTCCATATCTCGGAGAGCAACTAAAATACTGCACACCTCCAACCGAACCGTCATTCTTCCCGTGGGGCTTCTCCAGCTCTATGCCATACCAATACCCTAGAACATGAATATTGCATTTTAAAGGCATCTGCACTTCATTCACAACTGCTGTGTGGTAATACGAACTCAACGTCGGGATGGCTCGGCGTTTTCACAAATGACCGAGATGATGGAAGATCATCATGGTCATTAAGCTCTCAGATGATTAAATTATAAAATAAAACTTGAAAATTTGAAAAGTGGGAGAAACGTTTCAGTGGCATAATTGCAGAGCAGTACATTAAGGGAGGAAAAAATAAAACACACAAACTCAGATTTGTGGGGAATTAGCCATCATGCAAGGAGAGCACCACCAAAATATATCTTAAGACTATAATGCAAAAGAAACCGTCCTTGGCTCTAACGTAGCGAGCTTTAGTGAGAGCAGCACGGAATGCTACTGAGAGACATGAATCCTCAGGTGGACAGCTCTCTTCAGCTCACCCTCCATGTAGCAGAACATCACAAACACCCACTAAATAATTAAACAAGGGCAGAGATAACACGGAAGACACACAGATCCCGCTCCATCTTCTAAGTAACTGAAAAGGCATCGGTTTGCTAATAGGAGAACTTGTCTTAGAAGACAGTATCTATGGGGCTAGCTGTGAGAAACCAAGTCCCTGGAGAGACTAAAACCAAAACAACAGGGCTGCACTTCCAGTAGCATGAGCTGGGTGGACATACTCTAAAGTGGGGATTCCTGGGGGTCCTATGATCCGCTAAACAGGCCTCACAGTTCACACGCTTGTAGTGTGAGCATACAGCACATTTGGTCTTTTACAATCAACAGCAAATAAAGAATGTGCATGTGATCATTTGGTCTTTCACAACCAACAGCAAGAATGGGTATGTGAATACAACCAACTCACTAAAAATTATGAAATACAAAATACTCCTTCCTTCAGATGACTTGCTAGTTCAGAGTCGGTTCCAATTACAGGAACCTTAAAAGCCAACTTAGAATACACTCTCGGTTTGTCTTGGGTTTTGTTTGATTTGGTTGATTGGTTAGTTGGCTGGCTGGTTTACGTTACACCTGACCCTATTCTAGATACTTAGATTGGGGCTAAGAGAGACTGAAGTACAGCCAGTGTCTTTTATATTTGAGTGGCCCTACTAGGCCATCTCTCAGTGTCTACAAGCCTCTTGGTCTAACCCCACGAATTCTCTGAAAACAGACTGTGAGCTTCTGACGTGCCTAGACCAGATGAGTCTGGTTAGAGTGATCTCTGAGTACCAGTTACAATTTTCCAGGTCTCACTTCCTGCTGTGTTTGATTGGCCTTTCCATGTAAATATTTTTTCTTTAATTAAAAGCCCCATTGTAGTAATTTTTCTTTAATTAAAAGCCCCATTGTAACTGCCATGTGTTTACTATATAACTCTTGAAAATGTGTGACATACATACACACACACACACACACACACACACACTGGCGCAGTAGTTGTGAAAACAGCCTAGCAGAGAGCTATGCTATGTACTATGTAGTGTGAGATGTAAGAGAGGCCCAAGGGAGGCTTGAATTCTAACATAGCTCGAATAAAGCACCGACTTACACTAAAAGTGGCATTAATCGAAGAAGAGAGAGCATGCCTGGTTCTCATGCTTCTGTCTCATACACAGCCATGGGCATTCCTGGTGGTCTGGCACGGTCTCTGTCTAGCGTGGCGGCAGCCACGGTGAGCCACGAGCTCAGAGCGAAGGTGACTAAACCTCTGAAGGTTCAGGCTCATCTAAAACATAGGCTCCTGGGTGTGCAGGTGCCACCTGGCCCTCTCTGCACCAGCCAGTGGGAACTGGGGCTTAAGGACCAGGACAGAAAGCTACTGCTGTTCTGCCTCCTGCTACTGTTGTGAATGGTGCAGTTCCTGCCTCTGACACAGGATTGTCACAGCTTTGGTCAGACAACACTGTGGCAGGCTAATCTGTGGGTCTGCAGACAGAATAAGATCTCAGCTCTTTCGTGAGTCCTGACAGATGCTAAGTTACAAACTTTTCTCTTTCAATCTCCTAGATAACCTTTTCTCAAATCCTGCAATGCCACCATGTGTTAATATGGCATATTGCTACTTAAAACACAGCTGTGGGTCCATGCAGCTGACTGCTGATCTGCGGACATACACAGGAAGATAATCTTTACCTTTAAAAAATATTTATTATTTCTATTCATGTGTATGTGTATGAAACTGTGTGATTTTATGTGCACCAGGTATGCAGATGCCCATGGAGGCCTCAAACCCCCTGAACCTGCGGTTGCAGGTAGGTGTGAGACACCTGATGTAGGTTGCTGGGAACTAAACCCAGATCTTCTGCAAGAGCAGTCAGTGCTCTTAACCACTGAGCCATCTCTCCAGCCACAATCTTTACTTTGGGAAACAGCACTAGGTCAACTGGGATGCATATTTAAGTTCACAGACATGTATTTTTTTAGACCCCAGGGAACACAACTGTTTTATCTTCTTGGCTTTTCTCTCTAAGCCATCCTGACAAAAAAACAAAAACAAAAAGACAAAAAACAAGATGGTCCATCTACATGTTCGCCTCCAGGATTATCTGGGAGGGCGGGAGAAGTGACTTTCCTGAAATACTTTCCAGGTATTTAGCACACTCTGTAGTCAGAATAAACCAGGGACGTCAAACTAATTTTAATATTAGACAAATGTTCAACACAGGAGAATTCCATGGACACCAGTCAGTCTATCACAGACAGCTGTATCACTTCCCACACTCTCTGCCTCTGCCACCAGCCACAAGAACCAGGAAGGGAGACCCTCCCTAGGACTGAGTCCCATCTGCTGTTTAGGTTTAAATAAACCTTTTGCACAAAACTGACGTTGAACCAAGACCATTGAGGGGAGTTACCTGGAGCAAAGTTTGTTGTTCCAAAGAACTTAATGGTGCCTACTCTCTGGCCTACGACCAGCACCCTTTCTCCAAGGCGGAGCGCTCCTTCACGGTGACTGCTATTTGCTGAAGATGTGGCTGAAGACTTCAAACCTGTTCACGTGGTGCGTGGGAGGTATGGGAAGGGAAGGTAAAGAGGAAAAAAAACACAAAGGGAGGAGAAACTCAAAAAAAGCACATTAGTTTTTAAAACTCACTTCACGTGTTCTAACTAGCCTGGTTAGTCGGATATCAAATTGTGTATTTGTCATGGCTGCGGTCCTCACTCAGGAGGCCAAGGCACTAAAAGGAAACAAGAAGCTTCCCTAAGAAAGACCACTGCCATGGGAACAGCACAAACCTTGTTCCTAGAAAAGAGTCGGCGCCACTAAGACAGCCAGGTACACACTCCACTCTGACACAGAGGGGTCTGTGAAGAACCAGTGCCTAGCAAGCTCAGCCTCCTGTCACGTCACGGGGATTCACCGTTGGTGCTACAGCACGAGAGCGGAGACAGACAACGTGGGAAGAGCATGTGAGACCAAGTGGTGGTCAGCTGCGGCCAGTGGGCCAGTCCCTAGCCACGTGAAGCACAGAGCTCTGTATTCACCCAGATTCCGTGCAGGACGTGCAGGAATGTAATTCCAGGTGAAACCGCTATAGGCTGAGTAGCCCAAACAGGACAATCCAGATGTATGGCGTTCCGAAACCTGAACACCCTTAGCACAGATGCTTGAATTCACATTCAGATTAGAATGTGCCACCCCTTGTAGCTATCCAGATACAATCTCTCAACGCTTCAGATTCTGAAGGTTTCCAGGTTTCAGAGCTTCTGGCTAGAGATGGTCCAAAGATTGTGCAAATATTCTAAAAAGCTCAAACTGGCCTAATTCAAAATACTTCTGACCCCAATCACGTCAGTTAAGGAATGTCCAGCTTAAGGCAGTTCCTGACTACCCCAACTTGCTTTCCTTCAACTTAATTCAAGGCTACCCCTAAAATGCCCACGTAGCTAGCCTCTAGGAAATACTATCTCAAGAGGTGTTCAAATCCAGAAGGCTGGCTCCTGGGCCCTGACCTATCAGTACTGAGTATCGACTGAACAGCTACCATCCAGGAAGGCCTCAAGAACTCTAGGTGAAGGCCTAGGAGGGGTCAACTGTGGGAACGGGAGACTGAAGACAAAGAAGCAAACAAGCCTGTGAAAGCAGAGGTGCAGACCTACTGCACCACTGAGAAACCCAGACCTACTTAACCAGTGCTCTCCATAAAAGGTGCAGCGATGGGTAAGGCCTGGCCTGAGAGTTAACCAAGACAGGTGTTCACAGCTCAGAGGTGCCACACCCACACTGGCACCCAGACCCAGGGCCAGGGTACCTCAGGCCTGCCCACTGTTCATGTAGTTCAACAATGGGAGCTAGTGAGCCAGGCCGAGTGCAGACTTCCTCCACACCTCTCCACTCTCTTGGCCCTCTCTCTCTCACTCCAGTTACTATCCCTTCCACCCTTGTCTGGGTTCTGCCATTCACTCTCCCTCCAATGTGAAAAGCTCTCTGCTCACTCTAGTTTTATGTGTCTGGAGCTCTAAACACAGACGGTCTGACCCCAGCCCTCAGCCACACACATCTGCCTTTCCCCGGGGAAGGTCTTAACACACCCCCCATTCTGATTATCGTATCCACTATAATTTATGTCAACACGATCCTCAACTGAATAAAAAGGAAAAATAGAAATATATAGGCACACTGGGACTGCTTGTTCCAGGGAAAAGGGGAGAAAGGAAGTCATTCTAAACTCCTATATAATGTCTAAAATCGAGTAAAAGTCAAAAGTCCAAATTCCAAATTCCAAATACAGTAATATTTAAAATGCAATAAAGTAAGAACAGGGTGGCCGAGTCACTGCCTACTGCCCTCTGTTCCTCAGGACCCAGAAAAGAAACTGGCCAGGAGTGGGGGGCGGGTCAGAGCGGGAACTGCTGCACAGGAGCAACTCCAGGCCCAACCTCCAAGCCCCCCCACTTTCCAGATCCCCACTTCTGGGTTTACTCTACTAGGGTCACTACGGAGGGTTTGGGGACAAGGTAAACCATGTCACCACCTAGGTGAAAGCCTGGGCGTGTGCTTTCACACTGTCACAAATCCTGAGGAGTAGTGGTTGGGGAGACCCTGCAGGCTACAAATGGATGTCCCCTGGGGGGGCCCTGAGCCTCTCCTGCACAGCTTCAAACGACCTCAGCAAAAGCAGAGCTGGAGGTCAACAGGACAATGACAGGCAGGCCTGTGGGAGGGCTGAGGTGCAAAATCTACCAACTAGATGACAGTAAAGTCTCAAAAACAACCGCAGAGCCAGGGGTCCTTGACTGCAGGCCGGGGAGGCAGGGACAGGGCATGGAGTTCAGTATGACTGAAGCGCAGGGGCAAAGGGTGAAGGGTGCCTACATGTGGTGTCACCCAAAGAACAAGACGGCTCAATCTGCCTGGGGTGTAGGGAGAAGAGGGGGAGGGGAAGGGGAGCAGGAAAGGGTAAGGGGGGAGGGGAGGGGAAGGGGCAAGCAAAGGGGAGGGGAGGGGAGAAGGGTAGAGGGCTCCTTCTACACGTTAAAGAGAGCAAATCCACTTACAAACAAAGCAAGATAAAAAACACCAAGAAAGCCTGGTTGAAAAAGCCATAGATACCAGCACTGGCTCTGGCCGGGAGGGAGGGGCTTTTGCTCAGAGCCTTCTTGCCACCGCTGCTTGGGGTCAGCTTCTTTGGGTAGCTCTGCTTGTGGTCCAGGGAGGATGTGGAGGAGGAGCTGCTGATGGACCCAGGCTGGGTAGCTGGCGAGGGAGCAGGAAAGAATCACAATTTAAAGGGTGGTTTTAAAGAGAGAGAACAAACAAAAGAGAAAAGAGAGAGAGGGGGAAAAAAGATAAGGACTAATAAGATGTTTTCTGGGCAAACTTTTCTGAAGCGCTTCATTTAGAGTCCTCAATTGTGGATTATCTAGTGTCAAATTAAATGCCTGATTTATCCAATTGCACGGCTGTTTCCACACTAAATAGATCACTGTTTACACAAGCAGAAATTTTTTTAAGGATTCACAGTAACATATCTTAGTCAGGGGGTGTCACCCTACCAATTAATGCTAACTAATCTAACACACACACACTCCACTCTTCTTAGGGGAAACTGTAATAGAGTCCCTTCAAACACACACATGTATACAAATGCACGCACGCTACTAACATGTCTTAAGGTGACACCATTTTAACCTTGAATCATTCTGTAGTCAGCCTAAAGGTGCACAGACTCCTCCCTCCTGACACTCAAAAGTCTGGCCACGCCTCCTGCACTGTGGACCCCCTCCCCCTCATCCCCCCCCAGGCCAGGAATTCTTTCTGCATCCATATTTTTAAAAGTTTTTTTTTTTTTCCAAAGATTAGTTTTGCTATGGTGATTTTTCCCTTCCCAACTTTAAGCCAAATCATACAAGCTGGCTAGCACTGTGTTATCTGGATTCCCGCCAGGGCTGTAGCTTTAAGAACAGGGAGTGATGGTTACATTACCATCATTTTCTGCTACAGTTTTCGGTTCTTCACTGGGAGGCAATGCCAGTGTGGATTCAGAAGCATTGTTCTCTTTTTTAGATGTCATCGACCCTGGTGAATAAACACAAAGGTGATTTCAGCGAAAGACAATGGTGGTTTGTTTTCAGATGAGGTCTCACTGTGTAGTCCTGGCTGTCCTAGAACTCACTCTGTAGACCAGGCTGGCCTCTCAAACTCACAGAGATCTGCCTGCCTCTGCCCTCTGAGTGCTGGCATGAAAAGCATGCACCTCCATTTATCCACTTGTAAAGACACAATGAATATGCTTTCGCAGACAGGAGGAAGGACCACCTCAGTATTTAAGGTCGTGAAAAGGAGCTGGACACACCACTCGGTGACACGGCACCTTCCAAGCACACACGAGCCCTGCTTAGAATCCAGCACTGCAGAGCTAAGAAAAAAGAAGAGGGTGTGTTCACAGTGCATCTGCCAACTCCAGCTGTGCCCCTGCTACAGCTATCTAAAATATCTGCACTGTTGTCTCTATAGCTAATAGGTTTGCTCAGAACGGGAGTCACACAGGTAGGGAGTGGCAAACGTGTCACTGCTGAGATGTGGCTGAGTAGGACTCAGAAACAACTTACATGACACCGTTTCCTGCCATAACCAATTCCCACAACCTCATTTGAAAAAAAAGCTCGTGAATAATGGTTGTTTGCTAAGCCCTTCACATCAACCCAATCCACCCTGAGAGCTTCCCAGCATTTTTTTTTTTTTGAGCTGTCAGCAGCCATTCCCAGTCACCTCGCAAAGCATTTTGAGCAGAAAATTCTACATAAGACTTTGCTGCAAACAGAAACCAGACACAGTTCGAATGTGCCCTGAAGAGAGGACCTTTGAGTTTAGTGTGGCCAAGGACCTCTGCTATCTAAGCACCAATGAAGGGGGGTGGAGGTGGGGGGACAGAAACTCTGCAAAGAGGAACCAGTGGCTTATCAAGATGCACTGAGTCGGGGCTGGAGTGGGACCAATCTCCTTCCCAAAGCAGGAGGTCTAGGAGGAGGAAGTGAGTGGGGATTCTGGAAAGTCAGAGAAAAATCTCCTAAGAAGACACAGCCTGTGGGTAGCCTGGCAGGAAAGGAGTCCTCCAGGACTCAGGGGAGGCAAGCAGGACACATGGGTAGCAGATACCTCAGAGGGTGACGGAGCCTGGACAGCCCTGCCTAGCATTGCTAGGCTCGGAGGTCAAGCCTAGTTCTGCAGAAGAGGAGGCTAGGGGATGAGAAGAAGAAGGGGCTGCAAGCCTCCAGTTAGGGGACAGACGGAAATGTCCTGTGGAGCCTGAGTCTTGCCTTGGACTTGAAATGGAGGACAGGTGTGGACAGAATTCCAGCTCGGTGACATTTCTTTAGCAGCCACAGCTAGAGGGAGAAGGGAAGGCTGGACACTGTAGAAGTTACTCCAGCAGTCAAAGGGTGTGTGAGACGCCACCGCAGCTGTGGCATGAGAAAACCTGCAGAATGTAGGTTATTCAGTTATTTTATTTTTCAGTCCTAGAATTCCATTTGACCCTTTGGTTTTGAACTGTCATCAAGACAACTGAACAGGAAGTTTTAAGAATGGTATAAAGATCATTGTGTATCTACCCAGTTTTCCCTAAAACAGTGTTTCACAAACTATACAACAATATCCAAGCAGGAAACATGCATTACTCTCATCCACTGATGTGACTCCAATCACCTTAGGTTTAGTCGATGTTATGTGCATGCATGTGCATTTGCATGTATGTGTGCACATGCACACACATGTGTATGCATCCACACACATAAACAGCATGTGAGAGAGCTCACCTTAATTTTCATGGAGAACCTGACTGTGATATATGGAGTTATCTGGGAACAGATCTAACAAACAGGCCAAAAATATCTACAGAAATAAAAAACTTTACCATCATATTAAGATATTTTAAATTATCCAACCAAACAGAAAAATTGTTCCAAGCACATAATTAAAGATGGCTATAACAATGTCAACTCTTTTCAAATTGGCACAAGGATTAAATGTAATGTCTGCTTAGATGTCAACAGATTTAAAAAAAAAAAAAAAAGAAAAGAAAAGAAAAGAAAAGAAACTTTTGAGAACTTAAAGTATGTAAGGAAGTGTATGACCTTTAGGGGCCCCAAATAAGGGGACAATCTTCTAAGAAGGCATTCCCCTCTGCTGGATAGCACATCAAGGTAATTATGAAGCAGAACTACAGGTAGCCTAGCAACCAACAGGAAGAGAGGAGAAAGGCAAACTCCTCGTCTGGGGGCCACCCTTTCAGAAGGTAGAAACCTTCCTGTGCCAGCTGCCAACATTTACTGAATACCTATGTTTGTGCTATGAGCTTCTGTGAACACAAAAGCACAAATTATTCTCACAGTCTACTTAAAGTTTAGAATCTGACTGAGAGAACAGAAGATCTACACAAATAAAGCAATCAGTGGACAAGATAACAACCGGGCTGTGCAGGTTAAAAGAATACACATGGGACAATGGAGAGCAGAGAGGTTAAATGAGTTGGATTGTCATGCAGGATCTGTATGGAGTGAGGAACAGGAAGGACTGCCCACAGCCGCCCACAGGTGAGGAGAGACAGCGGGAGAGCGGGCACGAGAACAGTAAAGCAGGGCTAATCACAGGAGCAGAAAGAGGCCACTCTGAGCAACCCAGGAACTTCACAGAAGAGGCGAGGCACGGGGAGCAAGTTGTGTTTCATGAAGCCGCACTGGAAGCATAAAATCCAGCCCTGAGCCTAACGATGGGGCATTTGAAGCACAGAAAGTGGGAAAGGAAAGAAGCCATTGTCAGAGACTTAAGTCACATTCGTAACTGAGACCCAAACCACCAAGGCCTTGCTTTTGTGAGGTGTGGTCTTTGTGGTGGACTTCAGAGTGAAGCAGTCCAAACGCCTGAATCCCACGTGCGGTTTCAAGTGCGGTTTAGGAGCTGCTGACCTCCCCAGTGTGACCTACCGGAATTGACTCTGGATGTGACGTGGGCTACATCGACCTTCTGGGATCGGGCGTGTGGGGCAGCTCTCGTGGAAGGAGTGTGTGTGGTGGTTTTCCTCCCATCTTTTACTTTACTTATCTTTGAAAGGGGCGCAAAAATACCTGAGGGCCAAGACAGAACTACAGTTAGTGTGGAGCAAGTAGAAGCACATTCAAATTCAAGGCAAATGTAACTGTTGCTAGCACAGGCTACCTCTGTGTAAATGTTCCCATCTGCTGTTCTAAGTGACTGAGAATAATAGCTACTACCTAGTATGAGTCATTCTACTTCCTGTCTGCTCAGGGTTTATATCCTCCCAACATTGAAGGGCTCCTCAATCCCTCTCTCATCTCCCTTTCGTACTGCACACCTTTTAGACACAAATTCCAATGTTGCTCTTGCCTGCATTTCCCCACTATAACTAATTATAGTCCCTTACACACAGTACAGACACAATAAATCTTTTCGACTGCATAAAATTATCTTCCCCAAAGGCCTAGCCCTCAATTCCTGACAAGCAGAAGCAATACAGTGTGTGTTGAGAAAGGGAGGTATACAGAGGCAGGGGACTGCCTATCTACAGCAGCTGGGATCATAAAACCCAACTGAGAAAGTTTATAGAGGCAATAAAATATCCAGTTTGAGTAAGAACACACAGGCATTGAAGAGAGTGAATACAGACTATAAATACCAAGATTATCTCCCTACCACACTTAAAAAGAAAATAAAGTCATAATATGTACATTACACTCTGAGTGTTTACAACCTAACAAACACGCATCGTATTGAAACGTTAAAGCAGGATGGGAAGACTTGCACCTTTACACAAAGGGAGCATTCCGTTCATAGCTGAGCAGTGCCGCTACATACTTTCCTGAAAACCTTTGAAATGCTTTTCTCTTTTGGACTCTGCATGACCTTACCTTGATTTTCCTGGTGTGTGTGTGTGTGTGTGTGTATTGTAGAGATTGTAATTATCTCTCATGTCACTGACATGAGGTTGTTTTTGACAACAATGATGAAGAGGAGGATTACAATTAAATCTGCCAAGGTTTAAAGCAGGGGTTCTCAACCTTCCCAATGCTGCAACCCTTCAATACAGTTAGATCCTCATGCTGTGGTGATGCCCAACCATAACATTATTTTCATTGCTACTTTTACTTCATAACTGTAATTTTTCTACTGTTATGAATCATGATGTAAATATTTTTGGAGCTAGAGGTTTGCCAATGGGTTGCAGCCCACAGGTTGAGAACTATGCTGGCTTAAAAAAAATGAAATATTCTACTCTAGATATATGAATTTTTAGACTTTTTGGAGCTTAGAAATTCCCACCTAATCCTCCTTATGGAATGAATTATAAAGAAATGAACTTAGATGCAAGGGTACCCACATTTATAAAAGAAATACTACAAAAGCTTAAGTCACACATTGGACACACATAGTGGGAGACTTGAAGACCAATGGATAGGTCACAGAAACAGAAACTACACAGAAATAATGAAACTAGCACACATTATGAATCAAATGGACTTAACAGACATCTACATAACATTCATCCAAACACAGAAGAATATACTTTCTTCTCAGCACCTCAGGGAACCGTCTCCAAAATTGGCTATATACTTGATCACAAAGCAATCCTTAAGAAGACAGAAATACCCCTTGTATCCTATCAGATCACCATGATTTAAACAAGACTTCAACAGCAACAGAAACAACAGGAAACCTACAAATTCATGGGAACTGAACATCTGTCACCACAACGACCACCGGGTCAAAGAAGAAATAAAGAAAAAAAATTAAAGACTTTCTAGAATTCAATGAAAATGTAGGCACAGCATACCCAAACTTACTGGACATAATGAAAGCAGTGTTAAAAGGAAAGTTCATAGAACTAAGTGCCTTCATTAAGAAACTGGAGAGATCCCATACTAGCAGCTAAACGGACCACCTGAAATCTCTAGAACAAAAAAGAAACAAACACACCTCAGAAGAGTAGACAACGGGAAACAGTCAAACTCAGGGCTGATGTCAATAAATCAGAAACAAAGAGAACATAAAGAATCAACAAAACTAAGAGGTGGTTCATTGAGAAAATCAACAAGATAGCCAACCCTTAGCTAAACTAACTAAAAGACAGAAAGACACCATCCAAACTAACAAAATCAGAAATGGCAAGGGGGATATAACGGCAGACACTGAGGATATGCAATGAATCATTAGGTCTTACTTCAAAAGCCTATACTCCACAAAAATCAGAAAATCTAAATGAAATGGATGATTTTCTAGACAGACCCCACTTACCAAGTTTAATCAAGATCAGGTAAACAATTGAAACAGTCCTATAAACCCAAGGAAAAAAGCAGCAGTCATTAAAAAATCTCCCAAACAAAAAAGACCAGGGGCAGATGGTTTTACCCAAGAAATCTACCAGACTTTCAAAGAAGAGTTAACACCAATACTCTTCAAATTATCCCACAAAATAGAAACAGAACAACCACTACTAAACTCATTCTATGAGGCCACAGTCACACTGATACCTAACCCACAAAGATTCAACAAAGAGAGAATTTCTAACCTGGGCCTCCAGATTACAAGCCCGCCCTTGTCACTTCACTTCCTAACAACCACCAATCAGGAGGAAGGCAGAAGTTAAGTTTATGGTTTGGCTCCTGACAGCAGCCAATTATCTTAAAGGGCAACAAAATTCCATAACAGCCCCATAATCAGCTATGTGCCAGGCTAGAAACCCCCTCGCTTGCTTGCCATTTCCTATAAAACCTGTCCCACTGAGAGCTCGGGGCTTCATCCCCATCCTTCTGTGTCAGCGACTGATGTGTAGCCCAAGCTTGAGCTTGAACAAAGACCCTAGTCCAAATACATTGGAATCGGTTCCTTGGAGTCTTCTGGGGTTCACAAAATGGGCACATCAGAACTACCAACCAAACAGCAACATGGGTTAGACCTAGGCCACCCCACACATACGTAGCAGAAGGGAAGCTTAGTCTTCATGGAGATCCCCCAACAACTGGAGCAGGGGCTGTGCCTGACTCTGTTGCCTGCCTGTGGATCCTGTTCCCCTAACTGGGCTGCCTTGTCCTGCCTCAGTCATACAGGATGTACCTAGTCCTGCGGTGACTTTATGTGCCAGGGTGGGTTGGTACCCAGCAGGGGACCTCCCACTTCTAAGAGAAAAAGGGGAGGGAGAGATGGGGAGGGACTATGTTAAGGGGGACCAGAGGAGAGGGGGACTGAGATCAGAATGTAAAGTGAATAAATATGTGTTTATGCTTGTGTAAGAAAAGGGCAGATCAGCCACCAAACGCAGACACTACTGCATACACCAGCAAGATTTTGCTAAAGGGACCCTGATATA
>NC_034607.1:38177361-38178972 GCF_900095145.1 Mus pahari | reverse complement strand
CCAAGAAGTGGGAGTGGGTGGGTAGGGGAGCAGGGAGGGTGGGTATAGGGGACTTTTGGGATAGCATTTGAAATGTAAATGAAAAAATATCTAATAAAAATTTGAAAAAAAAAAAAAAGAAAGAAAGAAAGGAAAGGGCAGATCGCAAGAGACACAAGTATGTCTAGCCTATCAAAATGTACTGATTTCTTACTACCATGTTACCGGGATACGCCTAGGAGAAAAAAACAACTAGATAGAAATGTAACTGTGTAGCAACAAGGCAAATGAAGTTGATCCATCTGTGAGCTGTAGCAGCCGCCTCAGTCAGCCCAGACATGTTCCCGAGTGCTACACGTCTCCTATCCAGACCTATGGTAAAATGTAATGTAGAAATCAAGCACACTAAGAAATCAACACAGCCAATCATAACACAGAACAGCTAACAGGGTATCGTCAGCAATGACTGCTAAAGGCTGTGTGGTCCCTCCAAGGATGTCTTATGGTACTGAACTATTATGTGGTCTGAGGTTGACCACAGGGCACTGAAACTTGATATGGTAAGGAGGCCTACTGTGTTCCATCAACAAGACAATGAAGATATGAAGTAATATGTGAAGTGTAATCAAGAAAACTACAAAGCAGGCCAGTAAGAGGGCTCAGTGGATAAGACCCCGAAAAGCTTGGCAACCTGAGTTCAATCCCAGGAAAACACAGAATTAAAGAAGAGAACTGGGATGCTCTGTATGTGCTTGGCCCTGGAGTGGACTACTAGAGGGTGTGGCCCTGTTGGGATGGGTGTGGCCTCCTTGGAGTAGTGTGGCCCTGTTGAAGTGGGTGTGGCCTCGTTGGAGTGGGTGTGGCCCTGTTAGAGTGGGTGTGGCCTCTTTGGAGTGGGTGTGGCCTCGTTGGAGTAGGTATGTCACTGTGGGCATGAACTTTTAGACCCTCATCCTAGCTGCCTGGAAGTCAGTCTTCCACTAGCAGCTGTCAGATGAAGGTGTAGAACTCTCAGCTCCTCCTGCACCATGCCTGCCTGGATGCTGCCCTGCTCCTGCTTTGATGGTAATGGACAGAACCTCTGAACCTGTAAGCCAGCCCCAATTAAATATTGTCCTTATAAGAGTTGTCTTGGTCATGGTGTCTGCTCACAGCAGTAAAACCCTAACACAAGAACCCACTGCCACAAGATGCTCTCTGAAGCCTACACATGACCTGGCACACTGAAGCCTGCACACATGTGTGCATACACACACACACACACACACACACACACACACACACACACACACTCTACACAAATGCAAAAAAGAAAAAAAAACCTCATTATTATTACATTATACAATTACATCTTGGGAAACTGTGTGAGGATATAGGCAATCAAACCAAAGAACTTAAAGTTAAAACATACATATGAGAACAGAGTATAAACTATTTCTCAGTTATTTGCTCAGTGTGAGTAATGTCATGATAATGCTCAATGATTGGTCTGCTTTCTTTTTGTTTGTTTTGTTGTTGTTGTTTTGTTTTTTTTTTTTTTTTTGAAATAAGATTTTATGTAACCCATCATGGCCTTGAACTAGCTATATATCCATGGATGGATTTAAATTTCTTATCCTCCTGTGTCCACTT
>NC_034607.1:38149892-38177236 GCF_900095145.1 Mus pahari | reverse complement strand
CTTCCTTCCTTCCTTCCCTTTCTTTCTTTCTCTCTTTCTCCCTCCCTCTCTTCTCTCCTCTTTCTTTCTTCTTTCTTTCTTTCTGTTTGTTTTGGATTTTTGAGACAGGGTTTTACTGTGTAGCCCCAGCTGTTCTAGAACTTGCTCTGTAGGCCAGGATGGCCTTGAACTCACAGAGCTCTGCCTGCCTGTGACTGAGGAGAGTAAAGGTGTAGAGCACCACCGACTTCCTTCTCTTCTTATTTTCTTCAAAGATTTATTTATTTTTATTTCTGAGTACACAGTAGCTGTCTTCAGACACACCAGAAGAGGGCATCAGATCCCATTACAGATGGCTGTGAGCCACCATGTAGTTGCTGGGACTTGAACTCAGGACCTCTGGAAGAGCAGTCAGTGCTCTTAACTGCTGAGCCATCTCTCCAGCTCCTTCTCTTCTTAATTTGAGGGGAAATGTGGTTTTCTTTCATAATCTCTGAAATTCTCCATAGAGAAATATCCTTTGTTTCAAAGGATAATCAAATATTTTATTCTGATGGCTTAAAAGAATTATATTACACACAATTCCTCATTTGCATGGATTTTGTTTGTCTTCATTTATTATTATTATTATTATTATTATTATTAATCACATTTACGTAATCCATGAGGATATGTAAGCTAGGGCTAGATACAGAGTCCACAGCAAACACAGTGAGCAGTCACCCACCCCACTGGCTCTCCCTAGAGGCTGACTCACAACTGTGAGGTTGACTAAAAAGAAGCACACACAGTTATTCTCTTTTAAAAGAAAAGCAATAAGTTCTCAGATAAATGTGGCTCGTTTAATTTGCTTAATCCCATTAAAACGTCAGCAATGAATAAAAATGGTATAAATTCTAAGAGAAATTTATTAAAGGAGAAAAATGGAAGCTTCTGAGAGGGGGGAAGAAGACAGACCGTGAAACTCCTAAGCAGCAGTCTGAGAAGCTCAAGCAAGCAGCTGACAAACTACAAGGAGATGCACCTGGCCACCACCGGGCTCTGTGGCTGCCCTGGCACAGAGCTGTGTCCATCTGTGTACTTGTCTGTGACTGCTCAGTCACTATAACAATGGCGCTGGGCAGTCACATCAGAGACCATGAGGCACACAAAAGGAGTCACTCTCTGGCTTTTACAGTAAAAGTTAGGCAAGTTCTACATTAGATAACACAGCCTTCAAAATACTAAGGGGACAGGAGCTACAGTCTCTCAGTCCATATCCCAAACTCCATGTGAAGTGTGGTAGAAAGAGTCATATGGTCAGATGTGGGGGCTCATTTTACTCCCCTCCCAGGAGTCCTCTCTGAACACTTCTCAAACACTAGCCACCAAGAAAGAAACCGACGGCAAAGCAAGACCACCAAATACTTCCCTTCACAGGACAAAGTCAATAGGTGTCTAAAACTGGAAAAGTCAAGAATGATATATAGATTATTTTCAAACATGAACACTAATATCAGGAGACGAGGCTCGGGGACTTCTAAAAAGGTTCAGGCCTCCAAAGAACCCGGGAAATGTCAGGAGAGGCACGGAGGCTTGCCTTTGAATAAGCCTTCAATCTGTCAAGCAGGACACATGTATTTACTTTTGTAACTATCGGAAAGCATAGAAATAACAGTGGTCACAACTATTAACTCAATTATTAAACGGCTACAATTTAAAGAGCAGTATTGCCAAAGCTAAGTAACCAAAGTGATCCTGAGGTGACCCTGAGGTGATCCTGAGGTGACCCTGAGGTGACCCTGAGGTGAACCACCATGCTTACACACTCTCAAGGTGCAGAACAGAAGCTTAAGACAAGTGGAGATGAGAGAAGAGAGAACCACCTGAGAAGAAACTAATTGGATGTCTTCTGATCTGTCAGGGGATCTCCAACTCCCCTGCCCTCTACCACAGGCACATAAGCAATGCCCTAACTCAGTACACCAAGATTACTCAGCAAGAAGGGCAACCTTATGTTTTAGACAACCAACACATGACCCGGACATCCCAACCTGCCTCCAAGTACTCAGAGGGCCCAGGGGCAGCTCCCCCCATCCCCTCCACTCTGTTTTATGACACTTGTCTCTCCTGGGAACCATGACAGTCGGTGAATCCGTGAGACTCTGCTGACAATCTCACTTCTTAACATCAGCTGGCTGACACCTGCCCTGTGCGTGGAAGCGCAATCCTCAACTTCATTCAGAAAGACAAAGAACCCAGGATAGCCAAAACAACTCTCAACCACAGAAGATCTTCCGGGGAAATCACCATCCCTGACCTCAACCTGTACTACAAAGCAAGAGTGATAAAAAACTGCATGGTACTGGTACAGAGACAGACAGGTCAATCAATATAATAGAATCGAAGACCCAGAAATAAACCTACACACCTATGGACACTTGAACTTTGACAAAGAAGCTAAAAATATACAGTGGGAAAAAAGAAAGCATCTTCAATAAATGGCGCTGGTCTAACTGGCTATATGTAGAAGAATGAAAATAGATTCCTATTTATCACCTTGCACAAAGCTCAAGTCTAAGTGGATTAAGGATCTCAATATAAAACTAGATATACACTGAATCTGAGAAGAAAAAGTGGAAAAGAGCCTTGAACTCATGGGCATAGAGGGTAATTTCCTGAACAGAACACCAATGGCTCAGGCTCTAAGATCAACAATTGATCAATAGGACCTCTTGAAACTGAAAAGTTTCTATAAGGCAAAGGACATCATCAATAGGACAAATCAGCAACCCACACATTGAGAAACAATAACCCTACATATATAGCCCTCTGATAGAGGGCTCATATCCAAAATATATGAAGAACTCAAGAAGTTAACTTCTAAAAAATCAAATAACCCAATTTAAAAGTGGGGTACAGAGCTAAACAGAGAATTCAACAACAGAAGAATCTCAAATGACCAAGAAACACTTAAAGAAATGTTCAAAGTCCTTAGTCATCAGGGAAATGCAAATCAAAATGACCCTGAGATTCCACCTTACACGAATCAGAATGGCTAAGATCAAAAACTCAAGTTACAGCACATTCTGGCAAGGATGTGGAGAAAGAGGAACACTCCTCCATTGCTGGTAGGATTGCAAAGTGGTTACTCTGGATATCAATCTGGCAGTTCCTCAGAAATTTGGAAATAGTTATACATGAAGACCCAGCTATAACACTCTTGGCCATATACCCAAGGGATGCCCCACCATACCACAAGGACACATGCTCCACTATGCTCATTGCAGCCTTATTTGTAATAGCCAAAAGCTGGAAACAACCCAGATGCCTCTCAACTGATGAATGGATACAGAAAATGTGATTCATTTACACAATGGAATATTATTCATCTATTAAAGACAAGGACATCATAAATTTTGCAGGCAAATGGATGGAACTAGAGAATATTATCCTGAATGAGGTAACCCAGTCACAAAAGAATACACATGGTATATACTCACTGATAAGTGGATATTAGTCAAAAAGTACAAAACACCTAGGATACAACCCACAGACTATAAGAAGTCTAGCAAGCAGAAAGGCCCAAGAAAGGATGCTTCAACCCCACTTAGAAGGAGGAAGAAAATAATCACAGGAATCAGAGGGAGGGAGGGATCTGGGTGAGAGAGGGGAGAGGGAAGGGAAAGGAGGGGGATAGGATTGGATATGGGAGTGGGGCAGGAGAGAAGCCCAGTAGGGGCAGGAGAATGAATGGAAATACAGAGCTGGGGGGGGGGGGTGAGGGGAAACCCTCTGGTATTTTCTAGTACTAAAGACACAGGAGGTGAGAGACTCTCAGGACTCAATGGGGGTGACCTTAGTCAAAATGCCCAACTACTAGGAGAGGGAACTCAAAATAGTGTCTGTCCACCTCAAGTAGACAGACAAGGCCTCAAGTGGAAGGACAGAGTTACCAACCCACAGTCAAAATTTCTGACCCAGAATTGTTCCTGTCTAAAAGAACTACAGGGACAAAAATAGAAAAGAGACTGAAGACAGGAGCCTGGCATGGCTGAACTCTGAGAGGCCCTACCAGCAGCTGACTGAGGCAGATACAGATACTTACAGCCAACCATTGGACTGAGGTCAGGGACCCCAATGGTTGAATTAGGGGAAGGATTGAAGAAGCTGAAGGGGAGGGCAGTTCCATCGGAAGACCAGCAGTCTCAACCAACCTGGAACTCCAAGAGACTGAGCCACCAACCAGGTACATACACAGACTGGCCCGAGCCCCCCCCCCCCCGCGCACATATATGGCAGAGGGGAGAAGGTGTACCTAATCCTAGAGAGACTTAAGGCCCCAAGGAAGGGAGAAGCCTGGTGGGAGGGGTGCACCCTCTTAGAGGCAAGGGGAAGGAGGAGTGGGAGGAGGAACTGTGGGAGGGGGACCAGAAGGGAGGGGCAATGGCTAAAATATTTTTTTTTTAAAATCACATTTTCATACAACATTCAAAGACTTGAACAAATTATAATAGGATATCCAGTCATTAAACAGAACAAATACATAAACTAGACACTATGAAAAGCCAGAGAAAGGAATGGTGGATGGATATGGTCAAAATATATTATTTAAATACATAAAACTGCCGGGCGTGGTGGCACACGCCTTTAATCCCAGCACTCGGGAGGCAGAGGCAGGCAGATTTCTGAGTTCGAGGCCAGCCTGGTCTACAAAGTGAGTTCCAGGACAGCCAGGGCTATACAGAGAAACCCTGCCTCAAAAAAACAAAAAAAATACATACATACATACATACATACAACTGTCAAAGAAAAATTACTTAAAAAGTAACATCAAAAATATTTGAGTGATTTTATTTTCTTCTTTCTCCTATTTTATGATTTTCAAATCTGACACACTGAGCCTGTATGTTTTATATATATATATATATATATATATATATATATATATATATATATATAAAACAAAGACAAGAGTGTGACAGAAAGAAACAGGAATCCTGGCAGTTTGATAAGAGCTGGCTGACTGAGGATGTGTTCTGTGCTGACGGGGGATCAATCCCCGCCCAGGTAGTATATCTATCTATCAATGCCCCATCCTTACACAAACCCCTGGGATTCTGTATCCATTTCATAGAGGCAAAGGAGGAACAGAGCAGAGAGGATGGCCCCGCCCCAGCCCTGAGGAGATGCAGTCAGACCCCAAGCCAGACAGTCTCACCAGGGTGCTGTCTCCACATCCAAGTGAACTGAATCCTGGTGAATACCAAGACAGACAGGCAGATTTCCTCCCCTAAAGAACAAGCTGATTCCATCACATCCCCTATGGACCAGTCACAACCAGGTGCCCAAGACCGGTTAACTGCTTCTCTAAATCCCCACAGCCTTGCTCAACCCTTCGTCCTAGGATTGGGAACCACAGATCCTAAGGTTCTCCTGGGCTCTCTTCCCAGTCACCTCATTTCTCTCCCTGGCCACCTCAGACTCTACCATCCGTCATTCTAGTCTCTCTGCTTTATCTGGCCTCAGCTCTGGTGCAGACTTCTTTTGGTGGAACATTTCAGAAGAAACAACCCTGGTAAACCAGACTCTGTGCTTAATTGGTACTTATTCCCAAATAGTTTGACAAGCCTTGACGAGAAGAGAACTTAGCCTTGCAGCCTACTTACTCATGTGCACATGACTATAGTCGGCCTTTGGTATCTCGTACCTGTCTAGTCTGCTGCACTCAACTGACCTGCTCGAGGGCCCTCTCTCTCTTCCCCTCCACACATCCCCACTCCTCTCTCCTTACATCAGCAAATGACCTCACTTCTCCTTTCTGAGAAAACAAACATCTTCCCAGCATTTATCTCCTCGGGGAGGGTGAGCCATGCCTGGCCCAACGCCAGGCTGACCCTGGCACAACGCTTTCCACAGCTCAGGGCCCTTCCAACCACCCTGTCTCTAGCAGCAGCGCTCTCTATCATTCTCATCAGTGTAAACAAGGTACCCCAGCTCCTGCAATTGAATATCCACAGCCCACATCCTCTTATATGTTACATGAGGAGCCAGGAAAAGGCTTAGTTTAAAACTGCAAGGAAGGGCGAGGCCTGGGTTCAGTCTTACCGTATTTGGGGGCACACTTGAAGTACTGGACTCTCCCAACACTGCCATTGTTCTTCCCTTCTGGCTCATCCAGTTCAATGCCAGCCCACTGCCCGCTTGCAAACTCTGTTGTTCCACAAAATCTTAATGTTCCAACCTAGAGAAAATATAAGTCAAACCAGGTTTTCAGTCTTATTAGTAATTCTAAATACTATGTTCTTAATAATATTGCTTTTTACGTCTTTCAAAGTAGACTTTAGAGTAAGCCAAAGGCTTTGTTAAACTTTTTTAAGTGGAAAAAGGGTTTGTCAGGAAGACATGGAATCCTTCCCAGGTAAAGTTGTTTCCCAACAGAACTGAAAAGGAAAGTATACATTGTGGTGGGACACAGCTCGCCTCTCTTAGTTGCCAGCCGATTGAGCAGAGCAGAAATCATCGAGGATACGGAAAAGGGAAGCCAGCTACAAATCAAGGCAACTAAACTGATCTCGACAGAGCACTCCACCCGAAACAGAGCATACAAATGCTGAGGAACTGACTGGGAGAATGGCTGAGAGGTGGCTCAGCAGTTAACGGCACTGACTACTCCTCCACAGGAGCCAGGCTCAGTTCCCGGCGTCCACCACGGCAGCGCTGCAATCTGGAGCTTCAGTTCCATGAAATCTGAGGTACTCCGCTGAGCCAGAAGAGTAGATCACACAAATAACACACATACATCCATGCAAGCACAACACCCACACACATACAATAAAAAACAAACACAAATTCTAAATCAATTTAAAAAAAGAAAGAAAAGAACAGAAACCACATAAAATACGTTCTTGAACCAGAACGGTGTTAAACTACCAACCATTAGTAGGGAGATACATGGTAATCTCCAAAACATGCACTTGCACCAAGTAAGTATAAATAGCCCATAGTAAAAGAGTAAAAACTTAGAACGTTTTTCTAATAAAAAATAAGGAAAATTAATAAATAGTCTGAATGAAAATGAATGTCAGAATGTCCTGGAAACAATAAAAGCAGTGCTTAGACAAGAATGTGAGCCTCAGAAACTGCCTAAAATCGAGGACCAGAATTCCCACCTCAGCAAACTAGCATGAAGACCCAAAGCCAGAGAAACCTGGTCAATGCTGAATATTAAGCTAAGAACTACAACAACAACAACAAAATGAAACCAGTAACACATTCTTTGAAGAATAAAAAGTATCAAACCTCTAACTAGAAAACAATTTTTTAAAGGAGAGATAAGACACAAACTGGCAACATCAAGCAACAAGAAGAGCATTGTCAACCACCTTAGAAGATGAGAAACAATGTTGCAAACAGCTTGTCGAACTAAATCATTGCAACTGCTTGAAAGAAACGAACTTAAAAAAAAAAAAAAAAAGCTAAAGCTTGATTTTGTAATTTAAAACTGAAAGAAGAAAAAAGTTCCCAGAGGCAGATGGCCTCAGTGGTAAATTCTACCAAAAATTTATAGGCAAAATACAAACTCTATACAAGCTCTCCTAAAATAAGAGTGAAGAGACAGGGTTCCCAAGGCATTAATGTCAACATTACCTTGGCATTAAACTGGTCAAGACACAGCAACTACAGACCAATAATATCCCACTTAATCGCAAACACAAGCTTCTTCAGCACGTGTAGGGTCAACCAAACCCAGTAATAAGGGGACTGAGATACAAGGCTCATTAGTGAGGGAATTACCTGGCATAACCTACAGACTGATGGAAAAAAAGACACAGAAGCCTACAACCAGCTGCCACAGCCTTTCATGGTGACAGCTTTAAGAAAAGCCATGATTTGGCAGTTGAGGACCTCTTCAGCTTGACAAATAATGATTCTACACTAAATCCTCAGGTAACAATATAGTGAGACCTCATTTGGAGAAAGACATGGTAAAGGAGGGGAAAGAGGATGAGGAGGGAGAGGAGACAAGATGCTTGTTTACAAAGAATCTACAAAGTAAAAAAGCTAAGAACATGTGGTCAGTTTTCAAAGACCAACTATTTCCATATCTTAGAAACTAACGAGAAAATAAAATTTCAACAATAGCACACAAACACACAAACCTCAAAAACATATTAAGTCTAAACGTAGCAAATCGTATGCAATACCTAAATGGTTAAAACCACAGATGTTGATTAAATAATCCAAAGACCCATATGAATACAGAAGCATACTGTGCATAAGATGTAAAATCTACTCAGCCTGATCTAGACTCAATGGTGCTCAATTCAAAATCCCAGCAGAATTTTTTATAGAACAACAAAAAAAAATCTCTAAAATATACATAGAAAAGGTAAAGGATTAAAATTATCAAAACAGTTTGGCAGTGAAATTGTAGTCCTGAAACCTGCTCACTGGTCATAAATGGAAGAGAAAAAGATGGCATTGAAGAAAGGAGAGTTTTTAGAATAGGGCACAACTAGCCCAGAAGTAACCCCAACAGATGTGCCCAAGGGGTGCCTGAAGGGGCCCATGAGCCTCTCCAACAGAAAGGAGTCCTTTCTGGGCATGGCAATGTAAAAGATAAGTTTTTAAAAAGGAAACTCAAGATACAGTTGGTACTCTCAAAACCTAACGCTAGGGGGTTGGGGTGATCAGAATCATAAGGACTAGAGTTCAAACCCCACCACCTACATTAAAAAGGTCAGGCACTCTGGTACACACCTATAACCTCAGGTCTGCGAAGGACCCCTGGGGTTTGCTGGCTTTCGGTCAGAGACTGGGTGTCAAGAAGTTAAGTAGTGATGAACTGAGGAAGGAACCTGAGTCACCCCCTGGCTCCCACGTATGTGCACAATGCACACATACACATACATACATACATTCTCTCTTTCTTCTCTCTCTCTCTCTCTCTCTCTCTCTCTCTCTCTCTCTCTCTCTCTCTCATGCGCACACACACACACACACACACACACACACGTGCACACACACATACAAAGTAACTATAAATTAGCTGGCTGTAGTGTTCACTAGAATCTTGGCTTTTGGGAAGAGGAAAGATCTGAAATTTGAAGTCACTCTCGGCTACGTAAGAGATGCTTCTGTTTGAGTATAAAATTATCCAACACAGAAAGTAAATAACATAACTTTTTTCTTGCATTTTTGAGATTATAATACAATTATATCATTTTCCGTTCCCTTTCCTCCCTCCATACCCTCCCATACACTCTTCCTGGCTCTCTTTCAAATTCATTGCCTCTTCTTTCATTAATTGTTGTGAAAAAAATTATACATCCTAAATCTAGCCTGCCCTGTCTGTACTGTTACTTGTATGTAAATCACCATTAATCCCTAATAACAATCTAAACATTTGTCCTTATATCCACAGGTAATTATAGTCCTCGCCTCTTGTCAAGAAAACTTCACTTCAAAACAGCCAGCAACCCTTTAAACCCCTTGAGACATAGTTACAAGAATTCTATGAAGAAGACTTGCTGTTCACCCATAATTTTTAAAAGCCACATATTAGTAAATTCTTGGCATTTTCATTCCAACCAGTAACCAAGTGACTAATGTCCAACTACTTTGTAAACTGGTGAATGTAACTCATCCCTCCCTTAGAACACATCTATAGTTGTTTCCTTTGTGAAGCAGTTTCCCCCTACCGGGGAAGATCAAGCTTTCAAATCCATGGTTCTCTGAGAAGCCTTCATCACCCAGCCCAATACCAAGATGTTAGCAGCTGGAAAGGCTAATGTCTAGGCACAAGTTCCCCATTCCGCTCCACACTCAAAACTAAGAAGAAAAGCCTATAATCGAGTGTGGCTCAGTAGTGCAGCACTTCCCACGTTTCACAGGGCTGTGCCCAAGTCCCATCACTGAAGGGGGTAAAAAAGCTCCCAAAAGAGGTATCCAAAGAAAAGAGAGCAGTTGCCACCGTGGCGGTCACACTGAAACCACAGCTCTGTCTACCAAGCTTTTATGTAAAGAGGCGCTCGCCAACCTGCTGACTAGCAGGTCTGAAGCATCTTGTGAGACTTCAAAGCTACACAGGAGAGTAATGAGGGTTCCCTCTAAGCCACTGTCAGGGACAATTCAGAGAAGACAGAGCAAGGTCATTTCTCAGCTCCTGGCTCTGAAGTCATTCAATAGTTCTCTATGCCACTGCTTCCCATGCAAATAAAGAACCCTTCACTATTAAGTTCACCAGTAAACGTACATCCAAACTTCACATTTTTTAATCGAGCATTTTTCTGTTCGCATGTGTTGAGACTTTTCCCCCAAACTTCAGGCGCTGCAGTAACTTACTGTACCTTCTGCCCTGCAATGACCACACGGTCCCCCAGCTTCAGGCCGAGAGATGTCAGCATGGCCCTGCTGGTGGTGTGATCAGAGTTTGGAAGCATGGCCTTCGAGCTGGTACAGGACAGAGGCACCGCATCCAAGAGCATCTGTTTGATTTCCTTAGCGATCGCTGCAGCGTCGGCCATCTCCAGAGGCATGTCCACTGGGTCTGGAACAACATCTGCAGGGATCTGCCCTTTGTCGTTCTGCCAGAGACAAGAGAAAAGCTTCAGCTCTTCACACTCGGAGCTCTAGACAGCTACCTACGATGGAGGGCTTTAAAGTCGGGGAGGTGATCTGGTAAGAAAATGTCATTCCGTACAGGAGAAGGGCGAGTACCAGCTCGGAGAACTGGATCCACCCGGCGGCTGCACAAGCACACAGTGAGGTACCAGGATGCCTGGCTGCCCAATCTGAGACCCAGCTACATCCATGTACACTTGCTATGACATGTAGTCAACCAGGGGCCACCTACGTGGATCCCATATTCACAGTCACCTTAGTTTATGGAGGGTCACACAAAGGTAAAGAGTCTCCCCCACCATGTTTGTCTTAAAGCCTGTCCTTGTCATTAAGGGCCACGTGACTACACTCCACCAATTGCCACCCTGGCTCTGTGACCTCAGCCACCTTCCTGAGCAACAGCTCAGATTTCAGAAGGAGAGCTGATAGTCTCTACACTATCTACTACATCCTTAGCCGCACCGGTTTCCCTACGGGCGAGGAGACTTCAGCCTGGAGGAGTTTCTCCCCTAAGATGAAACAGCCAGCTGGAAGCCCGTTCGGTTTACGTGGCGTTTATATAACTTAAAGCCCATCCTAAAAAAACAAAGCCTCTTACTTGGTTCTTTCAAGGAAAAGCTTGTAGCCAGAATCTCCAGAGGTTTCGTAATTCCAAACAGTGAGGAGCTCACATTATAGTAGGAGAGGCAGTAACCATGCTGAGATGTCAGTAGGCCAGTTAGAAAATGGGACGGGGGGGGGGGGGGGGAAGATGAATGACTAACCAGGAGATACCCATGTGACTCTGGCAGGGTTTCCCTGCAAGCCGTGACACCTGCACCCCAAGAGGCACCCAGGTGCAGTCTGTCATCTCCCCACACTATTCATCTCCCTGAATCATCTTTCTTCCACGCTCCCCGACCCAAACCCTAGCCCCCGTGAGAAAGTGTTCAGGGTTGTTAACTGAAAACCATGCTTTGACTTTTTTCTGATAAGACCTCATAAGCCATGTGAGAGTTAAGAACATACTCGGCTTGTAATTGTCTTTTGGTTTGGTTTGGTTTGGATTTCTGGCTTTAAAATTCAAGTCAACTTTTTAAAAATATGCTGTAAGATTCTTGGAATGGTGCTGAACTAATTTAATCTTAGATTTCAAAAAAATAGAAAATACAATGAGTATACGTATGGCACTCAAGTCTACACAGTCTGGAAAGTGAGGGGTATGTGTAAGAAGAAACATATAATTTAAAAAAAAAAAAAAAAAAAAAAAAAAAGGCTGGGCCTGAGAGACAGATAGCTTAGTTCATAAAGTGAACAACACTGACTGGTCCCTAGAACCCAGATAAAAGGCTGGCTGTGGTGGCGTGTGCTTGTGATCTCAGTATTGGAAGGCAGAGGCAGGGGAGCCCTGCACTTGCTGGCCAGGTAAGACTAGGCAAATCATCAATGAGATCCAGGTTCAGTGGAGAACTGTGTCTCAAAAATTAATGTGGAGTCGGGTGGTGGTGCACACAACTTTAATCCCAGCACTGGGGAGGCAGAGGCAGCCTGTGAGTTTGAGGCAGCCTGGGCTAATGAGTATGTTCCAGGATAGCCAGGAATGCACAGAGAAACCCTGTCTCAAAAAATAATTAAAATGGAAAGTGACTGAAGAAAATACTTGATGGCAACCTCTGGGCTTTGTGCACAAACTTACACAAGTATGCACGTGCGCACACACATATGCACACACACACACACACATATATATATATACACACACACATAGACACACATATATGCGCACATATATACACACACATATACACACATATATATACACACACATACACACACAGGCACAGACACATATATACACACAAATGAGAGCAACATTATCTTCCAAACCTCAGGAGCTCCATTTTCTGCTGCCATAACAACTAACAAAGTGAGGTCCAGAGGTGACTTCCTGGACTCATGGTGGGCAGTTTAAGAGGTTACTTAATTATTAAAGGACCATTTGTTTGGACTTTGCGTTTACTCTCACTGTTATTCTTTTCGAAGGAACTTAATAATGTTAGCACATACGACATTTGTCGTTAACAGATCATTTTTAACAAATACACCAGAAGCCTAAATGAAAGACACTTTAAGATTCTCTTTCTCTGAATGGGAGTTTTATATAATTCAGTAGGAGGGAAACTCCCCAGAATGACTTAAATTTATTTAAAGAAAAAGACATCATCATACTATTTATACGTGAAGCAAAAACGTATGGCGTTTGCTCCTGTAAGAGCTCTATCAGTAACAGCCTCTGAATTCAAGCCTCCCCTGGGTTTCCTTCCCCCCGCCTCAGTCTCTTACCCTGAAGGCAGGGTTCGCTCCCAGCTCCAGCAAGGTTTTCACGGCTCCTGCACATAAGTTATGTGCTGCAATGTGCAGGGCTGTCCCAAAATTGAAGTCGCTGCAAGTGGCGTCCACATCTACAATTAAACATCACATATATATTAGCTAAAATTTTAAATTCAGCTATCACAATTTCTAAGAGTAGTCATGAGGTTTCAGGAAGGAGATTTCTGCCTTTTTATAGACTTGCCCCCTACCAAGTGCAGGATTTCACAGTGGGACAAATCTCCATGATTATAACTTGCCTAAAAAAAAAAAAGAATATTGTCCTAGCTCATGTAATTCCTTGTTAAGGGAAAGATACCCCACGAGTTTTCTAGCTCGCAGTGTAATTCCTAAGGTGACCCCCATGGAGGGAGTGAGTGGGTTCATACTTGTGCCATAAGTGGCTTCCCAGGTCTGCTCAATGCCCTCAGGCACTTCCTTGAAATAGCAAGGTAAGAAAGCCACCTTTAGGCCAAGGATCAGCAAAGGAACCCTCTGATCCAAAGACACCCTACCCACTGATTCTCAAACTTCCATGGGAATGCCGGCACACTCATTCACAGACACGCTCTCTGAGCCTGCATCTACACCCCAGCTGCAGAAATGTGCAGCTGTGACAGGCACAAGGTAGTCTGAAAAGCTAAAACAGCTGAACAACGAAGACTCCTCAAACCAGTAACAAGTACGGGGAGACAGACGTGCAAACACCCCGAGTCAGGACACTACTCAGCAGACAGATCTGGCCTCTACAACCAGAAAAAGAACCTTGCAGTTCTGAATAACAGTAACAAGTTAAAAACAGTACACCACATCGCACTGTACTTGAGCAGGAAATCCTCTGAAAGAAGAATTCTACTTTAGAGTCTCTGGCTCTGCAAGTGTCCAATAATCTACAGGGGACCACACTGGCATGCCCACACATGTGACAATACAGACCAGCTCACGCAGACTCTATCATCCCTGAACATAGAACCATTGACGGAGACTCTCTCCCAACATCATTCAAAAGTTGGAAAGGCAGAATTTTAAAGAGCTTGAATAATTGTGGGAACTAGAGGTTAGAAACTAACACACTAGTAGGTTTATCTTTTGAATCTCTAAAGTGTCTTCTTTTCTAAAAGGGATGGCACTGGGAGTTCTCTCAAAGCTGAACGAGTACGCTCTTGCTCTTATTCTTCTCAAAAGAGGAGAACCAGAGAGAACGTCCACCTTAGAGTATTTCCATCAAGATGTTAGGGGACCCTAAAATTCATCAAAGGCTTTCTTAAATGAATGATAACTTAAAAAAAAAAAAACCTTCGTTATTTCAATGCCAGCCAAAACACTCTGCTGAGCTCTTTCTCTCTCTGGCTTCCCAAGCAAGACAAAAGAATTAAAAAGCAGAGCGCACGGGTTACACATAAAATCCTCACCACACTAGAGAAGCTGCAGAGACAGAAAGACCCAGAAAACAGTCGGTTTTTTTCACTTGTAGCTCTTTGTACTAAGCCTTTTGCGAAAGGACTGTAACCTCCAACAAAAAAAATTCTAAACGACTTCCGAAGTCAGCCAGGGTAGGAAGTAAAAGCAAAGCACAGTAGAAGAACGGCCTCCTCGGCGTGGACCTGAGCGCCGCTACAGAATGCCCCTTGCCAGTGGAGACGCTCCAGCACTTGCCTTTTGGTTTCGATGTCTTCAGAATCACTCTGATAAGCTCTGGGACATCAAAGTACGAAGCGTAATGCAGAGCGTTCATGTTTGTCCAGCGACTCCGCAAACTCGCGTCTGCTCCCAGGTCTATAAGCTGAGCTGCAAATTTTACAGCTGTCTCAATGTCACCTGAAAGAAAAATCAAAACCCTAAATTATTTTTCTTCAGTACAAACTTTAATTCCCAATACATTCATCTCTAATGTTTTCTTTAAAAGCCAAAGCAAACAACACACTGGATCTACATTTGTATGTCAAAAAGCTTACCTTCAGGAGTTTATTCCAAGAAAACATTCCCATTCAAGGGTATGAAGGAAGAAACACTCTGAAAATACCATACCGTTACTGATACTGAATATAATTCTGACAGCCTAAGAGCATGGTGAGACATCCTTTAAATAAACTAAGACTTCCATACTATGAAATTCAATGAAGGAACTAAATGCAAAATGCCAGACCAGTACAAAAATGTCCTGGCTACTATTTTGCCTTGATCTCATTCTTAGACTATAAATTCTTTTTGATTTTATGGGAATATGAGCACATTGTGGATTACAAGAAGAAAAAGCCCTTTACCACTAAGAGTTTAAGAAGTTCTAAATCAGACTGTTGAAACACGGAGAGACAACATAATGCAGAGTCTAATAAGAGGGGCAGTTAGTTCTCATAAACCACAGAAAAATAGCAGTTTTGGACATGTTTCATAAGTAGGAACAGAACTCAGAGATGAGCCTATGTCCTAGTCTTGAAGGAGAGCTATGCTAGAAAACTGATCTTGGCCCAGCCTTGCTGGAAGCCGTCTGGAAGACTCTTGGGTGGTACCAGTTCATCTCAACTACTGGGTAGCTAGGCAGTTAGAACATATGGAGATGTAATCACAGTATAAAGACTTCCCCCAGGAAAGGAACAAGGTTTTGCGTGGACCAAACTGACTCCTCACCTACTTGGCTGATGATCAGCTGGGCACCCCACCCAGGCCACTAGCCAGCAATGGGCACAGATGCGCAGCGAGGAGAAAGCCACGTACTCACCGATGCCATGAGCCCCAGACTTGCAAGTGTAATGTAACAGAGTCATATCCGTCAGTCCATCTCTATCGTTCACATTGCAGCCTCTCTTAAGAATCTAGGGAAGGAGGTGAAAAGACAGTAAAGATGTCTGAAGGAGTCATAGGAATCATATGATCTAATTCCCTAAACTTACAAATAAACATGTAAATCTTCCCTAACATATACATCTATAGTTCAAATAAAACTTTCCCATCTGGGCTGGCAACATTCCTCTACTCCAAAGCCATACACTCACAAAACCCCCAACAATGGTCAGGAAATTCCCCTTTGAGGGAATTTTGGTCAGAGGTGTCAGTGACTCCCAAAACGTCATAGGCTACTGCTGCTGCCATTGCCTCCTAGAGGTGGAAGGTAAGTCCCCCTTGACGAAGACACTATCTGCTTAAGACATGAGACCAAGAGGATCTGAGCTGGATCTGACCTGAGAGCCTCCTCCCTAAGGACTGGCTTCCAGAGAACCAAAAGGCACCATCTAAGCGTCTACAGGAAGGAAGTAACCAAGAGCCCTACCCAGGTATGATACAGATGAACTACAGTGACCACCATGGTGTGAATCAAATGAACCATGTGAGATTCCTCAGAGTACTATAGTGGTAAGCATAGCTTAGTAGTAACCAGTAGTTCAACAAGAGGAAAACCGTGCCTGGTACTGGAAACTTAGTCAGATGCCCAGGAAGAGTGAAGCCAGGGATCTTGGAGAACCTACTAGCACCACTTAACTAAAAGCAGAGTAAGTCTTAGCCATATTCTAGATTGTTATCTGTATACCCACAAGCAAATAGGTCTCTCCCCTCAGCAAAGAAATGTCTCTTTGCAACAGAGACCATTATTTAAAAAAAAAAAAAAAAGTTGATTAAAAACGTGGGGGAAAGATGCATGATTGCCTAGCCCCAGCTGACATATCTGCAACTCAGCTCCCAGACCTACGCTGAGAGATCATAGCATAAGAGGGGATAGAGAGACTGTAAGAGCCAGAGGAACAGGAAGTTTGCTGGGAGCTGTGTCTCCTAGAAACACCAAGAAGCTACACCCATGAAGTCTCATGAGCATGACGCCTGTACACGACCTGAATAAGACGACAGCAATAGGCAGGTTAACACAAAAGAGGGGACCCCAGCCTGAATGGGCTACTAAGAAATGCTAAGATCAGGAGAAATATGTCTTCCCCAGAGAAGAGCCCCTCAACTGGTTATCCAATACCAAGTGGTCCCCTGTGAAGTCATATACATACAAGCAACATTATACAGACTTAGCAGGTTGAATTTATATATTCACTAAATATGTAATAACAAAGAAAGTGAGGCCATGCATTTGAAAGGCAACAGGGGATAGGGGACATGGGAGGGGTTACAAAAAAATAAAAAGAAATTAAAGTAGCCTGAAAAAGCCCACAATCACACTGTGACAACAGGAGGCATCCACACCTTCTGACTAACACAGCCCATCCAGCCATGCTGCACCCAACACTGTACTCAGCAATAATCAACTCTGACCCTGTCTGCAGGCGGGAGGCTGTTCTTAAAGACAATGCCAGCATAGTTACTCCAAATATGTTCTTTCAAAAGTGAGAAAAAGATTCCAACAGTTACAGTGATACTTAAAAAAAATGCATGTGCCTTCTTCCTACAGCACACAACATGTGTATAAAACACCCTCAAAAAGACAAACATTTTAAATTTCCATTTAAACCTAGGACATTACCAAGCAACCCTAAGTTTGGAAGGAACGTGATTGTGTTCAAAACTTTCGTGAAATGTATGGAAGTTGGCAGAACTACTTTGTACAAAGAAAGACTTGTGCCAAATGTCGCTCTCTGCTCCCACCAGAGAGAGCTCCACTAACAGAGCGCAGGCGCAGGAGGAGCTGGTGGGAAACACGCACAGCACAGCACACACATTGTGTCACTGCGCCACTGAAACCGCAGACTCATTACAGAGCTGTGACTGGCTTCTCCCTGTCGGGATCTTTCCTCTCAGGGGGAGGAAGCATTCTGATCATGAATCCCAGGAACACAGAGCTTAGCATGCCAGGCACACTCACCTCATTTCCAATAATGTCTATGTTCTGCTGGACCTGAGGAACCCACTGTCTTAAAATAGCAAATAATTCTGAGACTGAAGTTTTGGGATCGAAGAGAATTTCCTGGCATGATGCATCATTAGGATCAAAGAAAGAAAACTCTGGAATACAAAACAGCACAAATTAAATTTATTAATGGTTTCTAGCATTTTGAAGATAAGTAACAGGGTAAACAGGAAACCAATACAGACATTTTTAGAGACTAGAAGAAAAAAATCCAGATGACATTAAGCCACTCTCAAAATCAAGAACGAGGCATGCTTAATGGGTCCTGACTGTGAGGCTCCCAAGAACCATGTGTATAGAGTATAACGCCAGATGTGCGAGCCCAGGTCCAAAGCCTGCATTTTGAAAGTGTGATATTTAAGGTACAGAGACATCAATATTTTTCATTTAACATACGAATGACAAATAGTAGGTTCCCATGGACAGATATAACACAGGAGAAAATGAACGTGGCAAGCAGGAAGTCTGTTATCTTTACCCTCTGGCATTTCCTTCACATTTAATAAACACACATCAGTTGTCACCCACCAGATAAGTTATGAGGTGAAATGCCAAGTGTGGTGGTTTGAATGATAATGCTCCCCCAGCCCCCCCCCTCAGGCTCACAGATTTGAATATCTGATCACCAGGAAGTGGCATTATCTAGATGTGGCCTTATACTGAGGGGTGGGCTTTTGAGATTTCAAAAAGCCCATTGCAAGCCCCAGAGTCTCTCTCTGCCTGCTGCCTGTGGATCCAGAACTCTCAGCTGCTTCTCTACCACCACGTCTGCCTGCCCACTGCCATGTTTCCGCCATGATAATAATGGACTAAACCCCTGAACGGTAAGCCAGTCCCAATTAAATGCTTCCTTCTGCAAGACCTGCTGTAGCCATGGTGTCTCTTCACAGCAATAGAGCACCAACTAAGATACCATTCCAACAGCTGAGGAACTAGTGGCCAGCAACTCAGGGAACAGGCCCAAAGTGATGACATTATTTTGGAATATGAACTAGTAAAACTGTAAGAAACCCTGAAGGAGTCATCTCAGGACTCCTCAGCATGCCTTTAGTAAGACTTGGTAAAAACCAAGGAACATCTAAGGACAAAAGAGGCTGGCTTGCAAAGGAACACAACAGAAGAAAATCAGATGCTACTACCATCTTAATCCAAAAGGAAACTATACAAAAGGAAACTATAAAGGCAGAAAATCCAAAACTGGGGGACAGTCCAACTAACATCTGCTGAGTACCTACAGTTTAACAAACACCACATAAGTCCCCCAAAATTGTGATTCGAGTTTTGCATAAGGAAAAGTCTAGTCATGTACACACAACACTGGCTCGAAGTCACACAAGTAACAGGAGACAGTGTGGGGTGGGAACCAGTCCTGTCCCCTCTGTCTTCCGTTCTCAATCATGCTGCCTTAATGAAAAACTCAAGAGTTCAGATTGTGACCGCACACACAGTCCTGGGACTCCTGCCATCCTCAAGTTTGTCTCCTCTGTGCTTTCAAATATTTGGAGTGAGAAAACCAAAATGTTAAGGAGAGGCACAGACCTGAGGGCAGCTGTCCACGAAGAGTGTCAGCTTTCTGACTCTGTACAAGCCCTTTCCTACTGGGTCATACTGTTCTATTTAAACGGGGAAAAAAGCAAGCATGGGATTCCCTAAGTTTCAGCAAAGTTGCTGAAAAATGAGACCTCTCACTTAAAGTTAAGACCCCTTACAGATGCCAAGTGTAGTTGGCACATATCTGTAACCCCAGCCTCTGGGACGTAGAGGTAAGAAATCAGGAGTTCAAGGGCAGTTTTGGCTACCATAAGTTTGAGGTTAGTGTTGGCTACATAGTAAATATATCAAGTTTGAGACCAGCCTTGGCTACAAAATAAACATAAATTTGTGTCCAGCCTTGGTTATTATCATCAACATAGTAAGTTTAAGGCCAGCCTGTCTCAAAAAGAAAAAAGAATCCAAAAGTTTGGTTTTTTTTTTTTTAAAACTCTAAAGCAGGGATGGGTTCCACTTGGTCCAAAATCAGGTACTGATCAAGAAGCAATGCTTTTTTGAGAGAATGGGTAGACGCTGGCATTACAGTGATGACTTTGGGAAGCCTGTAACTGAAGTAAGATGCCAACCACAAGGCTGCTCTCGAAAACAAAGGCTGCCAAGCATCAGACACCATGGTATGCAGCCTTTGATTTGTGTGACAAGTTTCTAAAACCTAAAGGATTCAAAATAACATCTCTAAAAGGATTATCAGAGCACGCGAATGAAGTCATAGGTAGAAAGCAGTGTGGGTGGGAAACTTTGACATCTGGTAGGCATGCACAATGTCCACCAGCTTCCTTTATTAACGAGTGCTGGCTAGCTTTAGGCCAATTTAACACAGGTTAGAGTCATTTGAGAGATGGGAAACTCAATTGAGAAAATGCTTCCATGAAAGCTGGATTACCAGCATGCCTGTAAGGCATTTTCTTAATTTGTGATTGACGGCACCACGCCCGGCTGAGAGATGTTGAAGTAACTAGACTCACTTACATGGGAGGAATTATCAAGCAAAAGTAAAACCAATCAGAGGCTGATGCGCGGTGTCCAACTGAATGGCTTAAATGCTGACAAATAAGAGCTGCTTAATGACATGTGACACTTCACCTACTGTATTACAGACAGGTGATAAGTAGGACCTGGTATGACTTAAAATTATATATATATATATATATATATATGTAACAGCTACAATTTAAGTTATCTGAAATGTTACAGCAGTAACCACTTCTGTACATCAATTACATTATACTGAACTCTCACTGAACCTTTAACCACATCTTAGCTCCTGAATCACCTACAGATTTTTGTATTTTACTCCAATGTCTCTCTGAAAGCTTTTATAAGCATGTATTATAAGCATGTATTATACAACTGCAGAGGATGTATGGAAAGCCTGTAGATGATAGGCTCCTGGTAACTTAAACACCACTGGGCTGGGTAAGACCCTCCAAATCCCTCTGGAAAGCTAAGTGACCATGAGGCCGTGGGCCTGAGCTCAGCAGAGCAAGACTCCATGGACTGACCGGGTAACTATGCTCATGACCCTGCTAGAAATACTCCTGCCACTTCAACGTTCTGCTGTCCAAGTTTAAAGTGCCCCCTTCCCTTGTAAGACCTGAAACTTAACAGCGGTTTGGAAACGTAAGCCTTTATAAACAAAAGAAGCGGGGTGTTTTCTTTTCTCTCTGACTCATCCCCATCTGACAGAATCCAGAACTCACAAGGTTTGGTGCTTTCAGGGCCCTGAGCTCAGGAGAACCTGTTTTTCTCTAACAAGTTACCGTGTGTGAGGCTTTGGCTTGATGTCTCGGCCTAGAATAAATTTACAAGTCTGTCAGAGCTCTGGCTGGCAGGTCCTGTCTGAGCATAAGCAAGAGCTGGTTTTCTGATGCATTTCTGGGAATAACCAGGCCAAGTTTAAGTAGATGAGATTTATTTTACAAGCAAGTTAGCTTTACTGTGATTGTGCCTGGCAAGAAATGTGGATGGAGGAGGAGGAGGTTGTGATTCTGTAGAGAACTGTGATGTCAGTCTCTGTGGCCTCAGCTATATGTGAGCCTTAGATTCTGTGTCTCTCTAGCTTCCTCTCCAGTATCTAGCCAGCTGACATTTCCAAATGTCAAGAATGGCATTTCCAATTTTCTGACAGTGCCCATCCTCTGATGTCTCCAACCTGAAGCTGAAATATACAAGTGAACCTCAGAGAGAACCACTACAGCTCAGACACCAATAACCTGCATGCCTGCTGCTATGGAGGTTAACTCAAGAGTTTGCCAAAATACACAGCATTACCAAACATTCAAACTGGAAGCAAGGGCAATCCATCCACCGCAAGCACTGTCCTCAACTTACTGTCCAAAGATTTAAGCATGAATCCAGAAACCCAACTGTTTATAACATTTGTGCCAAACATTTACTGTGAACTGTCCCTTAAATACCTGATGGCTACTGTCTATAAACTGGGTAGAGCAGCAGTTCTCAACCTGTGGGTCATGATGCCTTTGGGGGGGGGGTGAATGACTCTCTCACAGGGTTCACCTATGACCATGAGCAAACACAAATACATTAAAATTCCTAACAGAAGCAAAATTACAATTATGAAATAGCGATGAAAGTATAACTTGATGGTTGGGGGTCACCACAACGTAAGGAATTGTATCAGAGCCTTCCTGTACTAAAGGAAGGCTTAGAGGAGACTAAGAGTCTTAATGCCTCCTGAAAGGAGTTATCCTGGTGCTTATCGTGTACTAAGTGACCGTAATGGCTGCTGTTGTGAAAAGCACTAATACAAGATGTGAGGGTGGATTCCCACCAGGTCTCAGAACTGTCCTATGATCTGCTTCCAAAGACAATGTGTTCAAGCATCAGAACCTGGTTTCCTAGATGAGACAATAGCCAGTGTTGCACTCGGGTCTCACTGGAAGGAGCCTTACCTATTACAAGAACCTATAGACTCTTCAGTAGAACTGTATGAGGGACCACATGGCCCTGGATGACTTACCAGAATTACTGGGAAATCTTCCCTCCGGTATCACGCTGTGCTCCTGTCTCAGTCACCCAGGAAACTGAAATCCCACTGCCCAACATCCGGAAAGTGCAAACTGTCCGGGGAAGGTGAAGCCTGGGTCTGACTGGGGCCTACTTGATCTTCTCAGCTGGTTCGAGATGGGTAAGTGGACGCCATGGCTTCAAGGGAGCCCTGGGTGTTGTGTACCACCCTCACCCAGGAACTCTCACAAACTCGCTGGGCAGTTACATCCTCCTGAGTCTTAAACCCTTTGAAATCTTCACTAACTTGGCAAACACCTCCACAGGGATCAAACAACAAGAACTGCACAAACAAGAGTCATCAGAAGAACCTGCTGAGGTGTGGCTGGGCATCCTACAGATCTGCAGGTCCCAGGGAAAGGGGAAGGAGGAGAAGAGAGGATTGAGAAAGCGCCTCAGAGGTGCTACCATCAAAATGACAGAGGGGAATCTGGGGAAGCAAGTGAGTTAGCAGGCTGCACTGGCTCTTATTCATAAACTCAGGTGTGTTTCTTACCAATGGATTTTATTTTTACCAAGCTCTTAACAGATTTTATTTCTCTGGTTCAATTCACTCACCCAATCCACTAGTCACTTGCAAAGGCACCAGATATTGCTTTTTCTTTTGCTTAAGATTTATTTATTTATTTTATGTATCTGAGTACACTGTCGCTGTCTTCAGACACACCAGAAGAGGGCATGGGATCCCATTAAAGGTGGTTGTGAGCCACCATGTGGTTGCTGGGAATTGAACTCAGGACCTCCGGAAGAGCAGTCAGTGCTCTTAACCGCTGAGCCATCTCTCCAGCCCCAGCACTGAACATTTCTAATGGAAAAATTTCTAAATATATGAGTATACGCCTGGAAAGCCTCTTCTGCATGCCCTACAAGAACGTTCATTCTTTTCTGAGAGGAGAATTACGATTCCCCAGGGATGAACTTCCTGATTGGTTATCAGTCCTTAAATCATATGCATATGAACAACACTAAACAGATACAGCAGGTTTTGTGTGTGTGTGTGTGTGTGTGTGTGTGTGTGTGTGTGTGTGTGTAAAACATCAACAATTAAAGAAGAGGCTGTGAATCTGAGGGGTGGTGCTGAGAGGGGCTAGAGGGAAGAAATGTAAAGGTAAAATGGTATAATTACATATTAATTTTAAATATTTTTAACAGAATGCCTCGACTAGCAGTAATGGTACTTGGAGAGAATAATAAAATGAAATGCCTCTTTAGTGGAAACAATAAAATATTTTTATTAGAAACTAAATAAATGCACTAAGATCTAAGTCAAATACTAATAAGAACAGATCTCAAAATGTGTAGTAGTGAATCAATTAAGTTACAGAATTATACACACATTTACATAAGACTGTAAATATACGAAATGTTACTACCTGTTGTTGGCAGGTCTTCACATGAATAACAAACTATAATTAGTGGTCTGATCACTCACACTAAATCTAAGACAGTCACTCCTCTAGAGACAAGGGCAATAGTGCAGAGGCTAACCGGGAAAACCCTGAACTTCTGAATGGCACCCCTTAGAAGTTTTTGTTGTTGCTGTTGTTGTTTTTAGCTAAATCAAACAATAACTATGTCAATTCACCACACCAATGGTGGCTATGTATTGATACAAATGCATAGTCAAATGGCTATTTTCTCCAGGAAAAAAATTCCTACATAAGGGAAATATAATGAGAAAATTATCCCATACCAGAAGTCCATAAAAATAGCAGGCATGCCAATAAATATGAGTCTTATTTAGAGAAAATTTAAAAGTGAAGGGACTTGAGCAGAAAAGAAACATCACACTCCAGGATTTTAAAAGAAACAACTTAAAGCTGTCAATTCTCTACAGAGCTTTTACGTAATTTCAGTTCTAATCAAACCTTCACTTGGATTTACTGGTGAGGGACAGAAACAGTTAGGTTCTTCTTCTGTATCAGAGCTGTTCTAACAGTAATGGAGACAAGTGCCTCGGGATCTTGTTACAATGTAGATTCTGACCTAGTAACTCTCCACTGAGCCCCAGACTACCTTTCTAATGAGCTCCGAGATACCATGCTACCAGCCTCAGAGACAGACAGTAGCAAAGGTGTGGAAAGTAACTGTCGCAGAAATGAGCAACAAGTCTTGCATGAGGACCATCAGCTCTGAGGGGAGGAAAAGCCTGTAACAGCACTTCAGTAATTAAAAAACAGTCAAACGGGCTGAAAAAGAGCAATGGCTGGTCTTCCAGAGGACCTGGGTTCAATTCCCAGCACAATCCTGGCAACTCAAAACTGTAACTCTAATTCCAGGGGATCCAATGCCCTCTTCTGGCTTCTGAGGGCACTGGGCACCAACACAGTACGCAGACAAAACATGTACGTGTATAAAATAAATAATTTTTTTACTTTTTAAAAAACATTTAAAATGACAAGAAAGTAGACAGCTCATTTTAAATAGTAGCAGTGGACTGTACGTATTAAGTGTCTGACTAGCTTCTGGATGGGGCTCCTCCTTCTCTTCTTCTCTTGTTTTGTTTTGTTTTTATTTTAAGATAGGGTCTCAAGCCGGAAGTGGTGGCGCATGCCTTTGATCCCAGCACTTGGGAGGCAGAGGCAGGCTAATTTCTGAGTTCGAGGCCAGCCTGGTCTACAGAGTGAGTTCCAGGACAGCTAGGGCTACACAGAGAAACCCTGTCTCGAAAAAACAAAAACAAAACAAAAACAAAAACAAAAAACAAAAAACAAACAAACAAACAAAAGATAGGGTCTCTATAGCCCTGGCTGTCTTGGAACTCATCATGTACACAATGCTGGCCTGGAACCCCACCTGCTTCTGCCCCCCAAGTGCTGGGATTAATGGCGTTTGTCACCAAGCCCAGCATGTAACAATGCTTCAGTGCACCACTTTTTAAGGGGGACACTTCCAGCTTAGTAAGAAAACATCTAGATTAGACAGCCTAGAAATCCTGACCACCGGAAACGGGTAAGGAGACTAGAAGCATACATATGGTTAAAGAAAGTACAGGCTAAGAAAAATGTTCAAATTACCTCATAATCTCTGAAGGCTCTATCATATTAAGCATCCACATATCAGATAAGTATCGCCAGGCCAGAGTCCAGGGAGATAAGTTTTGAATCCACAAGAACTATTTCATAACTGAAGCTTCTTAACAATAAAATAGAATGTTTCATGGGTTCCTCACTGTGGTGATTTTTGATGAGATGTCACTCAGAAGTCTCAGGCATTTGGATCCCTGCTCCTCAGCTGGTGACTATTTAGGATTAGAAGTGGCCTTACTAGGGGGAAATATGTCACTGCAGAGGGGGGCTTTGTGGCTTCAAAAGATTCCCACCATCTCAAGTTAGCACTTTCTGCTTCCTGTCTGTGGCTCACAAAGTGAGCTCTCAGCTGTCCCTGCTGTCGTGCCTGGTGCTTGCTGAGCTGCTTCCCCACCAGGACAGCGAGGAGCTCTTGTTTCATCATCTCCTATGATTCCTCGGACTCATAATCCCAAAATCAACCCTTCCTTCTATACGGCGCCTTAGTCATGGATTATAGAAAAGTGGCTAATACACCCAAGGATCCGCAAAAGGCTGACTGGCCACATCAGAGGTCTCACAAATGAAATTTCTATAAGGAAAAGCCTACAGATGCTAAGCATCTACCATCCTAAGCACAGAAGCCGTGTTTACCTCAGTTCAGCAAAGGGATCAATACTCATTATCATCTTCCAATGGATATATTCAACAAACATTAAGCAACTAGCATCAAATGACTGCCTTGCCCTTTATTAGGTAAGCCAAGTAAAATATACCTGCTACTCCACACCGAGGCCTGATGGCCTAGTTAAAGAAGGTGAAGCAGGGCCCACGTCTTGCTCAAGGTTTCTCCCACATAACTCATTTTGCTAGAACTGCAGTGACTGCAGTCAACACTGGGAAACACCCTAGAGAATCTAGGATCTAGGAACCAAGGCCCTGGATGGTGATGGGTTAACACCTACAGAATCTGAATACAGATTGGAAATAAGGAATTGTTAGAATGGATGAGGGCTTTTTAAGGCAAATTACCAGTGTAGTAATTTTAATCTACTAATATAATATTCAAAACCTGAATTATCCCTGCCTCCAAAGACACTCTGAAATGGTGATCGATTTGACCTGAAAACTCTAACTACATTGCAAATGTAACAATTCTATCCATTTACCACCTTAAATTATTTCATTCATTTACTAACTACCTTATAAAATATATTCTTGGAGAGAATAAATCGAAACTGACAAAAAGTAGACCTCGTCTAAGTTTCCATTTTACAGAGGAAACTTAAACGAACCAATTTCAATAGAAGGTGATCTCATTCTAGCCTCTGTGGAGATTCCATACAATCCCTCCCTAAGTACCAGAATGCAACATGTTTAAGCACCATTACATTCTAAAAATAAAATCCTCCAAGTCCATGATAGTCCTTAAAAATCAACATTTTTACATAATAAAAATGCTGACAGCAGAAATAAAGCATTGGGCATAAAAGGCAGAAACTTCGATAAGCAATTGTGGTTTTGAAAAAGGAAAAGTTCGAAAATCTTACTTTTAAAAAAAAAATCACAGCACATGGTTTTAAAATAGCATGAAAGCCTGAGACAGGAGTCTGTGAGCTGGTCACAGACAACAGGTAGACCCAGGATATACCACAGCCCATGACATACCACAGTCCGAAGGCATCGGTGCTGCAGAAATGGAGAAGATAACAGATGTATCGGAGCCTGTGAACAAAAATGGGTATCTTCCAATCAGAGAGCTTCCTTCCAATGGAATATCCGGGAGGTCCTCTATGGTCATCTTCTAGAAAACCACCTATAATGGAGAAAGTGAAAATCAGAATGCACTTCTACTTCACTACTGTGCAGCTTAGATGATGGCCTGCAGTCACAAAGTCCTGACAGACTCCTATAGTCTGACATGTTCAAGGTCTGAGCACGCAGTTGTTTAAGAACTATGTATCACTTCCTACCATCCTAGG